>NC_058373.1:69523214-69851428 GCF_018350175.1 Felis catus | reverse complement strand
CAGATAAAAGAAAGCTAATGGAGGACACGTGCATGGCCAAAAAAGAACAAATACATAGTATTTCTCATCATCATTATTATATTGCTAGTACTACGATTTTTACATATTATCTGCCTTTGTTTTTCATTTTTTTAATGTGTATTTATTTTTGACAGAGAGAGACAGAGAGAGAGACAGAGAGAGAGACAGACACAGAGCATGAGCATGGGAGGGGCAGAGAGAGGAGGAGACACAGAATCCAAAGCAGGCTCCAGGCTCTCAGCTGTCAGCACAGGCTCCCCTATTATCTACCTTTTAAAGCCCTGTTTCTATATACAAAAATCAGGTAGAAAGGAACGTCAAAGAATTAAGGAATGGCTCACTTTCATATGCTAACCAGTGATCAAATTGAGAAGACTAAGTAAAAGCCATAGACTTAGGGCTGAGCTATCACTGGTGCCATTCAAGAGAGCAGAGAAAATCAAAACAGAGAAAATCATGATTTTAGGGAGATAACCAATGGTGCCAAAGTGGCAAAGTCAAATAGGAACTGACAAATAATGTCAATCATCTAGGGGAAGAGGTTTGGGAAGGGGGGAATGGGGAGATAAGGCAATATGCTATGTGCAGAAAACCTGTAGAGTGACAGAAATCTACAGTAATGAGATAAAGAGGTTCCAAACAACTCTGAGGATCTGGATGAAGCTGGCTATCACAAACTTAGACAAAAGCCAGAGGAAATCTTTTTGTGACACCGTTCAGAAATGTTCACGAACTGATACCCAGAATTTTAGAGCAGCGTATTTATTTGGCACAATAAGGAGAATGGGGTATCAAAACAGTCAGAGATCCTTTGTTCATTATTTTTGCTTCCTAAATTGTACATATAAGCGAGATCATGTGGCACTTGTCTTTCTCTTATTTTGCTTAGCATTATACTCTCTCAATCCATCCATGTTGTTGCAAATGGCAAGGTTTCATTCTTTTTATGGCTGAATAATATTCCATTGTGTATGTATTTACCACATCTTCTTTATCCATTCAGATATAGACCCTTTGACTGTTTCCTTAACTTGGCTATTGTAAATAATGTTGCAATAAACACAGGAGTGCATATATCCTTTTGACTGTTAACAATAGAGAACAAACTGGCAGTTACCAGAGAGGAGGTGGTGAGGGGATGGGTGCATAGGTGAAGGGGATTAAGCATACATTTATCATGATGATCAATGAGCAATGTACAGAACTGCTGAAACATGATACTGCACAACTAAGCTGGAATTAAAATAACAAACTTGATAACAAACTAAATGCATTCCCTTGAAAAAAAAGAGACAGACAGAAAGAAAGAGATCCTTGGAGGACTGAGGTCACATTGAAATTGTTTGACCAAATCACATACTGGGCAATGCAGCAAGCGGAGCCACAGATGAGCTGACAACTGGAGAAAACACAATACAGATCAGAGATCGTGAAGACAGGTACAGTAATGTAAGCCTGTGATAACTCTATACTTTACTCTTTCTCCCATATCTTCGTTCTCAAATCTGGATTCCCATTAAAAAGCAACTTCAGTACAACATTATGACTATAGTTAACACTGCTCTATGATCTACAAGAAAATTCCTAAGGGAGTTAATCCTAAGAGTTCTCATCAAAAGGAAAATTATTTTCTTTTTATTTAACCTATGAAAAGATGGATATTAACTAAATCGACCGTGTTTGTCATTTCACAATATACATAAACCAACCCATCATATTCTACACCTTAAATTTATATAGTGATGTATGTCAATTATTTCTGAATAAAGCTGGAAAAATCGATTTCACTTTCTTTCCCATACTGTTCTCTACACAGTTGCCCCAACTCTTCCCTCCTGTACAATTCCTACTTCTGCTCATTTTCATATACCCTTCCTCTCTTGAAGCATAGGAACCTATGAAGGAGAGTCTTCTTATAGAGTATGGTCCACCAACCCCTCCGCCCCTCTTCACCACCACCACCTACCTAATCTGTCAAAAGATCTCATAACATTAGGCTCAGGGAATCAGAGGAGTTCCACACACTGAATTTCCTCCCGTGCATAAGCATTGCCCATATCCTTCCACTCACCCTCCCTAGGACAAGATGCTAAACAAACCTCTGCTATTTGGAGAAAGGCTCCTAATTTAGCTATAGCACAAGGTGGTGACCAAATGATGCATTAGAGTTCTGGGATTCTCAGCCTGAGGTCATGAGTCCAAGGGAACGGTCTCACAGGATTATCAGGGAGGGAGGAAACAGGTGTAGGATTTTCTTATACAAAATAAAGAGCTACTAGTTTATTTATTACATCCTTTTTAGCTTTTTTATTATATAACCCAGGGAAATCTCTAATGAAAGGAAAAATGTATTTTATGTTTTTTAAATGGGAAAAAACTCCAAAACTTTCAGGAAAACAGTTGTAGAACTTAGAAATCTTGACACATTTTGTCAACGAAGTCTCTTTGTGTGTTCAAAGGTCCAAACAACAAATAAGAACAGCAAGCATGAGTAAATATGAAAGGCTCAGAATAATGAAGAAGGATGTGAACACTTGGGGTACAAACAGATTAGAACAGAAGGCAGAGAGATGGAGATAGCACACTTTCCTTCCCTGAGAAACAATAGGAAACCAACCCAAAGACTGGTCAGAGTGCAGCAAATTGGAAAAATAGAAAAATTCCAATTCCAAATAGAATTGGAATGTAAGATTATTACATTCAAACTAAGACTCTGAATATAATTTTCTTGGATTTGAAATATATTAAATATGAAAAACATGAAAATAAAATACATTTTCAATAATAGCACATAAATTAATCATTACAGATACCTTCTTCTACTCTGGTAAATAAATATAAGCCGAACTAGTAGAAAACAAAAAACAGAATGAATTGACAGTTCATAAAGGAAGAAAAATTAAAAGGCCAATAAACATAGAAAAGTACAAAATCTGGAGGCAAACCGTTGGTGTTTGTCCTTTCCACACTACATGATGCCTAAGGCCATCCAAGGAGTATCTAGGAGAATGTATTTCATTTATCTCACTATTAAGTATTAATTAAAGGATATAGACATAGTGAAGTTCCCTTTGTTCCTCACAGATTTTTGCCCAGTAGACATACACACACTTTCCGTCCAGTCAAACAGACAACCCCAGATATTTATGGCCTGTTGAACATTAACCAGTGTTACATCTGTAATTCAGCAATCTTACTAGAATTTCTATGCAAAAGTACCTACAGATACCCTAAATTTTTTCACAGTTTTACGGAGATATTGGCATACGATACTGTGTACGTTTAATAAGTATACAGCATGATTCAATACACATAAGTGATAAAATAATTACCACAATAAGGTTCATTAATATCTCCATCACCTCACTATCATTACTTTGTGTGTGGTGATAACATTTAAGATTTACACTCAGGGTGCCTGGGTGGCTCAGTCAGTTAAGCCACCGACTCTCGACTTTGGCTCGGGTCATGATCTCACGGTCGTGAGATCAAGCCATGTTGGGCTCTACACTGACAGTCGGCTTGGGATTCTTTCTCTCCCGTTCTCTCTGCTCCTTCGTCATGTGCATGCACACATGTGCTCTCTCAAATCAATAAACACCATAAAAAAGATTTACACTCAAAACTACTGTATTATACACAGAAAATTGTTATCTATTGTTACTATGCTATACATTAAATCCTCAGAACTTATCCTTCTTATAGCTGCAAGTTTGTACCCTTTGGACAACATCATCCCATTTCCCCTACCCCTTGGTCCTTGGCAATCACCATTCTACTCTCTGTGTCTAGGAGTCTGACTTTTCAAAACTCCACGTAACAAAGAATGGATAGTATTGGTCTTGCTCTGCCTGACTTACTCCACTTAGCAGAATGCCTCAAGGTCTACCTATACCCTTACAAAATCAGGATTTCCCTTTTTGATGGCTGAGAAATATTCCTCTGTGTGTGTGTGTGTGTGTGTGTGTGTGCGCGCGCGCACGCGTGTGTGTACCAAAGCCTCTTTATCCATATCTCTACCAAAGGACACTAAGGTTGCTTCCATGCCTTGGCTATTGTAAATAATGCTGCAATGAACACAGGTGTGCAGATAGCTCCTTGACTTAGTAATTTCATTTCCTTCAAGTATATGGCTACAAGTGAAATTGTTGCCTGATATGGTAGTTCTATTTTTAATTCTTAGAGGAACCTCCAGACTGTTTTCCATAGTGGCTGCACAAATTCACATCCACCAACAGTGCACGCAAGTTCCATTTTCTTCACATCCTTGCCAATACTTGTTATCTCTTATTTTTTTTATAATAACGGTTCTAATAGGTATGAGATACCACCTGATTTGCATTTCCCTGATGATTAGTGATACTGAGCAACTTTTCATGTGTCTATTACCATTTGTATGTCTTTGGGGAAATGTCTATTCATTCCTTTGCCCATTTTTTGATTGGATTCTTTGTTTTGCTAGGAGTTGTGTATATTTTGGGTAGTAACCCTTTGTAATTTGTTGCAAATATTTTCTCCAATTCTATAAGCTTTACTTCTCCTATATAGAAGGTTCTTAGTTTTATGTAGTCCCACTTCTTCATTTTTGCTTTGGTTACTGTCATTTAGTGTTCTATCCAAAAAATGGTTGCCAAGACCAATGTTGAGATGTTTCCCTATGCTTTCTTCTAGTAGTAGTTTTACAGTTTAGGGTTGTATATTTAAGTTTTTAATCCATTTTGAGTTCATTTCTCTACTTGTGTAAGAGAGGGGTCCAACTTCATTCTCTTGCATGTGACTATCCAGTTTCCCCAACACCATCTGTTGAAGAGACTATCATCTCTCCATTAAGTATTCTTGTCAAATATTAGTTGACTGTATATGCAGGGGTTTATTATGGGCCTTTGATTCTATTTCATTGATGTATGTGTCTGTTTTTATGCCAGCACCATACTACTTTGATTAGTATAGCTTTGAAATAAAGTTTGAAATTACGAAGTGTGAGATCTCCAACTTTGTCCTTCTTTCTCAGGACTGCTTTGGCTATTTAGGATCTTTTGCCATATGAATTTTAAGATGGTTTTTTCTATTCTGGTAATAACAAAATGCCATTGTAATTTTGACAAGCATTGCATTGAAAATATAGAAGTATAGAATTAATCATAATAGAATTATAATGATAAACTTTAAACACTTTAAAATATTCTTTCAGTCCATGAACACAAGATATCTTTCCATTTTTTTGTGTGTCTTCCTCAATGTCTATAATCAATTGCTTTGAATGTTCAGTGTATGTATCTTTTACTTCTTTGTTTAAACCTATGTTTAAGTATCTTATTCTTTTGATGCTGAAAGGGCGGGCCTACACCAGCCGACTCCATCTTGTTCTGTGTCCTTCACCTTGACCACACCTCCTCCCCTTGAGTAAACCCTCCCTCACCTGCCTAACAGGACTCTGACCCTTCCCCAGCCAATCGGCCGAGGCCACGCCCCTTCCCCAGCCAATCGTCTGCCCCTAGACCCTATAAAACCTTTGTCCTTTTGAAACTCGCTCTCTTTCCCTGGTATCTCACCGCTGTGTTGGTGCAGGTAGGGGATTGAGCTCGAGCTAGCTCGAATAAAGGCTCTTTGCTTTTGCATCGGACTCAGCTCCCTAGTGGTCTTTGGGGATCACGAATTCTGGGCATAACAATGCTATTGTGAATTAGATTATTTCCTTTATTTCTTTTTCAGATTGTACGTTCTCAGTGTAAGAAATGAAGTGATTTCTGTACATTGGTTTTGTATCCTACAACATCGCTAAACAAACGCATTTATTAGTTCTAAGTTTCTGGTAGAGTCTTTGGGATTTTCTGTATTTAAAAAACTCTTATCATCTGCACACATACACAATTTACTTTTCCTTTCTGATTTATATGTCTTTCACTTCTTTTTCTTATCTATTTGCCATGGCTAGGATTTCTAGCACTGTGTCGCAAAGCAGCAGCTACAGTGGGTACCTCCGTCTTGTTCCTAATCTGACAGGAAAAGGTTTCAAACTTGCACCATGGAGTATGATGTTTGCTATGGTTTTATCATAAATGGCCTTTATTAGCTTCAGTACATTCCTTGTATACCCATTTGGTGAGAGCTGTTAATCTGGAGAGGATGTGGAAGACTGTTTACTTCTTTTTCTGTATCTATTGAGATGATAATATGATATTTATCTCTCATTGTATTAGTGGGGTATATCACATTTATTGATTTGCATATGGGCATCAGATTATCACCCTGTATACTTCAAAGTGACATATCAATAATAGCTTAGTAAAGCTATAAAATATACTCTATTTTTTTTATTTTAAGATGCTGTCTTTACTGATGGTCGTTGAAAAGAAGCTAGACCTATGATGTAATCATTTCATCAGGAAACCAGATTAGTCACAGAGAATGGCATATTTAAGTGATAATTCAACATGTTCTTAGAATTTGGTTTCACTAAAGCTATAAAAGTACCTAAATACTTCTGTGATAAGTACATCAGTCACCAGTAAGGTTCATAGATTTTTCTTGCTCCTCACAAAACTTCAGCCCCTAAATTCACCATTCTCTTTGTAGCCCTAAACCATGTAAGTAAAGTGAAGTCGAACACCAAAGTCCTTTTCTTTCAGAATATGCCATCTGTCACTCAGATAGTAACTTCCAACACAGGGTACTACAGCAAACCAGCTTAGCACTGAATCACAGGTACATCAAAAACTGAGAGCTAGAAACCTTTCTTCAGGGCTTCAGTGACAGCTCCCATCTCTGCAGCTAATCTCTAATTCGGGATAGAAACAGTCTGTTTTGTTGGGTTTTTTTCCCCTGTAAATTTGCTGGAAGCATCGATGGGATACAGAAAAGGAAATTCACGAAATTACTGGGTAAGGATCCAGGGTCATATGATGCTGCGAAAAGCTGTATTCTTCCACTCAGGAACTCTTAGAGGACTCTCTATCTAAAAGCAGTTTTAGAAACTGAGAAAAGAAAATAGGAACAGTAATTTCTAAGGAACAAAACAAAATCACAAGCAATGACCACCCTGAACCATAAGGGACAACACAAAATAAAAATCACAGGAGTGTTGAAAATGAACAAGCTGTAGCCCCTTCGCTTAGGTTAACAAGCATGTGCTGAGTCATGTCTCAATGAAAACTCCAACTTGTTCAGGGAGGCACTACTATAGTCATTTTGAACAAACACTTGCCTGTGCCTCTAATTAGAGGCTAACTAGTCTCGATTTGTATCTTGCTGGTGTGCTGAAATAAAAAAGAAAATCAAGAGACAGCAGACAGTGTTGAATGGAAACATTTTATTGAATCCAATCCAGCAACAGACTAGAAAAATGAAAGATAGTAGTTCAAAGGAAATGGGAAGGAAAGGAGTTAAGTGCGTTCAAGCCAAAAGTCTATGATCCATGCCATAGTGGGAAAGCAATCTCTGAATTTGGTTGACCGGGTTGGCAGCATCCGGGTAGGCGGGTGAGGTGAGCCCTAAGCGGCTGGGCTCGCTGTTTGTGCTCCGCTGCAGATGAGGCGTCCGAGTCTAGGACACACAGGTGTCTGCAGGGCCGGTCGGACAGAATAGAGAAGTGCAAATAGAATTTTCAAAATGCTAAAATCACGACATTCCTACAGAGTCATTAATCAACAAGCAAACTAACATGTGTTAAAATCAATTCAAATGGGGGCGCCAGGTGTCTAGGTCAGATAAGCATCTGACTTAGGCTCAGGTCAGTATCTCCCAGGTCATGAGTTCCAGCCCCGCATCAGGCCCTGAGCTCACAGCTTGGAGGGAGCCTGGAGCCTGCTTCACATTCTGTGTCTCCCCCTCTCTCTGCCCCTCCCCTGCTCATACTCGTCTCCCTCAAAAATAAAGATTAAAAAAAAATTTTTAAGAGCATAATCAAAGCCAAAGGCCCACATTCCTATAGAACCACATAATCCCAGAGGATCCCCTAGCCAATGCCCAGTATTCCATGGAAAGGGCACCCAGTCATTTCTTTGCCCATTTCCAAGCCATTCTCAATTTTTCCCTACTAGTCAGTATTTACCTGTTTCCCAGAGCAACAACTATTTGAGGTTAAAAACAGACAAAAACAGAAAACAAAACATACACACCAAAACAAAAACAAACACACGCAAAAAACAGTCTTCCCTGCAGTGCAATCAAATGATAGTCAAAGGAGAGGAAAAATTCTCCTTTCCTCATTCACTGCCCAAATCTAACTGGCTCCCTGCAGAGAAACTAGTCTGCAAGGACATTTGGAGTGCTGTCCCAAGGTGATGTGCTTTGAGTATGTTTTTCATGAAATAAACTCAGTCCTGAGGCTGACCCAGTATGATTCAAGTTTCTCTGACTGTGATATAATGGAGGTAAACAGAACACTGTCACTGTGTTTTCAGTGCCTTCACCTCCAACACTCTTTCTGCACCAACAGAAGTTGAGTGTGAAGTAAGGGGAGGAGGTGATCTAGAAGAGCTATCTCTATAATTTGTCAAGTCACAACTTCTTGAGGTGGCATTATTTTGCTCCAGATGTATATAATTATTCAAAAACAATGTATATACATAAAATTGCCAAATTTTCAAGACAAAACAGTCATAAATAAAGTGCATATGCAGAGACTAGAAGAACCCTAATCAGAAAAACCGCAGCACAAACTATAAAAAATATGGGAAACGTATCTTTATATTCACCTTCCTGTCCCTTGTTCTTTCTCTTGCTACAAGAAATAACTGAATTCCCTGCCTTTGGAGCTCTTGGTGCAGCTATAGGAATAATTGTTTACAATCACAATTTTCTCCCCTTTTCCTTTCCCACTTGCCTAGAAATTTACAGGTAATGAATACCTTAGTTGGGGGTTACTTCTTCCCATTCGTAACTATAGAAAATTAAAAACCAGTAGAGATATTGCCAGTAGGTAAGGCTCATACCGATAAAACACAGAAATAAGCTAAAAACAAGATACTAAAGAGACGTCTGATGGATAATGAAGCTGTGGTATAGATATGGTATATACAGACAGATATGGATATATGCATAGATATTATACACAATGATATATACATGCTGTGTTTATGTATATATCACAATGGAATATTACAGACCAAAAAGAATAAAATCTTGCCATTTGCAAAAACCTACACGGAACTAGAATATATTATGCTAAGTCAATTAAGTCAGAAAAGACAAATGTAATATGATTTCACTCACATGTGGAGTTTAAGAAACACAACAGATAAACAAAGGGGAAGGGAAAGAAAATTTAAGATAAAAACAGAGAGGAAGGCAAACCATAAGATTCTTAAATACACAGAACAAGCTGAGGTTGCGGGAGGGATGGGGTGGGGGAGGATGGTCATTAAGGAGAGCACTGGGTGTTATATGTCGGTGATGAAACACAGAGTTTTACTCCTGAAACCAATACTACACTGTATGGTAACTAACTTGAAATTAAACTAAACACAAAAAGAAAAGAAAACATAACAAGTAATAACGACATGAAGGAGAAGAAAGAGTAAAACTAAATTACCAAATAAATCTTTAGGCCTCTAACCAGAAAAGACTGACTTAAAACATAAACTAACTGATAAAATCTTTCTCGTTTTAGCCTGAAAAATCAACAAAAATCCTCTTCTGGCAAAGGAAGTGGGTTAAAAGCCAAGGATATTGATGGGATGCCTTAAGAATGTAGCTTAAAAATACTCCGTTTTGAATCTATTTATCCCTTTTTAGATGAGGACTACACCTTAACTTTTGTTTGAAAGATACTCCTATGAAAGCAATGCAGCTAAACAGAAGGTTTGCATGAATGAGAAGTTTTGTTGGTTTTTTAAAAAGGCTAGATGCCTTTTGTCATTCTAGGCTAATTTGTGCATTCTGCATACACTAGATTTTAGAGTTCTTAAGAATAGTTGAATTGTGTTATCACAAACTGAGTTATTCATTAAATCATTAAGTTGAGGAATTCAGGTTTGTTGTGTTAGAAAAAAGCTAAAAATTCACTGAGAGCAACTGATTTCAATAAAGGAAGAACTCTTGTCTCAAAGACAGACACAAGTTGATTCTGTACAGTTAGAAATCGAATAAAGATAAGAAGATGAAAGTACAGGTACAAGTTTGAGACACTGTCTGCTTCCACGGAATTTTTTTTTATTATTTAAAGATTTTTATTTAGTGGGGCCTGGGTGGCTCAGTCAGTTGAGCGACCAATTCTTGATTTGGCTCTGGTCATGATCTCACAGTTCATGGGTTTGAGCCCCACATGTGCAGAGCCTGCTTCGGACTCTCTCTCTGCCTCTCCCAGCGCCACCCCCCCCCATAAGTAAAAGAAATAAATGTTTTTTATTTATTTTAGACAGACAGGCAGAGTGCCTGCAGGTAGGGGAGGGGCAGACGGAGAGAGAGAGGATCCCAAGCAGGTTCTGTACTGAGGTGGGGAGCCCATCATGGGGCTAGAACACACAAATGGGAGATCATAACCTGGGCTGAAATGAAGAGTCCAACCTTTAACCAACTGAGCCACCAGGCGCCCCCATTTGAATCTTGATTTGAGGCTATTGCTACTGTGGTTTCTGATATGAGAAAGTCAAAGAAATAGCTATTCATCCTTCTACTATTTTCTAAAGAGAGATGAATGTGAAAACTCACATGACAAGCATTACTTTATATTAATTCTATTCTCAGCTTAGTAATTTCCTAAATGTTTTCAATCATTAATTACTAAGTTTGAGGATTTT
Source organism: Felis catus (assembly GCF_018350175.1). Lineage (NCBI taxonomy): Eukaryota > Metazoa > Chordata > Mammalia > Carnivora > Felidae > Felis > Felis catus. The sequence goes on along the minus strand of NC_058373.1, from coordinate 69,840,668 downwards.
CTGTGGAAATCCCCTTGTCCAATAAAAAAAAATCTGCTATGATATTACTAAGACAGTAGCACTTAATTAGGGAAAGTGGGAACAAGGTGATGACGGCATAAGGGTCGATCTCATTCATACTTATTAAAACAGGCTATCAAAAACTGGGCAAATCTTGAGATTGTGTTTTAAAGCCACAGTTGATACAGGCAAGGCAAGAGACTGGGGCAAAAATAAAGGAAGTGCAATGTGAATCACAAGATGTTCTGGTTACAATTACACAATTGGTGGAGATGGTTGTTCTAGTTCTCAGTCATGCATGACTGATTGAGGACTGTGTTTTGCCAATCCAGAGGGTCAGAAAAAAAGTAGCCTCACTCCTGACTACATCACCGTCAGAATTTCTAGATGGCATTGATGTCACAGAAACAATAGTGTGGAGTCCAATTAGGAACCGGTCAATATGCTCCTTTTGTTGATGGATGGGTTGTTGGGTCATGTGGTATGATACGACTATACAGCAGCCCTTAAAACTTTGGAAATTACTTGCAGTGGCAATGCACAGAAATTCAAGAGCAGAATAATTATGAAACACTGCAGAATGCTTCAGAGACAGAATTGTAAATTAGCAAACTCGAGCCTAAACAATGTACCTTTGCATCTAATTACCTACCTTGGCAAGCCAGATAAACCATCTTCTTCAGTTTACACATTAAGTGTTCTTTCTGGCTTCCATCAAGTGCAACAAAAAGTGTTGGCAAAAGCACAAACATAACTTACTTGGCTAGCTAATACAAAGTCTAAAGCTATTGTGTGGTCCACTATTACATAGGCTAAAATGATGCTTAGGCTTGCATATTCAGCCTCAAAAGCTATCAGAGTCCATTATAACTTCAGCTGAGGTTAATGATACCTTTCTGGCCATGTTTTCCAATTAATGATTGAAAGGGCGGGCCTATGCCGGCCGACTCCATCTTGTTATGTGTTCTCCACCTTGAGTGACTATGTCCCCGACATGACCCCTTTTCCGGGAAAACCGCAGAACCCTCAGATCGCGCCTCCTCCCCTTGAGTAACCTCCCTCTCACCCGTTCAAACTTCCTGATCAAAACACGCCCAGCGACCTGCGTAACAGGACTCTGACCCTTCCCCAGCCAATTGGCCGAGGCCACGACCCTTCCCCAGCCAATCCACTGTCCCTAGACCCCTATAAAACCTTTGTGCTTTTGAAACTCGCTCTCTCTCCCCAGTATCTCACCACTGCGTCGGTGCAGGTAGGGGACTGAGCTCGAGCTAGCTCGAATAAAGGCTCTTTTGCTTTTGCATCGGACTCGGCTCCCTGGTGGTCTTTGGGGATCACGAATTCTGGGCATAACAATGATCACTTACAGAAATCTCCACTTTAGGGATGGCACCATAAAGAGTGAATCAGTGATTCCTCTAGGAAGTTCTTCAGTTGTTAGGTCATGCAAGATTTCCTTGGAAGGGTGAGAAAAAGATGTTAGTACCTGCTGATGATAAAACCGAGTGATGTGGCCACCAAAAAACTGCTAGAACTGTTTCATGAATTCACCAAAGTGGCAGGATAGAAAATCAATGCATACAAATCGGTTGTACTCCTATACACCAACGATGAAGCAACAACAAAACAAATCAAGGAATCGATCCCATCTACAATTGCACCAAAACCAAAAAATACCTAGGAATACATCTAACCAAAGAGGTGAAAAATCTGTACACTGAAAGCGATAGAAAGCTTATGAAAGAAATTGAAGAAGACACAAAAAAAAACAGAAAAAGATTCCATGCTCCTGGACAGGAAATACAAATACTGTTAAAATGGCGTAACCACCCAAAGCAATCTACAAAGTCAATGCAATCCCTATCAAAATAACACCAGTGTTCTTCACAGAGCTAGAACAAATACTCCTAAAATTTGCACAGAACCAGAAAGACCCCGAATAGCCAAAGCAATCTTGAGAAAGAAAACCCAAGCAGGAGGCATCACAATCCTGCACTTCAAGCTATACTACAAAGCTGTAATCATCAACACAGTATGGTACTGGCACAGGAACAGACGCTCAGATCAATGGAACAGAATAGAGAACCCAGAAATGCACCCACAAACGGAGGGCCATTGGCTAATGTCACAAACTAATCTTTGACAAAGCAGGAAAGAATATCAATGGAACAAAGACAGTCTCTTCAGCAAGTGCTGCTGGGAAAACTGGACAGCAACATGCAGAAGAATGAACCTGGACCCCTTTCTTACACCATACACAAAAATAAACTCAAAATGGATGAAAGACCTCAATGTAAGACAGGAAGCCATCAAAAACCCTTGAGGAGAATGCAGGCAAAAACCTCTTTGATCGTGGCTGCAGCAGCTTTTGCTCAACATGTCTCTGGAGGCAAGGGAAACAAAAGCAAAAATGAACTATTAGGACTTCATCAAAATAAAAAGCTTCTACACAATGAAGGAAACCATCAGCAAAACTAAAAGGCAAACGACAGAATGGGTCAAGCATTTTGCAAACGACATATCAGGTAAGGTTAGTATCCAAAATCTAGAAAGAACTTATCAAACTCAACACCCAAAAAACAAAGAACCTAGTGACAAAATGGGCAAAAGACATGAACAGACACTTCTCCAAAGAAGACATCCACATGGCCAACCGACACATGAAAAAATGCTCCACATCACTCACCATCTGGGAAATACAAATCAAAACCACCATGAGCTACCACCTCACACATGTCAGAATGGCTAACATTAACAACTCAGGCAGGGTGCCTGGCTGGCTCAGTTGGTTAAGCATCTGACTCAGATTCAGGTCATGATCTCAGTGTGTGAGTTCGAGTCCCATGTCGATCTCTGTGCAGACAGCATGGAGTCTGGAGCCCCCTTACAGTTCTGTGTCTCCCTCTCTCTCTGCCCCTCCCCTGCTCGCACTCTGTCTCCCTCTCTCTCAAAAAATAAACATTAAAAAATTTTTGAAAAAAACTCAGGCAACAACAGATGTTGGCAAGGATGCAGAGAAAGAGAATCTCTTACATATTGCTAGTGGGAATGCAAAATGGTGCAGCCACTCTGGTAAACAGTATGGAGGTCCTCCAAAAATTAAAAATACAACTGCCCCTGCCCGATCCATGCTCTCTCTCACTTTCTCTCTGTGAAAAATGAACTTTAAATATTTTTTAAACAATTTTTTTAACGTTTATTTATTTTTGAGACAGAGAGAAACAGAGCATGAAGGGGGGAGGGACAGAGAGAGGAGGAGACACAGAATCGGAAGCAGGCTCCAGGCTCTGAGCCATCAGCCCAGAGCCTGATGCGGGGCTCAAACTCATGGACCGCAAGATGGTGACCTGAGCCAAAGTCGGACGTTCAACCGACTGCGCCACCCAGGCGCCCCAAACTTTAAATATTTTTTAAAAATTAAAATTAAAATTAATACAGAACTACCCTACGACCCAGCAATTGCACTACTACGTACTTATCCAAGGGATACAGGTGTGCTATTTCCAAGGGACACGTGCACCCCAATGTTTATAGCAGTACTATCAACAATAACCAAAGCATGGAAAGAGCCCAAATATGCATTGACAGATGAATGGATCAAGAAGATGTGGTACATATATACAATGGAGTATTACTCAGCAATCAAAAAGAATGAAATCTTGCCATTTCAACAACATGGATGGAACTAGAGGCTATTACACTAAGCAAAATTAGTCAGTCAGAGAAACACAAATATCATATGACCTCACTCATATGAGGACATAAGACACAGAACAGATGAACATAAGGGAAGGGAAGCAAAAATAATATAAACACAGGGAGGGGGACAAAACCTAAGAGACTCTCCGATATGGGGAACAAACAGGGTTACTGGAAGGGTTGTGGGAGGGGGAATGGGCTAAATGGGTAGGGGGCATTAGGGAATCTACTCCTCATACCATTGTTGCACTAACATGGATGTAAATTTAAAACAAAACAAACAAAAAGTCCCTGAGTAATGTAGTACATTAGTTCCTTGTAGTATTGGGCCATATCTGCTTGCAACAGAATGGAATCTAAGAACAGATGATTTTCTAAGATGCACAGAGTGGCCTGTTACGAAGCCATGAATAGACTATGAGCTAAGGAAGCTGAAATATTTCTGAAAGGTTTGAATAATTGTAAATTAATTCCATTTGTCTTACAAGCACCAGGTGATGTACAGAATTGTTGAATCACTACAGTATACACCAGAAACATACTACTGTATGTTAAGTAACTGGCATTAAAATAAAAACTTTTTAAAAAGCCAAAAAAAAAAAAAAAGTAAAGTAAAAGAAAGAATTCCATTTGTCTTTTCTCCTAGGCCAGAAGATGGGAGATGGTATGAATAGTGGGGTTTTCACGTACATGAGAATGTCTTGCATAGGTCTTAATGACAGCATCGTGACTCCCCAAGTGGGAAACTGAGGATACTTTTGCCAGTGTCAGAGACACGGATCGATAACAAGGATGCTGACCTTTCTGAAAACAAACATAGAAAAATAAAACATATTCATATCCCATTGCAGGGAGTAATAATATGAAGTCAGTTTGGATGTATTCAAATGGGCTGTGAGACTCTGGCTCCCACATATGCCTAATCTTGACAGTTTTGCCATGATTATATCATCGGGAAATTAGGCATGTCTTAGAGATACTCTAAGTGATTTTTCTAAAATTTCCCTAGCAGTGTTGATTTACAATGATGGTAAACTTGTCCTTACTGTGATGGGTAAGTTCACGTAGAGTCAAAACAAAGTTTCCTTAAAATCATCAGGGACTACAACACATGTATCCTGGAAGTGACAGAGATTATCTCCATGGAATCTACATCCATATCATTTCCAATATTCCTTCCTGAGGTTCCAAACGAAGTTTGGCTCTCTGTGACCTTTTCAAACTCCTCCAAAATCCTATTTAGGGGAAGTATCACAGAAACAAGCACCTTTGTAAGGGCTTTCTACTATAACTCCTTGCATGGAACATATTCTCACTTACACAGCAACTCCATGGTCCCTAGCATATCCAATCTTCTGGCTTAGTCGAAAACACGAAGGTAATTCTCAAACGGAAACTAGTTAAATTTGCCTTATAAGATAACTAATTGCAGTGCTTTTTAATTTACATGCTCCTTTAAATTTTATCTGGTGTGGATACAAGTAAGAATGGTATTTGCAAATCCTTGATCAGAATGGATGAATCAGGGCCCTAAAAGTATTAGTACATAACAGCTGAAGAAGAGTCATATTAAATACATCAGACTCATATTTCCAGGTTGTAAACAGTCATTTTAATTAAATGACTACTAAGAGATAAAAATATAGGTGCCTAGGGATCCAAATCTAGGAATATTCACGTTATTCCACAAATTCTCATTAATGAGGTCTTCCCTTTGGCTGTATCTCTGATTTGAAAAGCATATTAACTTAATCAATTGGCACCATAGAGATTGAGCAAAGATCCTAATGTCACTTCGTGCTTCAGTCCATATGTTGTTAATCAACATGAAGGAAGTCTTTTTCTCATTTCATTCTTTGTCTCCTTTTCACTGACTTACAATGAAAATAGACTACCTTCCTTTCTCCCAAGACTCAACTCTCTTAGACAAGGGCAGTTTCTATTATTCATATCCCATCTATCCATAACTCGTGGAACACTAGTACAAAGAGAGTGGACAGTCAGCTACGATTAAGAGGCACATAGACCAAATCTACACTAAACCTGCCATTTTTCCCATGTAAGTATTGTCCTATTTGGCTATTTTATAAGAAGGCTAGGAGGATTTTAACTTTCTTTTGTGTGACTGGCTTTCAGGGCTTGGCTCTAAGTCAGCCTACAGGATGTTATTTGTAACTCCTCCAGTTCGTCTCACTCTGATTTCCAACAATAACTACTCCCCAGGGTTAAAATACAAATCAACCAAAGTATCTCCTCATAAGCTACGGAGAGAATTAGGGATTGCCATCGTAACCTCCATTTCTAAAGGGGAGAGCAATTGGATATGAAGGCATCTTGCTAGCCCCAGTGATACCAAACTGAGAGATTGACCCAAACCCATTCAATGAATAAAGGATCTGGAGACCATTAAGATAGAATTTCCTTTGAGAAAGGATGATAAAATGTATAATTATCTATGAGTTCACCAAAGATATACCAGGAGAAAGGCAATGCAATTTTTGACACTAAAAACCATGCCTGTTAGAATTCTTTTAGAGGTCAACTTTAAAGGCGAATAAACTACCCCTAGTGATTATGATTTACATATAAGCTAGCAAAATGGAAGAAGACAGCGGCGAAGGAGGACACTGGGCTCACCGCGTCCTGATCACTTAGATTCCACCTACACTTACCTAAATAACCCAGAAAACCACCACAGGATTAGCAGAATGGAGTCTCTGGAGCCAAGCGTGCAGACGAGAGGCCCACGGAAGAGGGTAGGAAGGGCAGAGAGGTGGTGCCTGCTACACGGACTGGTGGGAGGGAGCCAGGTAGGAGGGGCAGCCTGCCGGCCAAGCAGAGGCCCCCCCGAGTCTGGCTTGCAAAAGCGGAGGGGCCACATGCAGTGTGTTTACACAGCAAGCCTGACTTAACATCTGGGAGGTTATAAGTTAACAGCTCTGCTCAGAGAGCAGGAGGGCTGGAGGACAACGTGAGGGAGAATTGTTGAGCCCAGGATGACAGAGCGCAGCTTGGTGGGGAACAAAGGTGCTCGCCAGCGCAATGTCCCTCACTCATCCCCCTGCCAAAATCCCAAAGGGAACTAGTTCCTGTCAGGGAACTTGCTTGCACCGCACAAACACCCAACCCTGTGCTTCTGCGGATCCATCCCTCTGGCGGCAGAGGGTATGACTCCCTCCCAGTGCCACAGGGCCCCTCCAAAAGCTGATCAAAGAAGGATAAGTGAGCTGAGCCTGCCCCTCCCGCCCCCGTGCACCTTGCCCATCCACCCCAGCTAATAGGCCAGATCCCCAGCACCAAAGCCAGGCAGTGTGCAAGTAGCCCAGATGGGCCACGCCACCCCACAGTGAATTCCGCCCCTAGGAGAGGGGAAGAGAAGGCACACACCAGTCTGACTGTGGCCCCAGCGGTGGGCTGGGGGCAGACATCAGGTCTGACTGCGACCCCGCCCACCAACGCAAGTTATTCAAGACAGCACAGGGGAAGTGCCCTGCAGGTGTTCACCACTCCAAGGACCATCCAAAATGAGGAAACAGAAGAATTCCCCACAAAAGAATCTCCAGGAATAATGACAGCTAACGAACTGATCATAAAGGATTTAAACAATATAACAGAAACTGAATTTAGAATAATAGTCATAAAATTAATCACTGGGCTTGAAAACAGTATAAAGACCAGCAGAGTATCTCTTGCTACAGAGATCTAGGGACTAAGGAACTGCCAGGAGGAGCTAAAAATGCTATAAATGAGCTGCAAAATTAAATGGAGACGACCATGGCTCAGATTGAAGAGGCAGAGGAGACAATAGGAGAACTAGAAGATAAAATTATGAAAAATGAGGAAGCTGAGAAAAAGAGAGATAAAAAAATCCAGGACTATAGGGGAAATTTAGAGAATTAAGTGATGGACTAAAGAGACATAATCTACGCATAATTGGTATTCCAGAGGAGGAAGAGAGAGGGAAAGGTGCTGAAGGTGTACTTGAAGAAATAATAGCTGAGAATTTTAAGCAAGCATGAAACCTACAGATATCACAATGACTCTAAATCCTTATCTTTCTATAATAACACTGAACATAAATGGACTAAATGTGCCAACCGAAAGACATAGGGTATCAGAATGCATAAAAAAAAACAAGACCCATCTATTTACAATCTACAAGAGACTCATTTTAGACCTGAGGACACCTTTAGATGGAGAGTGAGGGGATGGAGAACTATTTATCATGCGACTGGAAACCAAAAGAAAGCTGGAGTAGCCACACTTGTATCAGACAAACTAGACTTCAAATTAAAGGCTGTAACAAGAGATGAAGAAGGGCATTATATAATAGTTACAGGGTCTATCCATCAGGAAGAGCTAACAATTATAAATGTCTATGCGCCGAATACTGGAGCTCGCAAATATATAAAACAATTACTCATAAACATAAACAACCTTATTGATAAGAATGTGCTAATTGCAGGGGACTTTAACACCCCACTTACAACAATGGATAGATCATCTAGACACACGGTCAATAAAGAAACAAGGGCCCTGAATGATACATTGGATCAGATGGACTTGACAGATATATTTAGAACTCTGCATCCCAAAGGAACAGAATATACTTTCTTCTCGAGTGCCCATGGAACATTCTCCAAGATAGATCATATACTGGGTCACAAAACAGCCCTTCATAAGTATACAAGAATTGAGATCATACCATGCATACCTTCAGAACACAATGCTATGAAGCTTGAAATCAACCACAGGAAAAAGTCTGGAAAACCTCCAAAAGCATGGAGGTTAAAGAACATCTTACAAAAGAATGAATGGGTCAACCAGGCAATTAGAGACGTAATTTAAAAATATATGGAAACAAATGAAAATGAAAATACAACAATCCAAACGCTTTGGGATGCAGCCAAGGCAGTCCTGAGAGGAAAATACATTGCAATCCACGCCTATCTCAAGAACCAAGAAAAGTCCCAAATACACAATCTAACAGCACACCTGAAGGAAATAGAAGCAGAGCAGCAAAGACACCCCAAAACCAGCAGAAGAAGAGAAACAATAAAGATCAGAGCAGAAATAAACAATATAGAATTAAAACAACAGTAGAGCAGATCAACGAAACCAAGAGTTGGTTTTTTGAAAAAATAAACAAATCTGATAAGCCTCTAGCCAGGCTTCTCAAAAAGAAAAGGCAGAAGACCCAAATAGATAAAATCATGAATGAAAATGGAATTCTTACAACCAATCCATCAGAAATACAAGCAATTATCAGGGAATACTATGAAAAATTATATGCCAACAAACTGGACAATCTGGAAGAAATGGACAATTTCCTAAGCACCCACACACTTCCAAAACTCAAACAGGAAGAAACAGAAAATTTAAAAAGACCCATAACCAGCAAAGAAATTGAATCGGTTATCAAAAATCTCCCAACAAATAAGAGTCCAGGACCAGATGGCTTCCCTGGGGAAGTCTACCAGACATTTGAAGCAGAGATAATACCTATCCTTCTCAAGCTGTTCCAAAAAATAGAAAGGCAAGGAAACTTCCAGACTCATTCTATGAAGCCAGCATTACTTTGATTCCTAAACCAAACAGAGACCCAGCAAAAAAGAGAACTACAGGCCAATATCCCTGATGAATATGGATGCAAAAATTCTCAATAAGATACTAGCAAATCGAATTCAACAGCATATAAAAAGAATTATTCACCATGATCAAGTGGTATTCATTCCTGGCTGCAGGGCTGGTTCAACATTCCCAAATCAATCAATGTGATACATCACATTAATAAAAGAAAAGATAAGAACCATATGATCCTCTCAATCGATGCAGAAAAAGCATTTGACAAAATTCAGCATCCTTTCTTAATAAAAGCCCTCAAGAAAGTCGGGATAGACAGAACATACCTAAACATCTTAGAGGCATTTATGAAAAGCCCACAGCTAATATCAACCTCAATGCAGCAAAACTGAGAGCTTTCCCCCTGATATCAGGAACATGACAGGGATGTCCACTCTCACCCCTGTTGTCTAACATAGTGTTGGAAGTTCTAGCATCAGCCATCAGACAACAAAAGGAAATCAAAGGCATCAAAAGTGACAAAGATGAAGTCAAGCTTTCACTTTTTGCAGATGACATGATATTATACATGGAACACCCGATAGACTCCACCGAAAGTCTGCTAGAACTGATACATGAATTCAGCAAAGTTGCATGATACAAAATCAATGTACAAAAATCAGTTGCATTCTTATACACTAACAATGAAGCAACAGAAAGACAAATAAAGAAACTGATCCCATTCACAATTGCACCATGAAGCATAAAATACCTAGGGATAAATCTAACCAAACCAGTAAAAGATCTGTATGCTGAAAACTATAGAAAGTTTATGAAGGAAATTGAAGAAGGTATAAAGAAATGGAAAAACAGTCTGTGCTCATGGATTGGAAGACGAAATATTGTTAACATGTCAATACTACCCAAAGCCATCTACACATTCAATGCAATCCCAATCAAAATTACATCAGCATTCTTCTCAAAGCTAGAACAAGCAATCCTAAAATTTGCATGGAACCACAAAAGACCCCAAATAGCCCAAGTAATATTGAAGAAGACCAAAGTGGGAGCCATCACATACCCAGACTTTAGCCTCTACTACAAAGCTGTCATCATTAAGACAGCATGGTATTGGCACAAACTCAGAAATATAGACCAACGGAATAGAATACAGACTCCAGAATTGGACCCACAAACATATGGCCAACCAATCCTTGACAAAGCAGGAGACAATACCCAATGGAAAAAAGACAGTCTCTTTAACAAATGGGGCTGGGAGAACTGGACAGCAACATGCAGAAGAATGAAATGAGGAAACTTTCTGACACCATTCACAGTAATAAACTCAAAATGGATAAAGGACCTGAATGTGAGACAGGAAACCATCAAAACCCTAGAGGAGAAAGCAGGAAAACACCTCTCTGACCACAGCCGCAGCAATTTCTTACTTGACACAGCTCCAAAGTCAAGGGAATTAAAAGCAAAAATGAACTATTGGGACTTCAAGAAGATAAAACGCTTCTGCACAGCAAAGGAAACAATCAACAAAACTAAAAGGCAACCAACAGAATGGGAAAAGATATTTGCCAATGACATATTGGACAAAGGGCTAGTATCCAAAATCTATAAAGAGCTCACCAAACTCCACACCCAAAAAAAAAAAATAATCTAGTGAAGAAATGGGCAGAAAACATGAATAGACACTTCTCTAAAGAAGACATCCGGATGGCCAACAGGCACATGAAAAGATGCTCAACGTCGCTCCTCATCAGGGAAATACAAATCAAAACCACACTCAGATACCAACTCACACCAGTCAGAGTGGCTAAAATGAACAAATCAGGAGACTATGGATGCTGGAGAGGATGTGGAGAAACGGGAACACTCTTGCACTGTTGGTGGGAATGCAAACTGGTGCAGCCACTCTGGAAAACAGTGTGGAGGTTCCTCAAAAAATTAAAAATATACCTACCCTATGACCCAGCAGTAGCACTGCTAGGAATTTACTCAAGGGATACAGGAGTGCTGACGCAAGGGGCACTTGTACCCCAATGTTTATAGCAGCACTTTCAACAATACCCAAATTACGGAAAAAGCCTAAATTTCCATCAACTGATGAATGGATAAAGAAATTGTGGTTTACATACACAATGGAATACCACGTGGCAATGAGAAAGAATGAAATATGGCCTTTTGTAGCAACATGGATGGAACTGTAGAGTGTTACAGATACCATATGTTTTCACTATTATGTGGATCCTGAGAAACTTAACAGAAGACCATGGGAGAGGGGAAGGAGGAAAACAAAAAAAAAAGTGAGGGAGGGAGGGACCCAAACCCTAAGAGACTCTTAAAAACTAAGAACAAACTGAGGGTTGATGGAGGGTGGGAGGGAGGACATTGTGGGTGATGGGTAATTAGGAGGGCACCTGTTAGGATGAGCACTGGGTGTTGTATGGAAACCATTTGACAATAACTTTCATATTAAACACACACACGCACACACACAAAACAAACAAACAAACATTAAAAATTTTTTTAACTGGATATACTTTTTAGCAGGTAAAAATCTTTTGGTTGTAATTAAATGTGAATAAAGAATTTAAATGATTATGATCCCCTATTGATTCCAAATTTATCAACCTCTAAAGGAAGTAATCTGAGATACAGATAACATATATAAGATTTTCAAGCAGAGCACAAAATTAAAGATCATCTAATTGGTCGATGAGAGAGGAATAACAAATCTAATTATGATTCTCATATAATGCAGTAGTATCTATGTATTTAAAATAATTTGTACTGCAACATTTGATAATGTGAAAAACTTCTCTGAGTGTAATATTCATCAAAAAGGCAGGCAGGATAAAATGCAGAGACCATTAAATGTCCCTTTTATAAATATCTATTTTTATTTAGGCAGAGAAAAACACTACAAATTAGCATATCAAAATATTGCCACTAATTATCTCCACATAGTGATTTTATGGGTGATTTCGACTTCATTTCTAATTCAAAGGAAGCTTTTCTTTTTACTAGAAGAAAAAAATTGTATTAGAAAAAATAGTACTTTCTTAAGTAATAAAACATGGAGGAATTCACATCATAATCATGGAAAATACACTCTTCTTAGAACCAGAAATGTATTTATCAATACCCTTTCGATTATACAGGACAAAACCACACCTCAAACAAACTTAAGCAAGAAGGTTAATGTGTTCGCCCATTTATTAGCTCAGCTGGTCACCAAATTCATTGGTGGGCAAGAATGAAGCTGAATGCCAAAGACTGTTAGAACCAAGAAACTGGCTACTGCCAAGCTTCTATCTGTAAATCCTACGTCTCTTTCCACATACGTTTTTTCAGTATCCCAGACTTGATTTTTGACAGCAGGAAGTATGATGGCCAGCAGTTTCTCCATATCACAGCTAAAAAGGGATGAGCTTGTTTTCTCTCTGTTCTTGGGTCTACCATCCTGAGGAAAAGCTCAGATTTGGCCCATCTTGGTCAGAGGCTCATACCTGAAGCCTTCAACTATGGCTAAGAGATGTGTCATCAAGACTTGGTTCAGAAGCATCCTTTAAGCAAACAGAAGTAGTCAGAGAGGTAGGATTTACATATCACCTTCCGTTCATATGACATGGTTACGGCAAGACAAAGCTACATTTACCAGGAGAAGCAGGTTGCTGATTTGAGCAAATAACAGACTAGGTGTCCACTAAAAGTAGTTATTTCTTCAGAGTACAAAGAATGACCTTTAAATTAAGTGATACAGAAAATCTTAAGGTACTATGCAGTTGGCGAATCTGTCTTATCATACATACAGACCTGATAGAAGAGCAGACAGACAAAAGATTGGGAGGGGTAGAAATTTTTTTAAATCGGAGAGGAATCTGGCAATCCCTGCTAGCCTACTGAACATTATTTAATCAGTAAAAGAGAAACCTGGAATGTCCCCTTTAAAAACACTACTTCCAAACAAATCTTAGGACACTGAGTATAAGTGCTAGCTACTAAACTGTTTTCCAAGTATCCATCAGGGGTGTCAAAAATAATGAATGAATGATAAAAAGAGCAATGGAAATCGAAAGAAAACACAAATAAATTAGCAAGTGACATTGTAATTTCATTAATAAGGACCACTTACAAGACAAGAGAAATACTGATTAACTGGTTAAGGACTATGTGTAAGGATACATAAGGTTCAGAGTTATTTGTACTACATCTCTGAGAATGAGCCTTGGTTCTTCTTTGTTAAAATGGATATGAATGGAAATTTCTAAATCCATGTATGCAAATACCACATTCTTATAGAATATAATACAGTCATATACAAAACACCTCCAAAACTAAAACTTAGCTTGCAATGACTCAAATCCTGTAAATGCAATGGGAATAGTATTATTTCAGAAGAAGAAAAAGGAAGAACCTGGCTAGTTACAAACAAAAATGAGAACGAATCTTAAAGAACATAGGAGTTAGATAGTCTGAAACACAGTACAAACAAAAGTCAAAAGGTAAATCTTGTGAGACCAACCAGCTCTGTCCAGACAGAAAGGTGGCCTGGCCTAAGGATCCATTATTTTTCCACTTCTGATGGCAGACCTATCCTCAAAGGCATCACAATCTCATGTGATTATTTGAGTGTCCAGCTGACTCCTCTTACTCCGGTTGCCTCCTTCATTAATGTCCTTACCATCACTTGACTTCTCATAAATTTCCCTTCACTGAATTAATCAATTAGGCTTACATGAACGTTCAGACCACTTGCTGATCTTTCACAGCAAGTTAATCAATTGACATCTTGATATACGTATATATTTCTATCTAGTATCAATTTATTTAGTGTCAATCAGCATTCCCTTATATAACGCACTCTGACACTGAAGAGACACAATTTTGAATTCTAGACCACAGTAAATTCATCAAGGTAATGTCTCCCAAGAGACAAGCAATTGTCCTTCTCTGGGAGGTACTGTTTTTCACACCACATGCTTCCTTCAACCAACCGTAGGCAGCAACCAATCTCTCAGTTAAGATTTTTTAAGACCCTTGTTAATCTGGGACAACTCAATGGTAGTAAGGTACTTGGAATCTGGTATTCAAACTATAGATATGTAATGTTACTTCAAGTCGTTAAGGAAATTTTGTAATACTTGTGTCATTTAAGAAATCCTTCTATAAATAATAAACCGACTACACACTTTCCTCATTGCCACTTTCATCTCTTTGTTCCTGAATGTATAGATGACTGAGTTAAAAAAAGGAGTGAGAACTGCATCAAAGACAACAAGATATTTGTCCAGGTGTGAGGTGGGGTGAGGCCAGATATAAACGAAGATGCAAGGGCCAAAGAACAAAATCACCACCATGACATGAGTTGACAAAGTGGAGAGGGCCTTAGATGTGCCTGCTGAAGAGTGTTTCCAAACAGTGATCAGGATACAAATGTAGGAGACAATCAATATGAAGAATGATCCCAGAGATATGAACCCACTGTTGGCTATGACCATGAACTCTAGACGGTAGGTGTCTGTGCAGGCAAGTCTGATGAACCGAGGAAAGTCACAATAAAAGCTGTCTAACACATTAGGGCCACAGAATGGCAATGTTATTACAAAAACCAGTTGAATCACAGAGTGGGTCAAGCCAATTACCCAGGCAGCAACTGTAAGCAAAATACACATTTTTCGGTTCATAATAGTCAAGTAGTGCAGAGGCTTGCATATGGCAACATATCTGTCAAAGGCCATGGCGATGAGCAGCACCATCTCCACGCCACCAATGACATGGATGAAGAAGATTTGAGCGATGCAGCCACCAAAGGAGATGACTTTACGCTTTCTGAAAAGGTCATAAATCATCTTCGGAGAAATGACAGAAGAAATTCCCAGGTCAATGAAGGACAGGTTGACCAACAAAAAGTACATGGGGGAGTGTAAGTGAGGGTCAGAAATCACAGTGAGCATGATGAGGGAGTTTCCCATCATGCTTGCCACATAAACCATAGAGGAGAACACAAAGAGGAGAAGTTGGATCTCCCAGGAATCGGTGAGTCCCAGGAACACAAACTCTGACACCACAGAGTGATTTGCTCTATCCATTGATTTATCCGCTAGAATGTTTCCAGACAAAAGAAAATAACAAGAAACTAAAATGAGAATGTTAATAAAGTTCTACATTAAAATGATTAATCAATCAAGGCTATTCACATTGTGAAAACAAAGTATCCCCTCAATTCCTTCTCAGGGTCATTATCAAATATGCATTTTACCTGGGGTCACCTAAAGCAGTTGAGTCACTTCCACGTGCAATATTCCTAACACCATGGCTGCCAGGACTATGGATCTATAAACAAGAAAATGAAGCAAATATGAAAACATAGATGTATATAGCAAGGATCGGGAGGGGCAGGCAAGGTGGTGCAATGCAACACAAACAGAAAAACAAAGAAGAGGTAAAGACTGCATTTGCCAGAATTCATTGCTACTGCATTTTTTTTAGTATTTTAATTTTATGCATTTATACTGAGAAAAACAGAGACAGCACCAGAGGGGGAGAGCAGAGAGAGAGGAAAAGACAGAGACAGAGAAGGAGGGACGGGAGAGAGGGAGAAAGAGATAGAGAATCACAAGCAGGCTCCATGGTGCCAGCAAACAACCTGATGCAGGGTTTGAACCCACCAACCATGAGATCATGACTTAAGCCAAACTTGGATGCTTAATTGACTGAGCCACCCAGGCACCCCTCACTGGTACTATTTTAACTGTTCATACAACAATTCCTCAGTCATTCAAGTCGTCTTATTTCTTACCCTCAACTCATCTCAGACACATATTATGTCCCTTGTAGTAGGTCTTATACCAGTACCTACAATCACTTTTTCAATTCACACTAAGCCCACAGGGTAGTGGCAAGCTAAAGAAACCAGACATAGGATATAGAGGTGACTTGGGTGCATGCCAGGACCAAGGGCAGAATAGATGCTGATGGCACAGAGTACTTGCATGAAACCCAGAAAGTATAAGTACCTAGAAAGATGGTTAGCAGGGCTCGCCCAAGATTTGCAAGGAGAATGGGGTGTTATGGGAAGTTAAGGAAGCCAATGCCATTTATCTGTCCACAGTCTTTATAATCTCTGAAGTTTGTGAACCTTGGTTATAGCTATTAGAGCCCTAAGCTTTGGGAGTTTGGATGAAGATATGCCCACTAATGTCACAGTTACCACATAACCATGACTCTCTCCCGTTCTTCCATCAACCTTAGGCCTTTTATTTTTCTTATCTCATGTCTTCCATTTCAATTCTCTCCATTTTCTGAGATCCAATGCCAAGTCTGACAGTTCCTTTCCCCTAATTTTGCATGACTACTTGAATCTCTCTACTTGTTACCCATTTTTTTCAGACTAAAATGTTGCCATGTAGGAGATATATTCTCTTGCCTGTGTGTCCAACTCTGCATCTCCAGCCCTCTGGTTCCCATAATACTTAGATTTGCTGCTAAAAAGGGAGGTGATCTGAAAAAAAGAGATAGGTTGCAGAATAAACAGTAAGGACTGGTAAAATAAAGATACGTGAATGCACAAAAAGCCTCATAACTGGAACCAAAAGGAAAGAGCAAGAAAAACCTAGCAGTAGAAAAAAAATGGATTCCAAAGCTTTTCCTTTTATTTAAAAAAATTTTTTAATCTTTACTTATTTTGAAGGAGAGAGACAGAGGATGAGTGGGGCAGGGGCAGATAGAGAGGGACACACAGAATCTGAAGCAGGCTCTAGGCTCTGAGCTGTCAGCACAGAGCCCAATGTGGGGCTCGAGATCACAAGCCATGAGATCACAACCTGACCCAAAGTAGGATGCCCAACTGACTGAGCCACCCAGGTGCCCCTTGTCCTTTAATATGTGTATTTATATATGCACACATGTGCACACCTCAGTTGTGCATGATGAGTGAATTCAGTCATAAAAATACCCCACAGACGCGTCTGGGTGGCTCAGTCAGTTAAGCATCCACAGCTCAGGTCATGGTCTCGCAGTGTATGAGTTCAAACTCGGTGCTGGATTCCATGTCTCCCTCTCTTTCTGCCCCTCCCTCTCTCACACTCTTGTCTCTCTCTTTCCCAAAAATAAACATTAAAAATTATTATCCCACTAACTCATTCATGATTCCCTAGCCCAAGCTAATAATTTACAAAGGAGAAAACAGTAGTCCAGGGAGGAAAGAACAACTAGTTACAGAGAATCCAGGTTTTCTAGTCTACAAATGACTTCAGACTCCATATGCTAGGAAAATGATAAAGTGAGAAGAGGTATGCCAAACCTAGATCTACTTAGTCCAAAACAGCAGCCACTCCTTCCATATGGTTATTAAGTGAAATTAAAAACCTATTTCCTTGGTTGCACTAGCCACATTTCAAGTGCCCAAAGCCTCCTATGGCTACTGGTTAAGTATAGGGTAGTACAATATAGAACACTTCCAAACCTTACCCATCCCTTGAAGGTAAATCAAAATCCCATTTCCTCTATGAACACTTTCCTAGTAACTACACTTTATACAAATATCTTTTCTCTCTTATTCCTAGAAGTCAGGAAATTTAAACTTTAATGGAAAAATAATTAACCACATTAAAAATCAACCACAATATATAGCATCATAGGAGACATTCCAGATGTCTACTTTTGGCCAAGAAGGACACACAAGAGTCTGTGAAATTCAGAGACATCTTTACAAAGGAGAAAGTGTTGTCAGTTTTGAAAAACCAGTAGGAGTTTAATAAGCTAAGAGGGGAAAGGAAGGCCTTTTGAGAAGAGATAATAACTGCTCTCTTATTAGAGCAAATCCTTTGCTACTAATCATAATTCCTCAATGGTTTCAATTTCTTTAACATTTTATTTCTTTTTGAGACAGAGAGCACCAGCAAGGGAGGGACAGAGAAAGAGGGGAGACAGAGGATCCAAAGTGGGCTCAGAGCCAGCAGCCCAATGTGGGGCTCGATCTCACCAACTGTGAGAAAATGACCCGAGCCAAAATGAGACTCTCAACCCACTGAGCTACCCAGGGTGTCCCCTCAATGGTTTCAATTACAGAATTTCTCTCCTCAAATATATTGTAAGTGTGAAGAGGAAAAGGACCATTTCTTCTGGTTCTTGTGTTTCCTAAAATACAAAATAAGTAGCAAGGATATCCTGATTATTTAGTGAATAACACTTCTCTGAAGTACAACCATTTTCTCAAGTCCATCATTTTTCAGTTTCTGTTTTTCTCATCTACCATGTTTTTCCATGAAGTCCAGCATGCATAAAGGAACTCTTCACATTCAAAATTAAGCATTAACATAGTTCCCAATCACTCCCCAAAGGATGCCTGGTATTCTTGCTATAAATTTCTACTTGGGAATAGGCAAGCCTCATCTCAACTCGTATAATGGTTCATGGTTTAACTTTACGAAGTTTTAGAAAACAAGAAGCAGCACGTAAAAGGAAAGGGAAGACCGGGCGTGAGGTGGCAGGTTCCAGTAACAGCCAACATATCAGGAAATTTACAGTTTCTATTTACCAGGCTTCACGATATAATTAGTAGTCATCTTCCATGCCATTGTTAAAGTCAGAAAAAAAAATAATTATTCTTTTCACCATATTTTAAAAGTTTCTAAAATATTTAACGATGCAACCCTAGAGCTGGAAAAGTATACGTTATTTTCATGGTGCATATTTACTAAGGACTTTCACACATTTGATGCTTGTAATTATCTGTAGCGGTGGATATATCTGATAATTATTTTCATTTATAGATGAAAAATCTCAAATTCAAAAAAGTAACTTACCTAAAAACATAGTTGCTTAGTTTGAAATCAAATACCAGGTCTTCTGATTCCAAATCCAGTGCTGTCTTGACTACATCAAGAAAATATGGATGTTTGTCCATGGTCTAAAACAATGATACCTGCTATAAATTTTAACCAAGAATACAAAAAAAAAAAAAAAAAAGTACGACTTAAACTGGCACAATATTATAGGTCATTATATTTCAGTAAATGTGGAAAGAATTCCATTTTATTCAGAAAAATATTCTATCCCACCCACATAAACATTTAATACATATATAAATTAACTTACCCAAGGTTTTAGAGCTACAGGGACAAGATTTAAATCTACATATTAGTGTACAATTTTAAGGGAAGGGAGAAAGGTGGTTGCTGACGACAATGGGGAGAAAAAAACAAAATCCACCAAAGTTTTGGAGGTAGACAAAGATTCACCAAAGTCTGGCCCATTTATTCGTAAAAAGTCATGGTGATTGACAGACAAGAAATATCCCAGCTAGAGACAGAAACGTAGAAGCCATTCAAACTTGGAAGTCATGAGAAAGAAATATTTGCTTAAAGGATAACATATGAACAGATAAAAGAAAGCTAATGGAGGACACATGCATGGCCAAAAAAAGAACAAATACATAGTATTTGTCATCTTCATTATTATATTGCTAGTACTACTATTTTTACATATTATCTGGCTTTTATTTTTATCATTTTTTAATGTGTATTTATTTTTGACAGAGAGAGAGAGAGAGAGAGAGAGAGAAAGAGAGAGAAAGAGAGAGAGAGAGACAGAGAGAGAGAGACAGAGCGTGAGCGTGGGAGGGGCAGAGAGAGGAGGAGACACAGAATCCAAAGCAGGCTCCAGGCTCTGAGCTGTCAGCACAGGCTCTCCTATTATCTGCCTTTTAAAAGCCCTGCTTCTATATACAAAAATCAGGTAGAAAGGAACGTCAAAGAATTAAGGAACGGCTCACTTTCATACGCTAACCAGTGATCAAATTGAGAAGACTAAGTAAAAGCCATAGACTTAGGGCTGAGCTGTCACTGGTGCCATTCAAGAGAGCAGAGAAAATCAAAACAGAGAAAATCATGATTTTAGGGAGATAACTAATGGTGCCAAAGTGGAGAAAGTCAAATAGGAACTGACAAATAATGTCAATCATCTAGGGGAAGAGGTTTGGGAAGGGGGGAATGGGGAGATAAGGCAATATGCTATGTGCAGAAAACGTGTAGAGTGACAGAAATCTACAGTAATGAGATAAAGAGGTTCCAAACAACTCTGAGGATCTGGATGAAGCTGGGTTATCACAAACTTAGACAAAAGCCAGAGGAAATCTTTTTGTGACACCGTTCAGAAATGTTCACGAACTGATACCCAGAATTTTAGAGCAGCGTATTTATTTGGCACAATAAGGAGAATGGGGTATCAAAACAGTCAGAGATCCTTTGTTCATTATTTTTGCTTCCTAAATTATACATATGAGCGAGATCATGTGGCACTTGTCTTTCTCTTATTTTGCTTAGCATTATACTCTCTCAATCCATCCATGTTGTTGCAAATGGCAAGGTTTCATTCTTTTTATGGCTGAATAATATTCCATTGTGTATGTATTTACCACATCTTCTTTACCCCTCAGATAGAAACACTCTGTTTCCATAACTTGGCTATTGTAAATAATGCTGCAATAAACACAGGAGTGCATATATCCTTTTGACTCTTAACAATACAGAACAAACTGGCAGTTACCAGAGAGGAGGTGGTGAGGGGATGGGTGCATAAGTGAAGGGGATTAAGCATACATTTATCATTTATCATGATGAGCACTGAACAATGTACAGAACCTCTGAAACATGATATTGCACACCTGAATTGGAATTAAAATTACAAACTTGACAACAAATTAAATGCATTCCCTTGAAAAAAAGAGACAGAGAAAGAAAGAAAGAGACCCTTGGAGGCCTGAGGTCACATTGAAATTGTTTGACCAAATCACATACTGGGCAATGCAGCAAGCGGAGCCACAGATGAGCTGACAACTGGAGAAAACACAATACAGATCAGAGATCGTGAAGGCAGATACAGTAATGTAAGCCTGTGATAACTCTGTACTTTACTCTTTCTCCCATATCTTCGTTCTCAAATCTGGATTCCCATTAAAAAGCAACTTCAGTACAACATTATGACTATAGTTAACACTGCTCTATGATCTACAAGAAAATTCCTAAGGGAGTTAATCCTAAGAGTTCTCATCGAAAGGAAAAATTTTTCTCTTTTCCTTTTATTTAATCTATGAAATGATGGATATTAACTAACCTATTGTGTTTGTCATTTCACAATATATATAAACCAATCCATCATATTCTATACCTTAAATTTATATAGTGATGTACATCGATTATTTCTGAATAAAGCTGGAAAAATCTATTTCACTTTCTATCCCATACCTTTCTCTATACAGTTGCCCCAACTCTTCCCTCCTGTACAATTCCTGCTTCTGCTCATTTTCGTATACCCTTCCTCTCTGGAAGCATAGGAGCCTGTGAAGGAGAGTCTTCTTACAGAGTATGGTCCACCAACCCCTCCGCCCCTCTTCACCACCACCACTTACCTAATCTGTCAAAAGACCTCAGAAGGTCAGGGTCAGGGAATCAGAGGAGTTCCACACACTGAATTTCCTTCCGTGCATAAGCATTGCCCTTATCCTTCCACTCACCCTCCCTAGGACAAGAAGCTAAACAAACCTCTGCTATTTGGAGAAAGGCTCCTAATTTAGCTATAGCACAAGGTGGTGACCAAATGATGCATTAGAGT
Source organism: Felis catus (assembly GCF_018350175.1). NCBI lineage: Eukaryota > Metazoa > Chordata > Mammalia > Carnivora > Felidae > Felis > Felis catus. Next base: position 69,818,780 of record NC_058373.1, on the reverse strand, counting down.
TCTGGGATTCTCAGCCTGAGGTCATGAGTCCAAGGGAACGGTCTCACAGGATTATCAGGGAGGGAGGAAACAGGTGTAGGATTTTCTCATACAAAATAAAGAGCTACATACTTTTTAGATTTTTTATGATATAATCCAGGGAAATCTCTAATGAAAGGAAAAATGTATTTTATGTTTTTTAAATGGAAAAAAACTCCAAAACTTTCAGGAAAACAGTTGTAGAACTTAGAAATCTTGACACATTTTGTCAATGAAGTCTCCTTGTGTGTTTAAGGTCCAAACAACAATTAAGAGCAGCAAGCATGAGTAAATATGAAAGACTCAGAATAATGGAGAAGGATGTGAACACTTGGGGTACAAACAGATTAGGACAGAAGGCAGAGAGATGGAGATAGAGAGGTGTGGGCACAAACACTTTCCTTCCTCCAGAAACAATACAAAACCAACCCAAAGAATGGTCAGAGTGCAGCAAATTGGAAAAATAGAAGATAATTCAACCAAAAACTGTTAACACACAATTAAATACATTAAGATTATTGCATTCAAACTAAGGTCCTGAATATAATTTTCTTGGATTTAAAATATGTTAAATATGAAAAACATGAAAATAAAATACATTTTTAATAATAGCATATAAATTAATCATTACAGATACCTTCCTCTACTCTGATAAGTCAAATAAGCCGAACTAGTAGAAAACAAAAAATAAAATGAATTGACAGTTCATAACGGAAGAAAAATTAAAAGGTCAATAAACATAGAAAAGTACAAAACTTGGAGGCAAAAAGTTTGGTGTTTGTCCTTTCCATACTACATGATGTCAAAGGCCATCCAAGGAGTATCTAGGACAATATATTTAATTCATTTCACTATTAAGTATTAATTAAAGGATATAGACATAGTGAAGTTTCCTTTTTTCCTCACAGATTTTTACCCAGTAGAGACACATACACTTTCCGTCCAGTAAAACAGACAACCCCAGATATTTATGGCCTGTTGAACCTTAACCAGTGTTAATCTGAAATTCAGCAATCTTACTAGAGTTTCTATGCAAAAGTACTTACAGATACCCTAACTTTTTTCCCAGCTTTATGGAGATATTGGCATATGATACTGTGTAAGTTTAATAAGTATACAGCATGATTCAACACATATATGTGATAAAATAATTACCACAATAAGGTTCATTAACATCTCCATCACCTCACTATCATTACTTTGTGTGTGGTGATTACATTTAAGATTTACATTCAGGGTGCCTGGGTGGCTCAGTCGGTTAAGCCACCGACTCTCGACTTTGGCTCGGGTCATGATCTCATGCTAGTGAGATCAAGCCATGTTGGGCTCCACACTGACAGTGCAGACTCTGTTTGGGATTCAAGCAGGGAGGGGTCCAACTTCATTCTCTTGCATGTGACTATCCAGTTTTCCCAACACCATCTGTTGAAGAGACTATCATCTCTCCATTAAGCATTCTTGTCAAATATTAGTTGACTGTATATGCAGGGGTTAATTATGGGCTTTTGATTCTATTTCATTGATGTATGTGTCTGTTTTTATGCCAGCACCATACTACTTTGATTAGTATAGCTTTGAAATAAAGTTTGAAATTAGGAAGTGTGAGATCTCCAATTTAGTCCTTCTTTCTCAGGATTGCTTGGCTATTTAGGGTCTTTAGCCATATGAATTTTAAGATTGTTTTTTCTATTCTGGTAAAAAAAAATGCCATTGTAATTATGATAAGCATTGCATTGAATATATAGAAGTATAGAATTAATCATTATAGAATTATAATAATAATTATAATTAAAATGACAAGCTTTAAACACTTTAAGATATTCTTTCAATCCATGAACACAAGATATCTTTCCATTTTTTTGTGCGTCTTCCTCAATGTCTATAATCAATTGCTCTGAAATTTCAGTGTATATATCTTCTATTTCTTTGGTTAAACTTATGTTTAAGTATCTTATTCTTTTGATGCTATTGTAAATTAGATTATTTTATTTCTTTTTGAGATAGCTCGTTCTCAGTGTAAGAAATGAAGTGATTTCTGTACATGGTTTTGTATCCTACAACATTGCTAAACAAACGCATTTATTAGTTCTAAGTTTCTGGTAGAGTCTTTGGGATTTTCTGTATTTAAAAAACTCTTATCATCTGCACACATACACAATTTACTTTTCCTTTCTGATTTGGAAGGCTTTTACTTCTTTTTCTTATCTATTTGCCATGGCTAGGACTTCTAGCACTGTGTCGCAAAGCAGCAGCTACAGTGGGTACCTCCGTCTTGTTCCTAAGCTTACAGGAAAAGGTTTCAAACTTGCACCATGGAGTATGATGCTTGCTATGGTTTTATCATAAATGGCCTTTATTATGCTTCAGTACATTCCTTGTATACCCATTTGGTGAGAGCTGTTAATCTGGAGAGGATGTGGAAGACTGTTTACTTCTTTTTCTGTATCTATTGAGATGATCATATGCTTTTTATCTTTCATTCTAATAGGGTGGTATATCACATTTATTGATTTATATATGGGTATCAGATTATCACCCTGTAGACTTCAAAACTGACATATCAATAGCTTAATAAAGCTATAAAACATACTCTATTTTTTTTATTTTAAGATGCTGTCTTTACTGATGGTCGTTGAAAAGAAGCTAGACCTCTCAATGTAATCATTTCATCAGGAAACCAGATTAGTCACAGAGAATGGCATATTTAAGTGATAATACATGTTCTTAGAATTTGGTTTCACTAAAGCTATAAAAGTACTTAATACTTCTGTGATAAGTACATCAGTCACCAGTAAGGTTCATAGATTTTTCTTGCTACTCACAAAACTTCAGCTCCTAAATTCACCATTCTCTTTGTAGCCCTAAACCATGTAAGTAAAGTGAAGTCGAACACCAAAGTCCTTTTCTTTCAGAATATGCCATCTGTCACTCAGATAGTAACTTCCAACACAGGGTACTACAGCAAACCAGCTTAGCACTGAATCACAGGTACATCAAAAACTGAGAGCTAGAAACCTTTCTTCAGGGCTTCAGTGACAGCTCCCATCTCTGCAGCTAATCTCTAATTCGGGATAGAAACAGTCTGTTTTGTTGGGTTTTTTTCCCCTGTAAATTTGCTGGAAGCATCGATGGGATACAGAAAAGGAAATTCACGAAATTACTGGGTAAGGATCCAGGGTCATATGATGCTGCGAAAAGCTGTATTCTTCCACTCAGGAACTCTTAGAGGACTCTCTATCTAAAAGCAGTTTTAGAAACTGAGAAAAGAAAATAGGAACAGTAATTTCTAAGGAACAAAACAAAATCACAAGCAATGACCACCCTGAACCATAAGGGACAACACAAAATAAAAATCACAGGAGTGTTGAAAATGAACAAGCTGTAGCCCCTTCGCTTAGGTTAACAAGCATGTGCTGAGTCATGTCTCAATGAAAACTCCAACTTGTTCAGGGAGGCACTACTATAGTCATTTTGAACAAACACTTGCCTGTGCCTCTAATTAGAGGCTAACTAGTCTCAATTTGTATCTTGTTGGTGTGCTGAAATAAAAAAGAAAATCAAGAGACAGAAGACAGTGTTGAATGGAAACATTTTATTAAATCCAATCTGGCAACAGACTAACTTAAAATGAAAATAGACTACCTTTCTTTCTCCCAAGACTCAACTCTCTTCGACAAGGGCAGTTTCTATTATTCATATACCATCTATCCTTAACTCATGGAACACTACTATATAGAGAGTGGACAGTCAGCTACGATTAAGAGGCACATAGACCAAATCTACACTAAACCTGCCATTTTTCCCATGTAAATATTGTCCTATTTGGCTATTTTATAAAAATGCTAGGAGGATTTTAACTTTCTTTTGTGTGACTGACTTTCAGGGCTTGGCTCTAAATCAGCCTACAGGACATTATTGGTGACTCCTCCAATTGGTCTCACTCTGATTTCCAACAATAACTACTCCCCACGGTTAAAATTCGAATCAACCAAAGTATCTCCTCATAAGCTACGCAGAGAATTAGGGATTGCCATCATAACCTCCATTTCTAAAGGGCAGAGCAATTGCATGTGAAAGCGTCTTGATAGCTCCAGTGATACCATACTCAGAGACTGACCCAAACCCATTCAATGAATAAAGGATCTGCAGACCATTAAGATGAACTTCCTTTCAGAAAGGATGATAAAATTTGTAATTATCTATGAGTTCACCAAAGATATACTAGGAGAAAGGCAATGCAATTTTTGAGACTAAAAACTATGCCTGTTAGAATTCTTTTAGAGGTCAACTCTAAAGGCAAATAAACTACCACTAGTGATTATGATTTACATAGAAGCTAGCAAAATACCTTTGTCAAGGTTCAACAACAAAAAACTGTGAAAAATACCAAAGATTAGGAGATTTTTAAGTGTATTTGACTCTGTTAGTAGTTTCTCTCATTATTGCAACATTTGTTATAAAATATGTATGAATTACAGACAAGTACAAGAAGGTAATTTTAAAAACACCTGTATGTATCCCCCCAGAAGAAATATCACTATTAACATTTTAACTTATACACATAAATTTTAAAATAGATCAAATTTTAAATCTTGTTTTATCGCCTCCTTTTTCACTTATCAATCTATCCTGAGCAACCCTCCATGTTATTAAATATTCATTTTATAGTAGCTGGCCCACATGTATATAACATATTAATTCAAATTTCTTTTGTCATCAACAAGCAACTGACACAAATACAGGGAGAAACAATAGACAAATTAGTCCCAAGTGAAGAAACTAAACTACAAACTAAAACTTTCCAGCTATCAACATTATATCAATTTTATAAAAAGAACAAAAAGCATAATGATTAAAATTCCAGACCCTGGAACCAGAGCTTAGATTTAAATTCAAATCTACCATTTACCCACATTAGAGAAGTCTTTTAACCTCTCAGGGCTTCCAACTCCCAATCTGTAAAAGAGGAATGACAGCACCATCTATCTCAAGGATTGTTGCCAAGACTAAATGAGTTAAAGCAGGCAGAGTTAAGAGCAGTGCCTGACATATATACTATGTTAAATATTCTATCTATGGTGTATATATACTATCTGTAAATATTCACCATTGTTATTTTCACCACTGAACTCAAGAAGGAAGTAACCTACCAAATCTTCAATTTCACATTTAACACAAAGCAATTAAAGTATATACCACAATACTCTGAAAAGACTAAGGTAATAAAAATGCATCACAATATATTTGCGTGTAGATGTGCGTGTGTGTGTGTGTGTGTGTGTGTGTGTGTGTGTGTGAAGACAGAGAATCAGAAGGTAAATTTAATGTGAACTAGAAGATAAAACAAATTTTAGGGACACATGGGGGCTCAGTCGACTGAGTGTCTGGCTCTTAATTTTGACTCAGGTCATGATCTCACAGTTGCTGAGATTGAGCCCTGCTTCCAGCTTTGCGCCATTAAGTCAGAGCCTGCTTAGGATATTCTCTCTCTCTGTCTCTCTCTCTCTCTGTCTCTCTTCCCCTCCCCAGCTCTCTTGCACACTCTTGCTTTTTCTCTTAAAATAAACTTAAAAAAAAAAAGAAGATAAAACAAATTTTATTTTTAACCTGATAGACTCCAGTCAAATGGTTACACATCAGGAAAGGAGCCCAGGCTAATTTTTTAGTTGATACAGCCTTTTCAAATATCAGCTCAATTAGTCATAACCATAACCTGTGAGTTCTGGTGCAGCCTTTGAAGAAACAAATTCACAGAGGTTAAGGGATTTAGGGAAGAAAACATAGCAAGAGAGTTGGTGCTGTTGGGGCTAAAATCTTTGAATTACAACTGCAAATTTTGTGCAATGCTATACTGCCTTTGGTTTTAGACTTGTACTAAGACAAAGACTGTGCTATTTGGGGGAACAGGCAAATCTACATACTGGGCACCCCAAATATGGCCTGCCTCATGGTTTTTTTTTTCCATAAAGTTTTGTTGAAACTCACCAATGCCTATTTGTTTATGTGAGGTCTACGGCTATTTCAATACTACCACTGCAGAATTGAATGACTGCAACAAATTAATCCTAGAGCCCATAAATCTCAAACTATTTACAAGCTGGCCCTTGTGGACACATAATGAACAAGGCTTTTAGAATCTCTAAAATTAAGAAAGAGACTTTTATTCAAGCCCAACTTAGGACAGCTGCCCAAGAAACATGGTCTTCACAGGGAAGAAAGTGCTCCAGAGACTGAAGTGCCTTCATAGGGTTCTCTACTTGGCTACATCTCATAAAAAATGAAAAGATTACAGATTAGCGTAGACGCAGTTTTAATGTCAACAAGTGCAGGGAGAAGGAACATTCATCAGTATCATATAGACAAGACAGTGTTCCTTTAGGCTACTCACTTACAAAGCAGGTGTACCATGTTATCTTCGCGGGCCATAAATGAGGCTTTTGGTTTAAACAAAGTTCATAATGTTTGACCTAGAAAGAAATGTAGACAGCTCCCCTTATATCTCAGGCTTTTAGGGAGTTCTTTGTCTTATCTCTCTTTACACAAGACGTTTGCCGGCACCTCATCTCTGACTGAAAAGAAGGTTGAGAACGTACTCTTTTAACATATGGAACAAAGCATGAAAGAATTGTGAATTACAATGTGTAAGTAACCACAGCTCTTAGCGATGATTGCTGCTTTCTACCCATAACCAAAAGGCATAACAACGCGGAACAAGTGCAAGGGAGATGTGAGCTCCTGAGAATAAAGCATGACCTTAACCAACATACCAGTCATAGGACAGGATAGCCTGAAATCAGTGCTATGGTTATCCTGAGAAACAAACTTAGTTACATCATTATCTAATATGTGTGTAATGTATTATTGGCATGGTTAATTGGGAACTGAAAAGTATGGGTTAATGTCATCTTTGATTTCTACATCTTTAACACAAAAGTTCCTTTTTTTTTTTTTCTTCCAGGAAAGAATGTCACGCATTTCGGTGAGAACAAAATAGACCCACCAGGAGGGAGGAAGGGAGTGAAAACTCAGTTCTATATAGAAAGATGGTCGTCGCCCCATTCCAGTTCAAGATGGTGAGGTAAACGGTTCCTGAACTCACCTCCTCCCACAAACATACCTTATCTACATTACTTACGGAACCACTGCATCTGAAAACAACCCTGAAAACTGGCTGAGCCACGCCGACGCCAACATGAGAAGGCCCGCGTCTAAACAGGTCACAGAGGCTGGGACACGATGTAGCCATAAACCCCAACCCCAGCACAGCAAGAGAAGGAACTCAAAACCCTGAGCTCTTCCCTGAGGCGCTGAGCGTTTGAACCCCACATCCATCAGCCCCAACTTTGAAGACCGGCACCTGCGAAGCCCCCAAAACACATAGCTTTGGAAAACGCCAAAGCTGGCATCCACGAGACCCACAAGGTTAGAGTGGCCTGAACAACAGCTCTAAAAGGGCCCCTGCCCTTGGACTCACCGCCTCAGGGCCCAGCGTGGAGGCAGCAGATGCAGGGACAGCTGAACTTTGTGTAGGAGAAGCTCTTGCTTTTTGTGGACTCGAGCAACAGCCGGAGGCGCAGACTCGTGACTGACACACGTTTGGGGGCTTGCTGCAGCCACCCTCTGGCGCGGAGGCTGGCGGGCGTCCTTAGCGCCCGAGCACCAGCTGCTTCTGCGGAGGGAGCTTGTTCTTGCAACTCGGGAGCTGGGTTTGGCGGCCGCTGCCCCGGGGATGCCCTTGCCCTCCTCCTGGCTCTGGTGACCACAGAGGCTTGTGTTCCAGCATCCCACGGGACGGTAGTTCTTAGCAGGCTGCGCAGGCTGACACACCCCAGGCTTTCTGGGAAAAAGACCTATTTGCCCGCCCTGGAGCTTCCACCTGAGGGGCGCGCTTCAGGTCGCGCGCAGGTGTAAAGGCTTATGGTGGGTGCGCTCTCGTGCTCTCCTGTTCCGCGGGAATGTCAGCAGGTGCGCCCCTCTTGGCTCTCTCCCTCGGCCTCCCCACAGCTCACCGCTGTCTCACAGATGGCTTATACACTCGGCTGGACCCCCAATTCTTGGGACTGCCGCTCTGGACAACTCCACATCGCCTGCACTGGTTCACAACGCTTCCGTCTGCGGTCCCATAAAACTGTTTGTATTTGCGTTTCTTTTATTTTGCTATTTCAGGTTTTTATTTAAATTCTAGTCAGTGGACATATGTGATACAATTCTCTATAAAACTTAGTGATTCAGGGCGCCTGGGTGGCTCAGTCAGTTGTCCACTGGTGGTCGGCTGGGATCAGGATCTCAGGGTCCCTGAGTTCCAGCCCCCAGCCTAGGGCTCCCTGCTGTCAGCATGGAGCCCGCTTTGGAATCTCTGTCTCCCTCTCTCTGCCCCCCTCCCAGTCTGTGTCTGTCTGTCTGTCTGTCTGTCTCTCTCTCTCTCTCTCACTCACTCACTCAAAATTAAACATTCACAAAAGTGATTCATCACTTATGACACCCAGTGTTCATCACAAGTCCCCTCCTTAATACCGCCCTGTCGACGTCTCCCCTGTCAACCTCAGTTTGTTCTCTATAGTTAAGAGTCTCTTATGGTTTCCTTCCCTCTCTCCTTTTTTTCCCCTTCTCATACATTCATCTGTGTTGTTTCTTCCACATATAAGTGAAATTATACAGTATTTGTCTTTCTCTGACTTGTTTTGCAAAACATAATGCACTCTAGCTCCATCCACGTCATTGCAAATGGCAACATTTCAATTTTTAAAATTTTTATTAATGTTTATTTATTTTGGGGGGAAAGGGAGAGAGAGGGAGACAGCATGAACGTGGGAGGGGCAGAGAGTGAGGGAGACACAGAATCCGAAGCAGGCTTTGGGCTCTGAGCTGGCAGCACAGAGCCAGAGGCAGGTCTCAAACTCACAGACCTCAAGATCATGACCTGAGCCAAATTTGGCTGCTTATCTGACTGAGCCATCCAGGTGCCCCCAATTCTGTCTTTCTTTAAAAAAAAAATGCTTATTTATTTATTTTAGAGAGACAGCACAAGAGCAGAGGAAGGACAGAGAGAGGACAGACAAAAATTCCCAAGCAGGCTCCACACTGTCAGCACAGAGCCTGATGTGGGCCTCGAACCCACAAACTGTGAGATCATGCCCTGAGCCAAAGTCAGGCACTTAACCCACAGAGCCAAACAGGTGCCGTTCCAAAATGAACATCTAAAGCTATTTGAGGGAGAAAAAATTGCATTAGATTCCAAGTCTCTTGAATGTCAGGATTTAAGCATTTTTATTCATTCAACCTATTTTTTCACAACTACTCATGTGCCAATTCCTCAACAAGGTGCTTGGAGCCCAATGAGGAGACACACACATGCAAACAAGGCAATTTAATCTAATCTGGATAATAGCTATACTAATGTACGTTCAATGCAGTGGATACTAACCTAGAAGAAAGAAGCCCTAAATCTACCTGGGGGGATCTGAGCAGATTTCCCAGGCAATGTACCACTTGGGGAGAGACTAAGAAAGGAGCGAATGGGTGGTAGGGGTTGAGGCCACCTGGGAAGACATCCCTTCATCACTGTACTTACCTCATAACATCGAAACTCTTTCCCTGTGTCCCACAGAAGAGAAGTTCCTCACTGGCAGGGATGCTTCCCTATTTTTCTCTTTATCTCCAGTGCCTTGTATACTCTCTGGTGCTTAGCGAGTTTAAGTATATGTTGAATTGAGCAAAACTAAACCATTAGGGATAAAATTAGACAAAAGCTGAAATATTAACCTCTCTTTCAGTGTCTCACCAAAGGCCATTCATGTCCATGACCCACAAACTCCCTTTTAAGTATCTATGAAGACAGATAGCATATTCTTTATGCAATGAGCCTGTAATCAGCCTATAAACATGATCCTTAAGCCCTAGAGTAGTCTGAAACAGAACAGTCCTAAACAATGTAATCGTCTACTTAATTTAGCTAGGAAAAAAGTGTATATTAGTTAATAAGATAGTAATTTGTCTTATGAGCAAATGATACTTCCAGGCTTTTTCTATGCTCTACATTTATATCTATTTACCCATGTAAATACATAGGCTCTAGTTCATTTCTTCTCAGTGTTTTATATCTATTTCAGGGTATTGATCAAAGTCCAGACAGGAAGAGATGTCACATTAAAATTGATTGTTGAAGCGAGTTGACTACAGGATTCTATACAAGGCAGAGTTAGAAGAACCAACACTGTAAAGGCATCCAGGGCTGGCAAGAGCAGTGAGCTCTTATCATCTCTGGGGCTACAGAAGATAGGAAAGAAATGGTTTCTAAGACTACAACTAAAATCTGTAGCTGGAGAAGAGGGTGACCCAAAAGCAGCTGTGAAAATAACTGCTTCTGTCACTTACCACAGGCTGATGACACATCCTGTAGTTCAGCAGTGTTATCATTCAAAGGAGTGGTGCCCCAACCAGCATGGTAACTGCACCACAGCAGGTCGTTCCACTCCTCTAGCAGTGATGGAGCTTGTAGGTAGACTGATGAGTTCCATACGTGTGTGAGTTTAGTATTACACTTCATTTGCTCTAACATGAGTTCCCGGGTTAAGATGCAGTGTTGTATAGATATAGTAATAATAAGGGATCTATAAATCTGCAAATGACTAGGCTGTCAGACATGTTGAGAATGTATCACTCAAGAGTTTGATCAGAGAAGTGGAACCACTATGAGTGATTTAAAATAAGGGGTTTCTTGGGGTGCCTGGGTGGTTCAGTCGCATAAGTGTCTGACTCTTGATTTCAGGTCAGGTCATGATCTCACAGTTCATGGGATCAAACCCCACATGGGGCTCTGCACTGACAGCACAGAGCCTGCTTGGGACTCTCGTTCTCTCTCTACCCTTCCCCCACTCATGTTCTTTCTCTCTCTCTGTCTCTCAAAAATACAATAGGGGATTTTCTATGGGGATTAGACATTTATGCAATGTGAAAACTGCTAAGCAGTCTTAATTTACTGTTAAGGGAAATTTGTTGCCACTGAATGTCATGCTGGGCCTGAAGGTGGCAGAAACAGCAGTCTGAAAGGGAAAATGAACAGGATGTGAGGAATATCAAGGACAAACTTGAACCCTGTCTCTCACTGTTTCCAATTTTGATGATGCAGGTGACCTGAATAAACTGATGCCCTTCATTATAAAGATTCATTTTCATATGGCCCAGGACTTGGAGAAACTAAAGATGGAGATCCAGTAGGAGCTAAAGGAGCCACAGGCCTAGGTTATTGTCCCACACTAGCAAGGTAAGCCAGCAACATGTGTGAGCTATAATGTTACTCATCCTATACTGTCCTTTAGACCAAAGATGTCTACTATTTCGCTTCCACTTTGCAAATCTCAAAGTTTTCTTGTGGTGAACTCTAACATGGAAACATACATGGAAGGGAATTCTGGAAACACAGTTCTGCTTTAGCTAAGTTGACAGAGTATGAAGCCATGCCAACAGACTAATAAGTCAAATCCATTGTGAAATATGTATCTATTCCTGCTAGGATAAATCACTGTGTCCACGATTAAAAAATCCAATGTATTCAGTGTGCCACCAGGCAACTAGCTAATTCCCCCAAGGAATGGTGCCAAATTGATATCAGCCATTGGCAGGTTGGGACCCAACAATGGTAGTAAGATAGATCGCTTTGTTGAAGGGAGGTCCATGGAAGTGAATCCATGCATAGCTTCCATTTCTGTTACCATAACCATTTTGCACATGAGCCCAGTGAGCAGGCACTGGAGTGGTTAGAAGCAGAGGCTAGCTGAAATCCACTGGATGGGTATCTAATCCAACTAATAATTAAGAGTCTTCACTAAAATGGATATCCTCTACTGGCTTTTATGTGAAAGTGTCTTCATTACGTATAGGATTTAATTAACCAAATCTAGCAGTCCATTTACAACACTCCAGGTAGGTCAATACATTAATATCTGAATACTAAGAGAGTACATCTATAAATAAACCCTACCTGATTTTGTCTCACATTTTGTCTTTTTCAGCCTAATAATCTTAGAATTCACTCACATACATGTTCCCCAGACTTTTGCCAATATTGGCAAGATCCTACAATTCTTTTAGTGCAAAACTATATATTATCAGAACATTCCTTGTATTTGTCTCTCAGAATATTTTGGAACCTAACTCTTGTAATGGTCTTAGACACAACAGTTCCAAGTAAAGCCAAAAATTTATTTTTATTCAAGGAAATACTGTTCACTCAATCTTCAATGAAGATATTTCTCTTTGAGGAAAAAGGGTAAGGAGTTGGGAAATCAAGTGACTGTGAAATTTCAAGTGACTGTGACATTTGCTTGTATATGGATTATAGCTTTGCCTTTCACTTCATTTCATTCAAGCACAAGTGATAATTTGAGTAAATATGTAATTGATAAATTGCATAAATATATCTTCCTTGTCTGGGGGTATATGTCACATATGATCAAAATCCGATAGGGGAGGCTGGGTAGCTCAGTTGATTAAGTATCTGACTTTAGCTCAGGTCATGATCTCCTGATTTCATGTGTCGGGCCCCATGTTAGGCTCTGTGCTGACATCTCGGTTTCTGTTTCTGATTCTGTTTCTCCCTCTCTCTGCCCCTCCCCTGCTCGCTCTCTCTCTCTCTCTCTCTCTTTCTCTCTCAAAAATAAACATTAAAAAAAATTTAATAAAAAAGTCCCATATCCCCCTGACAAGATATACAGGTAGTCCTCTATGTGAGCCAACCATTCCCCATATCCCACTGTGAGGGACTGTTTCCTGGGACTTCTCTTTATACAACTACTTGTATTAGGGTTCCACCAAGAAAAAAATGTCTCACTCAAATGGAATAAATGGGGAAAATATAATGTACAAGGGAGTCAGCAGTATTAAAGAAAACCAGCAAAAAATGTTAAAGTATCCAGGACTTGTAACTCTAGGATGCCATTGTTATCCCTAAAGCTGATAGGCAATGGGCGGGAACACTACCATAAACCAGATAAAGAGCTATAGCAATAGAATAAGGCCACCAACAAGAGCTGAGAGCTTTGGTGGAGGAATGCAGTAATTGTCGACACAAAGTTCAGAAGGGAGGAAACTGAGGGAAACCCTGGTTTCACTCTTCATGTCCTCCACATCCTGGCAGTAGCCTCCATTAGCTATTAGCTTCCTGGCAATAGCCTCCATTAGCAGAAGCCAAAGGGCACAGCCACTGGTTAATGCAGTCCCTAAAGTTCAGTTTTACAGGGCACAGAGCAGAGTTGACAGAATGAAAAGTAGATACGCAAAGACAATTAGAGAATAGCTATCACACAGTTTAACATTTTCACATATGTGAACATCTGGGTTTTACCAAATGTTTGTTTTTACAAGGTAATAACAAATATTGTTATGTATGTTCTTATATATGTGTCCAAGTGGTTCCAAAGGATAGGTAATGAGAAATGGAGTTTCAAGGAAATATTTTATGCACAGTTTCACTTTTAATATATACTGCTGTCTTCCTTGACCACGTGGAAGTCCTAAGACCACAACTATTTAATTGATGAACAGAAAGAATACGTTCAGATATTTAGTAATATGAGAGAGTTATCAATTAGGAAAAGGATAAAGGATATTAACAATGAACAGAGTTTATTGATGCCATCCTTTCTGCTGGGTTGGTGGACTCATGACCCATAAGGAGTGGAAATACCAGATCAGAGAAGCATTGGGTGTTATCATTATAGGGCTTGGATCCTTTATGAACCCAGAAAAATGTACCAACATCTTAGCCAGTAAGCCTACATTCTAACTTCCCTATCACTTGGACCTTGTTTCCAGATTTTAAAACTGGAATCTTTGTGCCACAAAGCTGGGGAAATTTCTACATATGTCCCACACCACATATGGGCTTTCAGCCTAGAGAATCTATTTAATTTGAATTTCCCTAATTAATAATGAAGTTCAGTATTATTCATAATGTTACTTTATTTTAAACTTTTAAAATATTTTAAAATGTAAACTGCTTCTATGTCTTGTATATCAAATACATCAGTTAGGGTCTCACCAGGAGAAAATTCCATATTAAAATGGAGTAAATGAGGAAAATGTAACTTAAAAATGTTTTGTAAATAAGAGGTAATCTGACTCTAGCTTTTTCCCTCGGGTTTGTCTCTTAAAAGAGCTGAAGTGGTCACAGTGCCTCAGCTCATTTATATAACACTGGCACAAATTAGAATCATGGAACTGATGAAATCAAGACCTTAAGGATCATTGACAGTGGATGCAGTCTGTCAGAAATGGATTCTATCAAAACCTGATTGGAACCAGTTTACCCCCTTGTGGTTCCCTCATTAGTAACTTCTATAAATAATTGACACACATCATTTTATATGAGTTATGTTTTTAACTTTTTAAAAATTGTACTTTGACCACTCTCAAGGTTTCATCAAGACATCCAAGTGGACTCACTTTCTGGAACCAATAAAGTGGTTCCCAAGGAATGCTCCTCATGGGATGTTTAAGCCAGGTATATCTCTTCTTGATTTGTATAATGAATCCCAACCAGCACTGAAACATTACCTTCACTGACACTCTGGTCTTTATTTAGCTTTTCTGCTTTGGTATTTTTTATTTGTTTATTGTTGTTTCTTGGCCAAATTTGGTCCAATCCTTGTTTGTAGAGGGTTGATAGATTATTTTTCGTTGGTTGCAACAGAGAATGGGAATTTAGTTTCATGATCTGATCATCTAGTAATCTCTATTGGGATAGTAAGGACCTATTCTCTACCAGATGAGAGATGAAAGATAAAATTTGGTTAGTTGGCTTTTTTTTTTTAATTTGTTTATCTCCATTTTTTTTCAATCTGTTAGTCTTGTTTCCATTGGATGTAGAATTTTTCTCATTTCCAGTAGAAATAGAAAAAAAGTTCCATTAGATATATAGTATGAGATTTTGTGTATCAATCTATGCTTTTAATTTTTTAGTAAACCTGAGCCTTGATCAGTAGCTGAAATTATAGAACTGACCCAGTAGTTTTATATGTGACTATGTTTCTGTAATTGAGGAGCCTTTTCCTCTCATTTTATGATTGTGAAATATTTTTCTACTTGACGGATATGTTAATAAGTTAAATATAAATGCCTCCTAAAGGAGTTATGTTAGCATTGCTTGTGGAGATTAATAAGTGGTGTCTTAAGTCTACTATTCCCCAAATCCCAAAAAGATAAAGACAGCTGAATTTCTACTGTTTCATATATGCCATGTTTTTCAGAGAAAAATTCTCATAGAAATTATGGCTCTGAACACTTTTTTGTATCTCAGACCATTTTTATATGAGAATCCAAATACAAATAATCAAAATAAATTTTTGAACACATACTGGTTTGATAAGATGCTTTTTAAATAGCTGTGGTCTTTTGTGATTTTATCAGAATGAAGCATAAAGGAAGCATTTAAAATTATTGGAAATGTAAAATCAGGTGTTCAGTCATTTGGGAATAGTTTTATAATGAGTCTACTGAAATATAATTTCTTTTTTTTTCAATTTTTTTAACATTTATTTACTTTTGAGACAGACAGAGAGAGAGAGAGAGAGAGAGAGAGAGAGAGAGAGAGAGAGAGAGCGTGAACAGGGGAGGGTCAGAGAAAGAGGGAGACACAGAATCTGAAACAGGCTCCAGGCTCTGAGCTGTCAGCACAGAGCCTGACGCGGGGCTCGAACCCACGGACCGCGAGATCATGACCTGAGCTGAAGTCGGATGCTCAACCAACTGAGCCACCCAGGCGCCCCTGAAATATAATTTCTAAGATCCTTAGTTGTTTTAAGATTTTGGTTTAGTGTTAGTAAAGTAATTAGTGGGTATTCATTGGGCAATTTTTAAATGAGATTGAGTATTAAAACATTTGTCATGGAGTGTGTGTGTGTGTGTGTGTGTGTGTGTGTGTGTGTGTGTTGCTTATATCTTTATAAGGGTATAACTTTGGATCATATTAGTAAATGTGTTCATTTTTACTACCCTAAGAATAATGTTTATTACCTTTAACAATGTGTAACTGGATGCTTGGGACAATAGGAGATTAGATTTTGAGCATTCCTGAGCCTTATTAGTCTACTAAAATAATAATATATGACAGACAATTGTCAGTTACCCACAAGTTAACAGACTCATCTCATTGATCAAATTTTAGTTAGGCTCCTCGGAGCACTCTTCTCCATTAGGCTTCAACCTGGAGCCCATCCTTGCTGGGCTTGCACAGGCCAATTATAACTAGAATCCTGGTAAGTCAGTTTAGAGAAAACTCCTCACCTTTGATAGCTAGTCAAATTTCTAAACCCCTACTCTCAATATCTGATCACTCTGGCTTGCCTCTAGCAAGAATCTTGTTAGGTCAGTTTAACAAGAAGTCTCCCTATGCTTAATATCTCCTCTTAGTAATTTCTGTCCACCAACCACCCCTCTACATCTGTTCTTCGACTATAAATCCCCACTTGTTCTAATTGTTTTGGAAGGTAAGTCCGGTTCTATACTGTGGTCTCTTTTCCCCTATTTTAAATATTCCTTGTTAAAACCAGTTTTTCCCACTTAAACTACTGTCAGGCTCTGGGTTTTTTTTTTTAGTAGAATACTGTCTGTGAAACCAAAGCTAATTACTTAAAGTCATAAAATAAATGATTAAGACTGTATGAGAAGTATGGGATGTCTGGATGGCTGAGTTGGATAAGCATCTGACTCTTGATTTTGGCTCAGGACATGATCTCATGATTCATAAGAATGAACCTCACATTGGGCTCTGCACTGACAATGCGAAACCTGCTTGCAATTCTCTCTCTCTCTCTCTCTCTCTCTCTCTCTCTCTCTCTCTCTCTCTCTCTCTGCCCCTACGCTGCTTGCACACACCCTCTCCCTCAAAATAAGTAAACATTTTTTAAAAGATTTGTATGAGAAGTAATCATAGCCAAAAATATGGTTGATTTGCAAGGTAATAGGATCTGGTTTTGTTTTTATCCAGTGGGGGAAATGGATAAATTTATTCTAAGATAGAATGTCTGGTTATTCCAGAATCTGAAAGAGGAAGACACAACCAATGTAGATTAAAAAAAAAACCATAGAAGATTCAGGAAGTAAATTCTATTTGCCTTGGTTTCATATATTTTTTAAATAATGAGACTGAAAATAAACAATGATATATGTTAATATTTTGGCAACTTGCAAAGCTCAGCTTTAAATGGTTTGTTTTTTAAAACAGGAATGCTTTATGACCAAGTACTATATTGAAACACAGCTAGACTTGGTTTCTCTCTATTACATGGACCTGACAAATTTCTTTTGGTATATTTATTCTACTCTTGACTAAAGGCAGTAAATGTTATTCTTTACCTTCTGTGTAATCTTCCAATTTAGCAGAGATCCTTTAGCTCATAATAATAACATTTTGTGTCTTGTCTTTTGGGTTTTTTTTCAAGTTTTTATTTAAATTCTAGTTAGTTAACATGAATGGTAAAATTGGTTTTAGGAGTAGGATTTAGTGATTCATCACTTACATATAACACCAAGTGCTCAACATGACAAGGGTCCTCATTGATACCCATCACCCATTTAGCCCATTCCCCACCCACTTTCCTCCATCAACCCTCAGTTTGTTTTCTAAAGTTAAGAGTCTCTTATGGTTTCCTTCCTTCTCTCCTTTTTTGTTCTTTCCCCTATATTCATGTGTTTTATTTCTTAAATTCCATAAATGAGTGAAATCATATGGTATCAGTCTTTCTCTGATTTTTGTATCTTACACTGACTTTATATGCTCCATCATTTTTAAAAACATAGTTGGCAGTGAAAGAGCTTAAATTCTTTCTACTGTTTATTTTAAATATATTTTTGTTCTGATTAATAAGTGGCTATGCTATAACCATTCTCATTCTCAGAACCTCTACTACCTATCCCGCTATTGTGGGTTGTTTTGTGTTTACCAAATATGTAAGTTGAAAGCCTAACCACCAATACCTGTGAATGTGACTGTGTTTGGAAATAGTCCCTGCAGATATAGTTAAGATGAAGTCATACTAAATTAAGGTGGATTGGGAAATAACTCCCCCTGTTGTGAAGGCCTTATGGAAGTATGCCTCCTTATATTTCTAAAAATTACTTCATATAAATCTTATTCCTTAGGAATTTAGATTTGAGATTACTATAATCATTATTTTAAAAATACTTCCTGTGTAACTATCTCTTTTTCAAAAGTAAATGTCCCTCCCTCCTGAGTGAAAGAGAAAAATAGACTCAGTACCAGTGTGTATAATCAAAGCAAGGTAAGACAAACAAGAGCTTCTCCCTGAGTTTGACCATAAATAATGGACATTAGTAATCAACAAGGGCTCTTCACAACATCAGACATTCCTTAAGAGATCTTCCTGTAATTCACTAGCTGTCTGCATACCCTCCTCATTGCCACCTGCATTTCTTGGTTCCTGAATGTATAGATGACTGGATTTAGGAAAGGAGTGAGAATAGCATCAAAGATGGCCAGAAACTTATCCAGGTGTATGGAGGGAGATGGCCATGTATAAAAAAAAATCAAAGGACCAAAGAACAAGAATACCACAGTGATGTGAGCTGACAGTGTGGACAGAGCCTTGGATGAACCAGCTGAAGAGTGTTTCTGAACAGTGAGAATGATGATGATATAGGAAATGATCAGTATGAGGAAGGAGCCAACAGAGATGAATCCACTGTTGGCTGTGACCATAAACTCTAGTCGGTCGGTGTCCGTGCAGGCAAGTTTGATGAACCGAGGAAGGTCACAGTAAAAGCTGTCCAACACATTAGGACCACAGAAGGGTAAGTTTACCACAAACGCCAGTTGAACCATGGAGTGGATGAGGCCAGTCATCCAGGCAGCCACTAAAAAGAAGAGGCACATTCTTGGGCTCATGATGGTCAGATAGTGGAGAGGCTTACATATGGCAACATATCTGTCAAAGGCCATGGCGATGAGCAGCACCATCTCCACACCACCAATGACGTGGATAAAGAAGATTTGAGCGATGCAGCCACCAAAGGAGATGACTTTACGCTTTCTAAAAAGATCATAAATCATCTTGGGAGAAGTGACAGAAGAAACTCCCAGGTCAATGAAGGAGAGGTTGGCCAACAGAAAGTACATGGGGGAGTGTAAGTGGGGGTCAGAGGTCACAGTGAGCATAATGAGGGAGTTTCCCATCATGCTTGCCACATAAAACGTGGAGGAGAACACAAAGAGGAGAAGTTGGATCTCCCAGGAATCGGTGAGTCCCAGGAACACAAACTCTGACACCACAGAGTGATTCGCTCCATCCATTGGCGTTGTTGGCACAACTACCTGAAGAAGGACAATAGGAGAAAATATAAATGATGATAATTATGTTAATATATTAGGAGAGATGGCCACAATTATGAAAGCCTGTTTCTACTTTAGCATTAGAACTGACCTAATATGCTCATGGCCTCTCGAATGTGATTACCCAGAAAAATCAGTGGCTGTCGTGTGGAGCTGCTCTCTACCACCAAGTTGTCTCTGCATTTGATACCCTCTGCTTCCTCCCAGGGTTGGTGCTGCAATTGCTCATGAGATATAAGATAGTCAACATGAGCCAAAGCTTTTGATTTTGGGTCCCAAACTAATACAATCTGGCCCCAGTCACATAGAACTAATCACTATTGCAATCCCTTCCAAGTCTGTAGAACTTCACCTGACACACAGACCCTTCTTCTCTTCCATCCCAGTCCCCACCTCTGGGAAAATATTCATCTTTAATATTACTGAAATGTTAACCACATCCACAGAATCTTGCTTTATTAGTAGTAGCACTTAGTTTACTGTCCCTTGTTTATAGTGAACTGAGAACAATCATAATTCACCCATTCAACTATGAGCTTCTTGAAAGAAGGAATTATGACTTATTCATAGTTGGATTCCTGAAGCAGTGGAAAATGTCCGCAGAGTGGGGCTGGTCTATGAACTGTATGTTATCAATTAATATCATATTCCAAAATTTTTCAGTATTTAGAAATTTCTCTAGATATTTGATATTAGAGTGATACCCAAGTTTCTAATTGTGTATTTTATAAAAGTGTTAGTCCATTAGAAAAAAATTGAGGGGCGCCTGGCTGGTACATTCAGAGGAGTATGTGATTCTTGATCTCATGACCCTGAGATTATTGGGTGTAGAGATTACTTAAATAAATATTTTTTATAGAAAAAAAGATAAAAGCTTAAACTTCAACACAAGTAATTCAAGCAACACTGCCTTAGTACACTTTATTCTTGATGTGAAAAGCTTAAAACTATGAAATGGATCATAATGTAGTGGAAATAATTTTATGAAATCTCTAAAAAACTAATTACATTATAGTATAATTATTTTATTTAGAGATAAAGCATGGTTTAGTAGAAAGAATGTGGGTTTTGGATTTTGATTTCGAAAATTTATACAAATGTTCAACAACTGGGGGCACCTGCGTGCTCAGTTTAGGAGTTCAATTCTTGATTTCAACTCAAGTCATTATCCCAGAGTAATGGGATCGAGCCCTGCAATGGGCTCCATGCTCTCTCTCTCTCTCCCTCTCTCAAGCCCTCTGCCCCTCTCCCCTGCTCGCACTCTCTCAAAAAAAAAAAACAAAAACAAAAACAAAAACAAAAAAAAACAAAAACAAAAACAAAAACAAAAAAACATGCTCACGACTAACAGGTTGATCTTGGGCAAGTTACTTAAAGTCTTTGAGCTTCAGTATTCATTTATGAAACAGCAATTAGTAAAATAATTAATGTATCTTAATCATATGGCTATGTTAAGTATTCAGCACTGCTAAGTTTACTTCTCTTTATTTCACTTGCCCATAACAGGACTCAACGAACGCCTGAGACATGAATGAATGAATGAATGAATGAGAAAATAAAATACTGTTGACCAATAGGGAGCATCAAACTTCCATATCATAAAATATATTATATTTCAATAATTAATTATTAATATAGTAATCACATTCTCTTAGTGGCAAAAAAATAAACTATCTTATACAAATGCAGTTGATTTGCTCTCAAAGAACACTGTTTCTTAATAGTACTTACCATGAAGGTAAATTATTATTTGTTTAATTTATCCTTTCCAAACTGGGCTGCAAGCCCCATGAAGTTATGGATCACATCTGTCTTATTCAACCCAATGTATGAAAAATTCAGAATCACTCCAGATACATAACAAAGGCAAATAAATATTTGCTGAAAGGGTGAATAAAATGTACTTGTTTGGGTTAGAGACTGACCGTAAGAGTAAAGAAAGAAATTCAGGAAAGTGAAAATTTTGTCTGAAGAAAAAAAACAAAGTAGGAATATAACTAAAAGGAAACATTCAGTGAAGTCAAAGAGACTGAAACCAGTGAAGTCAACTTTGGTACATACTGATAAAGTGAATATTTCCAATTTAGGAAAGTCTCTAGTCATTATAGATCAGAAAATAAATACCCCAATATGTTAAATTACTTTACCAAAACCATAAATTTACTTAGTGTTAGAGCCTGTATTAGAACCTAGGTCTACTGACTCCAAGATCACCCCTTTTTCCAATTCCCTGCTTTCTTTCATTTATCTGTGACTTACTGAGGATACAGCCTGAGCAAAAACATGTGGCAGGGTGATGGTAGATATTGTTGGAAGAAAGATGAGCCCTTCGTAGCTGATGACTTCCCTTTATTGTCGTGCTGGTAAGTGGTACCTCAGTCTCCATGATTAATCATCCATGACAACTGTCTATCAACAAATTAATGTACCTCAGTGTCTTGGAAGTCTTGGCTGTTTTCTAAAGCATTTGTTCTTATTCTAATTGTTCAGGCAAATACTCTTACTTTGAACAAATGTTTTTTGGATGAACTCATGATAGAAAATGCTAGTTTAACCTGTTCCACTCAACCTTTTCTTCCCTGGAGGGGCTGAGACCCTTGAACAGGGTCCATCATGAGTGAACTACTTAGAAGTTGCCATAATGTTGTCTGTATTCAAGTTCTACCTCCTTCATGAAATCACTCTTGACTCCTCCAACCTGGGTAGCTTTCTGTTCATAGGGTTTCATTTTAACTTTACAAATGAACTATAGGACCACTCTACCTATAATATTTCTTCACAAACCCACAGTACCTACAATAATGCTTGGGGACATAATAGGTCTTCTGTAAAAAGCTTGAGTGTCTCTTTTGAGTCCAAGTGTGATTAAAGTTGAGTCCAAGTGATTAAAGTTGATCATTAATCTCACTGTAGATGTTGTGACTCCAGACTTCATCTGTGACTTCATGTTAAATGTAGGCTCTGGGGTTTTTGTTTGTTTTAATATTTAATTATTTATTCTGAGAGAGAGTGTGTGCACACAAGTGGGGAAGGGCAGAGAGAGAAAGAGAGAATCCCAAGCAGACTCTGCACTCAATATGGGGCTCAATCTCACCAACTGTGAGATCATGACCTGAGCCAAAGCAAGAGTTGGACACTTAATCCACTCAGCCACCCAGGCACCCCAAATATAGGCTCTGTTTATGATTGCATCATTCTTTGAATTCATCTCTGTTTTAGCTCTTAAATTTTATAAGGATTATTTCTATTACTTTTTAAAGAAGCTACATGGGATAATGAAATAGGCCACAATATCTGAAAAACAGTATTTCACATTCTGTCACCTAATAACTTGGTGACCTTGAATAACATTTCATCTGAGCCCTTTCCCATCTGCAAAATGGAGAAAATTAATGTCTTATAGAACTGAGCATATGAGAAAATATATGTCACCAAATCTAGTTAATTCTTTCTCTTTAATGCCTGTGGTAATGGAAATAACCTATATGTCCATAGTGAGGTCATATATAAGTAAATTCTTGTAAATTAATACAATTGAATGAATTATTTGGAAAATAAGTGAATGAATCAGCTATATATTTGTCACCATGGAAAAATCTCAAAAATATAACATTGAATGAAAAAATAAAATTATAAAATCATATATATAAAGCGAAATAATTTTTTAATTCCAAAAACCCTCAATAATTATTACATGTTAAATATAAATATATAGGTAGTAGAAGTGTAAAAGTTTGAAAAAGAAGGATATCTACCTAACAACTTCAGAATAGTGTTTTTCTCTGGGGAGGGAAAGGGAGAAATCTGACAATGTGAGTGATTTCAGTTGCTTTTGTAATGATTTACTACTCAAAAGAAATCTGATAAAACAACAGATGTTTCTTGCTAAATCTTGAAGTTATATGCCAATCATACAGTTTTGAGTACTTTTCAAAGGGTTGGAGTATGTTTCACAATTTCATTTTTAATTTAATACATCTGCCATGTATTTGCTTCTTTCTCTTCTCACTGCCCCTCCTTTCAACAGTTATCACTAGATCTACCACACTGCCTCATCAAGATCCTCTCCTTCAAATGTTTCTGCTCCTCCAATAAAAATCTATCTGCTCTCAACCCTGGTCATAGTACTAATAGTATTTCATGAGTCCTCTTTTGCCTCTGGGTGAACCACAGACTCCTAATAAAGCATTCAAACTTGTCTGGAGTCTGGGCCTTTCCAACCTCATTTTCTATGTCATTTTCTTACATCCATTCTTGTACCCTATGATCCAGCAATATCTATTTATTATCTGACAATGCCACATAATACATATGCCCCCATGCCTTCAAATATACTGGTTCTTCTTTAACTTACCTTCCACCATTTCCACCCACTGCTCTTCTTTCTGGAAGAACACAATCCATACTTCAAAGTAAACCATGCTATAATGTTTATTTATACTCCTTTCCCCATCACCTCTTCACACATTAAGCAGATATATACCATTCTTGTCCATGTTCCCACTCATAGCACTTTATTCAGGCCCCTAAGCATCATTCACCACCTTACATTACAGTTAGTTTTTAAATTTTTTTTTTCAACATTTATTTTTGGGACAGAGAGAGACAGAGCATGAACGGCGGAGGGGCAGAGAGAGAGGGAAACACAGAATCGGAAACAGGCTCCAGGCTCTGAGCCATCAGCCCAGAGCCCGACGCGGGCTCGAACTCACGGACTGCGAGATCGTGACCTGGCTGAAGTCGGTCGCTTAACCGACTGCGCCACCCAGGCGCCCCTACAGTTAGTTTTATATGTAAATGGATTGAGGGGAGGAATTGTGTTTATCCTTTTTTGTAATCTCAACTGCTAACACATGTTAAAATAAAAAAAGATGGAGAGAAATACTAAAGATATTGCCTCTGTCAAAATTGGTTAATGGTTCCAATGATGTGAAAATATGACCTAGACATAATAAAGGTGGCCTTCAACATGGGAAATCATATTGCAATTGAAATAGTAATAGGTATAGCAGCTTTATATTTGTAATATCACGATTCAACAAACATAGAAAGGATAAAACTGGATGATTTTAAAAACATGAAAATATGCCTGATGAAAACACTGGGAAGAGTTCTGAAGAGACAGAAGAAAATAGAAAATAGATTATAAAGGTTGAAAAAGAATTAAGGAAAAATAAAAAATGATATCAAACTTAACACTAAAATGGAAGAAGAATGAAGAAAAAAAGCGTAGGGGCACCTGAGTGGCTCAGTCAGTTGAGCTTCCCACTCCTGAATTCAGCTCAGATCATGAGCTTATGGTTCATGGGATTGAGCTCTGCATCAGGCTTCATGCTAAGAGCATGGAGCCTGCTTGGGATTCTCTCTCTCTCTCCCTCCCTCCCTCCCTCTCTGCCCCTACCCAGGTCATGCTCACTCTCTCTCTCACGCTCTCTCTCTCTCTTTCTCAAAAATAAATTTTTAAAAAAAGTATATAATGACAAAGAGAACACAAGGCACACTTTAAGAGGTAGATTACCAGATATGATTTATATTACTTTCTCAACCCACTCTCCAAAAATTCTGTA
This sequence comes from Felis catus, assembly GCF_018350175.1. NCBI lineage: Eukaryota > Metazoa > Chordata > Mammalia > Carnivora > Felidae > Felis > Felis catus. Next base: position 69,793,850 of record NC_058373.1, on the reverse strand, counting down.
ATTATAAATGCCTTATAGCATTATGTCTGCAACTGTCTTTTTTAAATGTTTTATTTATTTATTTTGAGCATGAGGAGGGAGGAGCAGAGAGAGAGAGAGAGAGAAAGAGAGAGAGAGAATCCCAAGCAGGCTTCACACTGAGCATGAGTCCTGATAACAGAGCTTGATCTCACCACCATGAGATCATGACCTGGGCCGAAATCAAGAGTTGGACTTTTAACTGACTGAGCCACCCAGTCTGTAGGTGTCTTTTAAGTGCTTAGTCTCTTAGAAGACTTTCTCCATGAGTTATATCAGTTACATACACCTAGCAGTGAATTTATTTGCCTTTCGGCTCTCCAATCCCCTTCCACTACACAAGAACTAGGAATTTGAGGAAACGTGAATTTAAAGGGGAAGGAGTTATAAATATGGAACCTAATAGGACAACTCTGAGTGTTCTTTAGTTACCCTCGAATGTGTACTGGGGGGAAAAAATAGAAGTCAAAAGTTAGTTTTTACCAGATGTACTAAAAGGAAGAGAAATGCATAAACAAATATCAGAGAATATAGAAATTCACACATCAAAGTTTTATATCCACTTGAGGCATAGTCAGGATCCAGTTTTCCACCCTGAGCAATAGTCATAGACAGGATTCTAGACAGAAACACCAGCATATGATATTTATTCACTTAGAAGTCATCAGATACCTACAATCAACCTCCAGGTTGATTATATTCTGAAACCAGCTTCTCATAAAGTGGCTGTGCTCAAAAGGGAAAGTTTCTAAATTGTTTTTCTCAAATACATTAATTATAACCATCTGTTTTAATTAATTAAATATCCATGATAAAAAAGAAAAGGCATAACTCTTTGCCTTTTATTGTGATTAACCCTTTTTCTTGACCCATACAGAATTTATCAATCATCCAGAAACAGTTTCCCAGATATTGAATCCTTTATAGATGAAAGAAATGTTGGCAGCTGGGGTTCCAAATGATAGAATTATTATCCAGTTTAAAGGTAGCCACATCTCCTAGGTTTGAAAATCAAAACCATCATTCATATAAATTTCCTTTCCAATCTAAAAATATTGAGAGGTTAAAACCTCCATCAGCTAAAATATCCTGCACTTCATTTTTCAAATTACCACAAAATCCTTTTTAATATCTAAGTAAAAGTATGCTTCTCCTAACTTAAAACAATTTCTTTTACTTTTTATAACTGTGTGCAATATGAATAGTTTTTTGTGTCCCTTTAACTTTTTTGTATTCCTTATGCTATGCTTTTTATTCCTGCCAATTAACTTTTTATATACATAACTTCAACAAGCTAAGTCACCTGTTAGCTTTCTGAATGTTAAACAAGCCAGTCAGAAAAAGACAAATACCATATGATTTCACTCAGATGTGGAATTTAAGAAATGAAAGAAAAAAGAGACAGACAAACAAACAAACAACAACAAAAAAAAACCAAACTGGTAGTTGCCAGAGGAGAGGGGGATGGAGGGATGGGTGAAATAGGTGAACAGGATTAAGAGTGCATTTATCATGATGATCCCTGAGTAATACATAGAAAGTTTGAATTATTATATTGTATCCCTAAGGCTAATAAATATAACACTGTAGGGGCACCTGGGTGGCTCAGTTGGTTAAGCGTCTGTCTTCGGCTCAGGTCACGATCTCACAGCTGTTGAGTTCGATGCCCACATCGTGCTCTGTGCTGACAGCTTGGAAGCTTGGAGCCTGGAGCCTGTTTCAAATTCTGTATCTCTCTCTTTCTCTCTCTCTCTCTCTCTCTCTCTCTCTCTCTCTCTCTCTCTCAAATAAACATTAAAAAAAACAATGTATATTAGTTACACTTGAAAAAAAATTAATTTTTAAAAACTTAAATCCTTTCATATTTCCCTTTATAATCTTTCTCATCTACTCCCCACTCAAAAAACAAAAAATCACATTTCTCAACTTTCTCTAAACCCTTCCACATTCTACTTACAGTTTATAAAATTAATGTAAAACACTCTAAAATTCTAAAGCACAGAGGACAGCAGAACTAATTTGATCTCCTGGTAGTTTTCATTTTGTTTTTAAATTTTTCACAGCATATTTTAAGATGATATTTACATTGGAAATAATTTGTTTAGCTTTGGGTCTTTGGGCGTCTCCTCTATTTAGTGATTTATGAGACTCTTTTCCATCTTACAAATGTTTCAAGTACCTTATAAATTTGCTTCCCTTTTCACAGAAAATAAGTTTATACTTCATCTTATTTGAAAAGCTAATGGATAGCACAACAACCCTTGTTTTCTTAGTTATGTGTGTCACCAGTATTTCTTACCTGTTTGTCAAATTGCATGGGATAAGAATCATTTATATAATCATCACTGATAACAGAGAGCTGAATCCTAAACATTATAAAGCCATTTAACTTTTTCTAGTATCTTTCACATGATCATATCACTGTGTGATTCTAGTTAAAAGTTAAGGTCAGCTAACCTCCAACATGTCAATACCCTTTGTCACAATTATCCTCCACTACTAGCCAATTAGATACCCCAGATGCCATCTACTCTGCTTTAGGATAACACTCATGTACTCGAGGATATGACTCATTTTCATAGCAATTCCAACAACATAATCATGTCTGACACTAGAGCTCTCCTTATTATTAAATTTATTATCATCTTTGCATTTTACCTGTATATATAAAAGAGCATTTTCATGGAGTCTTAGATTTTCCTTCATTCTCTAACACAAAATGACACAAAATCCTGCCATGTGTAGAAATAAAGCTAATTAATAGTTCCAGACAATAGTGAGCAAGTGGCACTGCAGGCAGGAATTTAGAAGGAGCCCATGGATCAAGGGACTTTACCCCTAGGGACCTTTGGGTTTGGCCAAAGCAACCAAAGTTTCTAAAAATTTGTAATAAGATACCAAAGAAGAAGAAAAAATATATTTATCAATATAGAAGTATAGAACATAATGTGTTCAAGATCTTGTTACCTTGATTTATAACTCTCAAATATTTTAACATATGGCTTACAGGCTTCCATTTTTTCTCTTGCCCCTGTCCCCACAAATGTCAAAAGTAAGCTCTTTTCCATCTGCTGGTTCAATGACATAAGGAGCCCAAAGTAGTCAAAGACTAGATTCATCTGTGCTCCCTTTGGAAACTTTCTTTCCTGGAGCACTGAGACCTCCGAACCTACTAAACCAAAGCCCACAAGAATAAATATAGGAAGCATACATTTCTCCAATGAATTATTTCATCTTATTACAAGAGTGACTTTTTCCACTTTGGGCTTATATATTCCAGCTTTAAGACAGATAGCAATGTATATATCGGGCACTGGTTTAAGATGTATACTGTATCAAATAGCTTCTTAAAGTTGCGAGGTTTTACACCAACCTCTTAGTATAAAAGCTAAGCATTCACCAGGCCATTCCACAATTCTATCAGTGAGTTGTTTCTAGGTTATGGAGCATAAGTAAGTCTAGTGAATTCTATAGGTGTGTAAACCCATTGTCACACTTTATTTTCTATAAATGTGTCTCCAGAGCCAATATGGAATAACACATGATAAGATAAGACAGGAAAGGTATTCTATAAATCTATGAATGGTAGTGCTAGCAGAAGCACTATGGGTGGGGAAAAAATCAGAACCCAGAATAAGTTTATATCGCTATGATGACAGGTCTCTAATCCTTCCACAAAAGGTGGACAGTGGGTTTCCTGAGAGTAGGGTGAGGTACGGTACCATAGAAAGTATTGAGGCTTTACTTTTACATTGGCAGCTTAAGCACACAGCACTGATGGCACACAGATCACCCTTAGTGAAGAGAAGCTCATGTTGAGTCTACAGAGAGACTTCAACTGTGCTGCTATGGCCACTGTTTGGTATTTCCTAGGGAAATGGATTCTGAGATGAAGATCAACACACATGGCGTTTGTTAGAGAATGCTATTAGGATCAATTAATTCCATTTGAAAGTAGGGAATTGAGCAGGAGGTGGCAGAGGCAGAAGTTGCCAAACTTGTGGGAGCTCTGCACCTGGAATGAGATTCCAGAATTGTCCCAAGTGGACTGTTAACCTGTTATTGATGCATACTAACACAGAAAGTGAACGTGGCCTTGGGTATGTCAGCTCTCTTTTTTTTAATTATTTTTATTTTTTTATTTTAGAGAGAGAGCGCAAGCAAGTGGGGGAAATAGAGCACACAAGTGGGAAAGAGGGGCAGAGAAAGATAATCTTAAGCAGGCTCCACACTCAGCATGGAACCCAACACAGGCCATGATCCCATGACCCTGGAATCATGACCTGAGCTGAAGTCAAGGGTTCGATGCTCAACTGACTGAGCCACCAGGTGCCCCCCTTTTCTTTCTTCTTTTTTTCAGTTCTCTTTAGTCAAGGCATTCCCAAAAGGGCAAATTGATGTCAGATAACAACCTTCCAACAGTAGGGAATAAATCTTTCCGTCCTGAAGAAATCTTTCTGTCCTGAAGGAAGGGATCTGGGTGGGAGCTCATAACACATGTGACATCTACTGCTAGGTCACTTGCATCACCTTGATTCATTTGAGTTCTAGGAACAGCTCCTTCAGGGCTTTGCTGAATCTCTTATCCTATGGGCATCCTACAAAGGGAAAGTTAATGGTGTGAATTAAAACACCTTTGGGGTACATGGTGAAAAATTAGAAATTTTTCCAATTTCATTGTATATTTCAGTAGTATGATCCAAGCAGTAAGACTCTGCACAGAGCCTGAAACTCATGCAGAAGAACCTTTTCCAGATTTGGGCTCCACTCTGAGGTGACAACTTTCATGTCATCTGGTACATATGTTAAAGTGGTAGCACTAGATGTAAACTATGTTTCCTTCAGAAAGGGAAGAAGCCATAGTATTTTCCATAGAAGCTGCACCATTTTACATTCGCACCAACATCTTTACCAGCACTTATTATCTTTTATCTTTTTGCTAATAGCCTTCACAAGGGTGAGAGGTGATATTTTGGTTTTGATTTGCATTTCCGTGAAAATTAGTGATGTTGACCATCTTTTCATATACCTGTTGCCCACCTGTATGTCTTCTTTGGAGAAATGCCTATTCAAACCTTTTGCCCATTTTTTAATTGGATTGTGTTTTTGGTTTTTTTTTTGTTTTTGCCACTGAAGTGTTTGAGTTTCTTATATGTTTTGGATATTAACCCCCTTATCAGATAAATGGTTTGTAAATATTTTCTCCAATTCTATAATTTTTCTTTTGACTCTGTGATTATTTGTTGTTGTTGTTGTTGTTGTTGTTGTTGTTGTTGTTGAGGTTTTTTTGGATGGGGGGAAGTTTTGCCGTGCAGGAGTGTTTTTAGTTTGATTTAGTCCAACTTTTCTAATTTTGCTTATGTTGCCTATGCCTTTGGTATCATATCAGAGAAATCATTGCCAAACCCACTGAGAGTATTCTATGTTTCTTCCATGAGTTTTACAGTTCCATTTCCTATATTTAAGTCTTTAATCTATTTTGAGTTGACTTTTATATATGGTGCAAGGATCCAATTTCATTCTTTTGCATGTGGATATTCAGTTTTCCCAAGCCTTTTGTTGAAGAGACTATCCTTTCCCTACTCTGTATTCTTGGCAGTCTTGTCAAAATTTAGTTGATCATTTATGTGTGAGTCTATTTCTGGGATCTGTAGTTTGTTCCATTGGTCTGTATGTCTGTCTTATACTAGTACCATAGTGTTTTAACTACTGTAGCTTTGTAAAGTATTTTGAAATCAGGAAATGTGATGCCTCTACTTTGTTCTTTCTCAGTATTTCTTTGGCTGTCAGGATCATTTGTGGTTCAATATGAATTTTAGGGGTTTTTTTCTATTTCCATTAAAAATGACATTGGAATTTTGATAAGGATTTCATTGAATCTGTGGATCTCACTGGGTAATATGGATGATAACAATATTCCAATCTGTGATCATGTTCTTCCATTTATTTCCATCTACTTTAATTTCTTACATCAATGATTTGTAGTTCTCAGTGTAGGAGTCTTCTACCTTCTTGGTTTTACTCTTTTTGATGCTATTATAACTGTGACTGTTTTCTTAATTTATGTTTTAAATAACTCATTGCTATCATTTGGAAACACAATAGAATGACCATATGATCCAGCAATTTCACTTCATGGTATGTAGTCAAAAGTATTTAAGTCAGGATCTCAAATAAATATATGCACTCCTATGTTCATTGCAGCATCATTCACAATAATCAAGATGTGGCAACAACCTAAATATCCATCAACAGATGAATGGATAGAAAAAAATTGGTATATACATGCAATGAAATATTATTCAGGCTTTAAAGAAAGGAAATCCTGTAATATGTGACAACATGATGAATCTTGAGTACATTGTGCTAAGGTGAAGCCAACCAGTTACAAAACAACAAATACTGCATGAAAAATCTTATATGATAACACAGTCAAACTTACAGAAAAAGAGAGCATGGTGGTGGTTTCTGGGGCTGTAGGGAGGGGGAAATGGGAAGGTATTAGTCAAAGAGTACAGAGTTTCAGTTCAACAAAATAGTAAGTCTTAGAGATCTAATGTACAGCATAGAGCCCATGGTTAACAATACCGTATTGCATTCTTAAAATTTTGCTAAGAGGGTAGATCTTATGTTAAGTGTTTTTGTCACATGAATACATAAACGTAAGGAGGGAGGAACTTCTGGAAATGATAGCTTTGTTTATAGAATAGATTATAGTGATGGTTTCATGACTATATACGTAAATCCAAATTCATCAAGTTATATATTTTAAATATGTTCAGCTTTTTGTAAGTCAGTCATACCTCAATAAAGTAGTTTTTTAATTTTTTAATGTTTATTTATTTTTGAGAGACAGAAAGATACAGAGCGCGAGTGGGGAAGGGGCAGAGAGAGAGAGAAACAGAGACACCAGAATCCGAAGCAGACTCCAGGCTCTGAGCTGTCAGCACAGAGCCTGACGCAGGGCTCAAACTCACGAACTGCAAGATCATGACCTGAGCCGAAGTCAGATGCTCAAACAACTGAGCCACCCAGGAGCCCCAAGTAAAATAGAAAGAGTAAACCATTTGGAAATGATGAGTTGAAGTAGCCATGGCTTTAGTCCCTTATATAAGCAGAGTCCACAGAATGATATTATAATTCACTTTTTGTAGGAAGGAAATAAAGCAATAGATCAATGTTTAGGGCCATTCAGATAAAAATTTGTAATCTTCTACTTCCTAATACTAGTCTGGTGTTGCTAACAAATAATTAGCTTAACTTGGAGTTACTGGGACATAAGAAAATTTGCAGAAAAGTGTATCAATCTGATTATCCTAGAAATTTCTCCACTTCTTTATTCTCCAAAAGAAGGGTAGAAAGAGCTCCAGACACTACCCAGAATAGCAGAAAGACGTATAGGTATGAGCATGGGAGCTACACGTTCCCAAAGTAGCTGTTTTTACTGCTATCAATGCAGCAAGGCTTGTAGAAGACTGTTGTTGCTAGGACTTAAATAAAATTTTGCTAGTGACTATGAAATTCTTTCCCTTTAGAGTTAGGAAACCAAGGTACAGGAAAGACAAATGGCATTGCTGAAGCTAAGGAACAAGTTGGTGGTAAATCCAGAATTAATACCTTTGACCCTTGGTTTCCATTCAGTCCAGGTTATTTCTACTACAACATGCTTCTTTTTCTATGATGGTTCAACCATTGCATCTAGTCTGTGGCCCAGAAAATCATAATATATCAAAGCTAGTTTCTTCAGATTGTCCAAATTCTTCACATTTACTCCACTAGACTCAAATCTTCTGCTCTTACTTTATACTTCATCTGGAGATCAACATTTAAAACATCTGTGCAGTTCCAGTGAATAACTTTTCCAATATGGAACATGAAGTCACGATTTGACTCCACTTATCCTGCTGTCTTCTATATTTATTTTGGTTGTGAGTTATATGTTCCAATTCCCCTATTTAATTACAGAATTGATTCATTTCCAATTCATTAGATTCCTCTCTCTCTTCTCTATTTCTTCATGGAAGAGTTTACATCCATGTAACCTACCTGGACCACTATCCAAACCATAATGGAGTCGAAAGACCACAGAATCCAGAACTCTTACTTTTAGAGTATTATTAACATGTATCATAAAAAAGACAGCTGAGTAGCAGCACTGAAATATATACACGATTTCATTTTTAATATATACTGCTAAATGGTCCTTTATGGACGTCTCATGATCACAATGTTTATTTGAAAGAATACATTTAAATATTTACTCTTATTGGATACTTATTGATTAGACCAAAGGGTATTACATCACTGAATGGACACAGCTTACTAATGCCTTCTTTCAATGATCAGTGGACTCATGATCAGTTAAGGAATGGAATTACCATAACTGAAAAGCACTGGGTGTATCATTCCACATATGAATGAAATCATATGGTATTTGTCTTTCTCTGACTGACTTGTTTCGCTTAGCATAATACACTCTAAGGGGCGCCTGAGTGGCTCAGTCAGTTAAACATAATACACTCTAGTTTCATCCATATCATTAGAAATGGCAAGATTTTATTCTTTTTGATCACTGAGTAGTATTTTATTGTGTGTGTGTGTATATATGTGTACGTGTGTGTATACACACACACACATATATATATATACACACACACACCACATCTTTTTATCCATTCATCAGCCAATGGACAATTGGGGTCTTTCCATAATTTGGCTATTGTTGATAGCACTCTATAAACATTGAGGTGCATGTATACCTTTGAATCAGCACTTTTGTATCCTTTGGATAAATACCTAGTAGTGTACTTGCTGGGTCATAGGATAATTCTATCTTTAATTTTTGAAGAGCCTCCATACTGTTTTCCAGAGTGGCTGCACCAGTTTGCATTCCCACCAACAGTGCAAAAGGGTTCCCCTTTCTCTACATCCTTGCGAACATTTGTTGTTTGCTGAGTTGTTAATTTTAGCCATTCTGATAGGTATGAGATGGTATCTCACTGTGGTTTTGATTTGTATTTCCCTGATGATGATTGATGTTGAGACCTTTTCATGTGTCTGTTAGTCATCTGAATACCTTCTTTGGAAAAGTGTCTATTCATGTCTTCTTCCCATTTCTTCACTGGATTGTTTTTTGGGTGTTGAGTTTGATAAGTTCTTTGTAGATTTTGGATATTAACCTTTTATCTGATATGTCATTTGCAAATATCTTCTCCCAGTCTGTCAGTTGCCTTTTAGCTTGTTGATTGTTTACTTGGCTGTGCAGAAACTTTTTGTCTTGATGAAGTCCCAATGGTTCATTTTTGCTTTTGTTTCCCTTGCCTCCAGAGACATGTCTAGTAAGAAGTTGCTACAGCTGAGGTCAAAGAGGTTGCTGCCTGTTTTTCCCTCTAGGATTTTAATGGTTTCCTATCTTTTTTCCACTGAATATTCTTTCCTGCTTTGTCAAAAATTAGTTGGCCATATGTTTGTGGGTCCAACTCTGGGTTCTCTATTCTATTCCATTGATCTAAGTGTCTTTTTTGTGCCAGTACCATACTGTCTTGATGGTTACAGCTTTATGATACAGCTTGAAGTCTGAAATTGTGATGCCTCCAGCTTTGGTTGTCTTTTTCAACATTGCTTTGGCTATTCAGAGTCTTTTCTGGTTCCATACAAACTTTAGGATTGTTTATTCTAGCTCTGTGAAGAATGCTAGTGTTATTTTGATAGGGATTGCATCGAATATTTAGACTGCTTTGGGTAGTATCAACGTTTTAACAATATTGGGTCTTCCAATTCATGAGCATGGAATGTTTTCCATTTCTTTGTGTCTTCTTCAATTTCTTTCATAAGCTTTCTATAGTTTTCAGACAACAGATCTTTTGCCTTTTTGGTTGGGTTTATTCCTAGGTATCTTATGGCTTTTGGTGCAGTTGTAAATTGTATTGACTCCTTGATTTCTCTTTCTACTACTTCTTTGTTGGTGTATTGAAATGCAGCCGATTTCTGTATATTGAGTTTATGCCCTGCGACTTTGCTGAATTCACGTATCAATTCTAGCAGTCTTTTGTTGGAGTCTTTCAGGTTTTCCATGTAGATTATCATGTCATCTGCAAAGAGTGAAAGTTTGACTTCTTCTTTGCCAATTTGTATGCCTTTTATTTCTTTTTGTTGTCTGATTCCTGAGGCTAGGACTTCCCGTACTATGTTGAACAGCAGTGGTGACATTGGACATCCCTGTTATGTTCCTGACCTTAAGGGGAAAGCTCTCGGTTTTTTCCCCATGGAGAATGATGTTAGCTGTGAGCCAGTCATATATGGCCTTTATGATGTTGAGTTATGTTCCTTCTATCCCTTCTTTCTTGAAGGTTTTTATCAAGAAAGGATGTTGTATTTTGTCAAATACTTTTTCTGCATTTATGAGAGGATCGATCATACGGTCCTTATCCTTTCTTTTATTAATGTGGTATATCACATTGATTTATTTGTAAATATTGAACCACTCCTGCAGCCCAGGAATAAATCCCACTTGTTCATGGTGAATAATTCTTTTAATGTACTGTTGAATTTGATTTGCTAGTATCTTTTCGAGAATTTTTGCATCCAGATTCATTGTGGATATTGGCCTGTAATTCTCCTTTTTAGCAGGGTCTTTGGTTTTGGAATCAAGGTAATGCTGGCTTCATAGGATGAGTTTGGAAATTTTTCTTCCATTTCTATTTTTTGGACTGGTTTGAGAATGAGTATTAACTCTTCTTTAAATGGCTGATAGAATTCCCCTGGGAAGCCATCTGGCCCAAGACCCTGAACAGATACAAAAAGATCAAGATCATACCATGCATATTTTTCAGATCACAATGCTATGAAACTTGAAATCAACCACAAGAAAAATTTGGAAAGACTTCAAATACATGGAAGTTCAAAAATATTCTATTAAAGAATTAATGAGTAAACCAGGAAATTAAAGAAGAAAGAAAAAGAATTCATGGAAGTAAATGATAATGAAAACACAACAGTCCAAACCCTTGAGGATGCAGCAAAGACAGTCCTAAGAGGAGACTGCATTGCAATACAGGCCTATCTCAAGAAGCAAGAAAGGTCTTAATTACATAACCTAACCTTACACCTAAAGGAACTAGAAGAGGAGCAGCAAATGAAGCCTAAAGGCAGCAGAAAAGAGAAAATAATAAAGATTAGACCAGAAATAAATGATATAGAAACAAAACCAGTAGAACAGATTAATAAAACTCAAAGCTGTTTTTTTTATATTTTTTTAGTTTATTTTTGAAAGAGACAGAGCGCGAGTGGGGGAGGGGCAGAGAGAGGGAGACACAGAATCCCAAGCAGGCTCCAGTCTCTAAGCTGTCAGCAGGTGCTCGAACTCACAAACCACAAGATCATGACCTGAACCAAAGTCTGATGTTTAACTTACTGAGCCACCCAAGTGCCCCAAGTGCTTTTAAGCTAGTTTTTTAAAAAAATAAATAAAATTGATCAAGACTTATCAAAAACAAAGAGGATTCAAATAGATAAAATCACGAAGAGGGGAGATCACAACCAACAAACACCACAGAAATACAAACAGTTATGAGAGAATACTATGAAAAATTATATGCCAACAAACTGGGCAATATGGAAGAAATGGAAAAATTCCTAGAAACTCACATACTACCAAAACTAAAACAGGAAGAAATAGAAAATTTGATCAGGCCCATAACCAACAAAAAATTGAATCAGTTATCAAGAATTTTCCTTGGGTTTGGCTTCTTAAAATTCTAAGGTCACTGTGCTTCACCTCAATTATGGCATAGATCGGAATCATGGAAATGGTGAAGTTGAGAATTATGAAGACCATTTACAGGGGGATTCATTCAGTCTTAGGAATTAATTCCATCAAAATTTGATTGAAGCCAGCATACCATCTTGTCCTCTCATTCGTGAGATAATACTTCATACATGATCATTTTATATATCAATCATGTTCTTAACTTTTTGAAAATTATACTTTGACAATTTTGGAGATCCACCAAGATATTCAAGTGGACTCACCTTCTGGGGACAATAAACTGTGTTTTCTGAGCTATGCACTTCATAAGACATTTAGACTTAGTTAGGTCTCTTCTGGGTTCTCACCTTCACTGACATTTTGATCTCTGTTTTATTTTTCTGCTTTGGTAGTTTTTGTTTGTTAGTTGGTTTGTTTCTGGTTATGCCAAGTTTGTTTCCAATGCTGGTTTTGCACGTGACTAATAAGTTGTTCCTCATTGGTAACAACAGAGATTGTGAATTTGGCTACATGATTTAATAATTTGGCAGTCTCTATTAGGATAGTGAGGATCCATCATGGGTTGAATTCTGTACCCCCCATCAAGATTCATGTTGAAGTCCTAACACCTGATAATTCAGAATGTGAATTTAGTTTGGAAATAAGGCCATTACAAGTGTAATGAGTTAAGAGTAGGGTGAGCCCAAATCCAATATGACTAGTGTCCTTTTAAAGGGGGGAAATTTGGACACAAACAGACATGCCTGGAAGAAAACTAATGGGGGGGGGGGAGGGAGACAGAGAGAAGACAGCCATCTACAAGTCAAGGAGAAAGACCTGGAACTGATCCTTCCCTCACAGCTCTTAGAAGGAACCAATCCTGCAACCACCTTGATTTTGAACTTCTGGTTTCCAGAACTGTGAGGTAATAATTTCTGTTTATGATACCTAGTTTGTGGTGCCTTCGTTGCAGCAACTTTAGCAAACCAATACAGGGCCTATTCGCTATCAAATGAGAAATGAGGAGAATTTGGTTTGTTTGTCTGGGTTTTTTTATCTATTTCTGTAAAAATATGTCTTGTTTCTGATGGAAACAAAGTTTCTTTGAGCTCCTATGTCTGTATGTGTCTCTACTTTTGATGTCTTGGTAGATAGGAATCTACCTTTGATCTGTAGGTAAGGTTGTAAAACTGAATCTAGGAGCTTTATGATGCCTTTGTTTCTGTAATTGATAAAACTTTTACTCATTGTATGACTATGAAATATTTTTCTACCTCCAGGAGCTACTAATAACGTTTATACAAAGCCTCTGAAAATAAAAGTTTTGTAAGAATTGTTTTATAGAAGTTAACAAGTGCTGACATGAATCTAGCATATCCTTTATCCCAAAAAAAGTTTTAAAAACTGAACTTCTATATTAAATATGCTAGTTTTTTTCAGAAAAAAAATTCTTATAAAATGTATTAACTCAGAAGCATTTTTATACAATATTCTAAAATCACATAATCTAAATAAATTCTTGGACAATTCAGACTAATTTGATAATATGTCTTACAGAACAGCTACAGATCTCCCTGATCTTCACAGTACAGACCATAAAACAAGCACTTAAAATTAGAAAAGATCTAAAATTCTATGTTCAACCAGTTTATTATACTTCTGACAGTTCTGTAGTGTGTCCACTTAAACATAATATCTAATATCTTTAGCAATTTTAAGACCTTGATTTAGTGTTAAATAAAGTAATTATTGGATATTGTTTGCATATTGTTAAAACAAGATTAAATAGTGGAGCGCCTGGGTGGTCCAGTCGGTTGGGCGTCTGACTTCGGCTCAGGTCATGATCTCACAGTCTGTGAGTTTGAGCCCTGTGTTGCCCTCTGTGCTGACAGCTCAGAGTCTGGAGCCTGTTTCGGATTCTGTGTCTCCCTCTCTCACTGCCCCTCCCCTGCTCACATTCTGCCTCTCTCTCTCTCTCTCAAAAATAAATAAACATTAAAAAATTTTTAAATAAGATTAAATAGTGAACCATTGGTCACAGTGTGTGTGTGTGAGAGAGAGAGACAGAGACAGAGACAGAGAGACAGAAAGAGAGATTTATGTCTTTGTAGAGTATCTATATCTTTTGATCAAGTTAGTGAATGTGCTCATTTAAGAATAACATTTATTGCCTATAAGAAAGTGTAAGAAGGATATGTGTGGCTGCTGGGCATTATATTTAGTGTGTTCATAAGCTTTGCTAGTTTACTAAAATGATCATATATGACAGACAATTCTCAATTCCTTCAAAAACACAGTGAAGTAGAAATTATGTTGGTTAAAAGTTATCATTGGGGCACCTGGGTGACTCAGTCCATTGAGTTTCCAACTCTTGATCTCAGCTCAGGTCTTGATCTCAGGTCATGACTTCAATCCCTACATTGGGCTCCATGCTGAGAGTGAAGCCTACTTTAAAAAAAATTATAATTAATATGGGTGACTGAGAATATACCAGAAGTAACATGACCAAAAAGTATCACTGACTATGCAAGTAATAGAATCTGGTTTGTTTATCAAGGAAAAAAAATACATTTACCTTAAGATAAAATGTTATTCCTGAATTGGAAAGGAATAGTAGAAGATAAAACCAAATGGATACAAAAAAAAAAACCTTCAGGAAGTAAATTTTATTTGCTTTAGTTATATACATATATATATATATATATATATATATATATATATATGTATGTATATATATATATATATATATATAACTTCATTTTTTAATTTAACACTAATTCAATGGGTTAGATATGTCCTGATGTTTATAGCAGGATTATCAACAATTGCTAAATTATGGAAAGAGCCCAAATATCCATCAACTGATGAATGGTTAGAGAAGATGTGGTATATATACAAAATGGAATATTATTCAGCCATAAAAAAAATGAAAATCTTGCCATTGGCAATGACCTGGACAGAGCCAAAGAGTATTATGCTGAGTGAAATAAGTCAGTCAGAGAAAGACAAATACCATATGAATTCATTCAAATGTAGAATTTAACAAACAAAACAACTGAACATGGGGGAGAAAAAAAGAGAAAAATCATGAAACAGAGCCTTAACTGTACAGAACAAACTGATGGTTATCAGAATGCTGGTGGGTGGGGGGGTGTGTTAAATAGCTGATGGGAGTTAAGGAAGACACTTGTTGTGATGAATACTAGTGTTATATTGAAGCGTTGCATCACTATATTGTATACCTGAAACTAGTATTACACTGTGTGTTAACTAACTGGAATGTAAATTTAAAAACTTGAAAGTAAGCTATATATGTGTGTGTGTGTATACATATATGTGTGTGTATACATATGTGTGTATACACACACACACATATATATATAACTTTAAATAATGAGTCTGAAAAGAAGCAATGACAGATGTGAAAATTTTGGCAAGTTTTGCACAGCTCAGTTTTGATAGGCTTATTTGAATAAACTTAGAAATGCTTTGCTATCAAATACTACATTAAAGCAAGACTAGATTTGTTTTTGCTATTAGAATTACATAACATTTATCTTGTTTTATTCATTCTTCTCCTAACTAGAAGCAGTACATGTAATTCTTTGTCTTCTGTGTAATTTTCTTAGTATGCAAAGCTTCAGTTGTTCACAAAGTAGGTTGTGAACAAGTTTTTAATAGAAGACAAAAGGAAAGGAAAGGAAAGAGAAAGAAACTTTCATCAAAAGTAAATAACATTTTGTGAAACTTTGGTTCAGTTCTTTATGGAGATGGGGCAGGATATATACTGTAATGTATACTCTAGGTCAGTATCAAAAAGTGTGAAAGCCATTGCTCTGGGTGACTCTAGCCTTGCCATTTAGCTATTTTCCCCTCATTGACATTCCATGGCTGAGCTGCTTTGGCCAAAACAAGTCATTCAAGACATGAAACCTGTGGAGGAGGCAATTTATACATTCATAATAGAGAAATAGAAATTTAAAGGAGACAGCAGTAATGTATGGTGACAGATGTTAGATAACTTTATTGTGGTGATCATTTTGCAATATATACAAATATTGAATCATTTTGTACACCTGAACCTGGCATAATGTTAAGTTTCAATTATACATCAATTAAAAAAAAGATAATTAATAGCACAGCAGTAAGTTAGAAGGGGACAGAGCTGCAAGTGAAAAGAAGTGAGAAAAGAAGGAGGAATGGTGGCACAGGGAGAAGGAGAAGTAAGGAAGCTGAAAAATGAGAGGGAAGGGGGCTAGAGATCTTCATAGCCCAGAGACCATACGTGACTGAGGAAAAATGAAGAGGAAGAAGCAGAAGGGAAAAGGGAATGAAGATTTAATGGGTTTGAATAACATAATACTAATCAAGGAGAAAGATCCTGGTGTTTTCCCAGTTCTTTATATTCTGAAAATACATGGCTTCTACCCAGACATGTACCCATTGGGCTTGTATATGTGTGTTCTCAAAGATTGTGTGTGCTCTCAAAAACACTTCCCTCCTTGCACGGGCCTGACAGAGACCCACAGAAGGGGTAGAATGTGGACAAGCTGCAGCATACAATAAGAAGACTTCATTCATTTCTGTCAGCAAACCCCCATTGAGTACCAGTAGGAATTCCTTTCTGTGAGACAGACTCCTGTCAAAAAAAGGAGACAGCTCTCCCTGTTCTGAAGGCCTTAAAGAAGTCTACCGTCTTTTGTATTTCCAACAATTACTTCATATAAATATGATTCCTTAGGAATTGAGGCTCAAAATTATTGTAATCTTAAGTTTGAAATACTTCATATGTAACTCCTCTCTTTTCAAAAGTAAATGTCCCTCCCTCCTGAGTGAAAGAGAAAAATAGACTCAGTACCAGTGTGTATAATCAAAGCAAGGTAAGACAAACAAGAGCTTCTCACTGAGTTTGACCATAAATAATGGACATCAGTAATCAACAAGGACTCTTCACAACACCAGACATTCCTTAAGAGATCTTCCTGTAATTCACTAGCTGTCTGCATACCCTCCTCATTGCCACCTGCATTTCTTGGTTCCTGAATGTATAGATGACCGGATTTAGGAAAGGAGTGAGAATAGCATCAAAGATGGCCAGAAACTTATCCAGGTGTATGGAGGGAGATGGCCATGTATAGACAAATATCAAAGGACCAAAGAACAAGAATACCACAGTGATGTGAGCTGACAGTGTGGACAGAGCCTTGGATGAACCAGCTGAAGAGTGTTTCTGAACAGTGAGAATGATGATGATATAGGAAATGATCAGTATGAGGAAGGAGCCAACAGAGATGAATCCACTGTTGGCTGTGACCATAAACTCTAGTCGGTCGGTGTCCGTGCAGGCAAGTTTGATGAACCGAGGAAGGTCACAGTAAAAGCTGTCCAACACATTAGGACCACAGAAGGGTAAGTTTACCACAAACACCAGTTGAACCATGGAGTGGATGAGGCCAGTCATCCAGGCAGCCACTAAAAAGAAGAGGCACATTCTTGGGCTCATGATGGTCAGATAGTGGAGAGGCTTACATATGGCAACATATCTGTCAAAGGCCATGGCGATAAGCAGCACCATCTCCACACCACCAATGACATGGATGAAGAAGATCTGGGAGATGCAGCCTCCAAAGGAGATGACTTTACACTTTCTGAAAAGATCATAAATCATCTTGGGAGAAGTGACAGAAGAAACTCCCAGGTCAATGAAGGAGAGGTTGGCCAACAGAAAGTACATGGGGGAGTGTAAGTGGGGGTCAGAGGTCACAGTGAGCATAATGAGGGAGTTTCCCATCATGCTTGCCACATAAAACGTGGAGGAGAACACAAAGAGGAGAAGTTGGATCTCCCAGGAATCGGTGAGTCCCAGGAACACAAACTCTGACACCACAGAGTGATTCGCTCCATCCATTGGCATTGTTGGCACAACTACCTGAAGAAGGACAATAGGAGAAAATGTAAATGATGATAATTATGTTAATATATTAGGAGAGATGGCCACAATTATGAAAGCCTGTTTCTACTTTAGCATTAGAACTGACCTAATATGCTCATGGCCTCTCGAATGTGATTACCCAGAAAAATCAGTGGCTGTCGTGTGGAGCTGCTCTCTACCACTAAGTTTTCTCTGCATTTGATACTCTCTGCTTCCTCCCATGGTTGGTGCTGCAATTACTCATGAGATATAAGATAGTCAACATGAGCCAAAGCTTTTGATTTTGGGTTCCAAACTAATACAATCTGGCCCCAGTCACACAGAACTAATCACTATTGCAATCCCTTCCAAGTCTGTAAAACTTCATCTGACACACAGACCCTTCTTCTCTTCCATCCCAGTCCCCACCTCTGGGAACATATTCATCTTTAATATTACTTAAATGTTTAACACATTTACAAAGTCTTGCTTTATTATTACTAGCATGAACACCAAGCTTTCTTTGCATTTAATACCCCTCTGCTTCCTCCCAGGGTAGATACTATGATGTTTTTCAAGAGATACAAGATTGGCCAATTTGAGTAATAAGAATTCAACCACCAAATTCTTTTGATTTTTGTTTCAACACCAATATAGCCTGGCTCCAGTCATATAAAACTTCACCACTTCTCAGCTATTTCATTCACTTCCAAGAATACAAGGCTTATTCTGACAAATAGACCCTTCCTCCTAACTCCCCACCTCTGTAACATATTTATCTTTAAGGCTTATTAAATTTTAACCACATCTGTGAGGTCTTGCTTTATATTGCTAGCATTTATTTTGCTATGTCTTGTGTTTTAATGAACTAAGTACAACTTCTAACTCACCAAAATACTGTAAGCTCCTTGAAGGCAGAGATTATGATTTATTCATATTTGGATTCCCTGAAGTAATGAAGTGGTCCACACAGAGGTGCAGGTCCATAAATTCTCTGTTAGGAGTTTGCATCATGCTAAGTACAGAAATTGAGAGTGCTTAGAAACTTCTCCAGCAATCTTACATCACAGCCAAATCCATATGTAGGAACTTATATTTTCTAGAGTGTCAATCCATGAAGGATTGTTGGGGGAGTGGGGGGGAGGAGAGCAGGGGAACCTACTCCTTCACCATTTAAGAAGCACTGCCATAGAATACAGGACATATCATCCGAGAGGCCTAAACCATGAAGGGCATCATAGTACAGTGAAAAGTATTTTGTTCAAACCTCCATATAAATTACCTTGTAATTTTAGTTTTATTTAGAGAAGCAACATAACATAGTAGAAAGAATATGGATACTGGATTCACAAAATCAAGACACATACTCTGGTTTACCCACTAAGTTGATATTGAGTAAGTTAATTAAATTCTTGAACCTCAATTTATCTATAAAATTGCAATTAATAATACTAATTTTTCTAAGTTGTAGAGATAAAATAAAGTTTTTAATCATGTATTCAATATGTAAATATTTAGTGAATATTGATAGCAAATATTGATTTAGCAAATATTGATTCCCTTTATTTTGCTCATCCTTAATAGTGTTCGATACATGAGATAAATGAATGAATAAGAAAATTAAATGGCATTGGCCAACACTGAGCATCAAAATTTCTTTTTTTATTAATTAATTTGTTTTTATATTTAAATCCAAGTTAGTTAACATATAGTGTAATGATGATTTTAGGAATAAATTATTAAGGATTCACCACTTCCATGTAACACCCAGTGCTCATTCCAAAAAGTATCCTCCTTGATACCCATCGCCCATTTAGCCCATCTGCCTACCCAACCAGCAACCCCACCAGCAACCCGCAGTTTGTTCTCTGTATTTAAGAGCCTCTGATGGTTTGTCTGCCTCTGTTTTTATCTTATTTTTATTTCCCTTCCCCTGTGTTCATCTGTTTTGTTTCTTAATTCCACATATGAGTAAAATCATATGATATCTGTCTTTCTCTGACTTATCTTGCATAGCATAGTACACTCTAGTTCCATCCACATTGTTGGAAATAGCAAGATTTCATTCTTTTTGATTGCCAAGTAATATTCCAGTGTGTGTGTATGTACACACATACACACACACACACCACATCCTCTTTATCCATTCATCAGGCTATGGACATTTGGGCTCTTTCCATACTTTGGCTTTGTCAATAGTGCTGCTATAAATATTGGGGTACATGTGCCCCTTTGAATCAGCACTCCTGTATCCTTTGCATAAATACCTAGTAGGATCATCAAATTTTCAGGTCTCAAAGATCTTTCAGCAACACATTATAATCATCTCCTTCCACATAACACATAACACAATATTCATAATATTTTAGCAGTCAAAATAAATACCATCCTATGTAGTTTAAATATATTTCCTCTCACAACTCACTGTATTTCTTTATAGTACTTACAACAAATGTAATTTATTGATTTTTTTCTTTGTTCTCCTTCCTGATGTACTGCAACTTCCACGCAGTGAAGAACTACATCTGTCATGTTATCCAGTGTATCCTACTACTTAGAATCACACCAGGTACAGAATAGAGATATGTAAATATATCAGGAAATAAGTATTTGCTGAAATAAGAGGATATATTTAGATGATTAAAAATATGTTTAGTTAGATAGGGAAGGTGGCAGCATAGGAGGATGCTGGGCTCACTGCATCCTGCAGATTGCTTAGATTCCACCCACATCAGCCTAAATAACCCAGAAAACTGCCACAAGACTAGCAGAATGGACTTTCCAGAGCCAAGCATAGACAAGAGGCCCACAGAAGAGGGTAGGAAAGGCGGAGAGGCCGTGCACACTACACGCACTGGTGGGAAGGAGCCGGGGCAGAGGGGCAGCCTGCCCAGCAAGGCAGAGTCCCCGAGTCTGGTTTGCAAAAGTGGAGGGGCTGGACTTCGTGAGCTCTGACAGCCAGTGGGACTTAACATCTGAAAGGTTAAAAGTCAACAGCTCTGCTCCTAGAGAGTGGGGAGGGTGAGAGGACATTGGGAGGGAGAGTTGTTGAGCCCTGAGAGACAGAGCTCAGCTCAGCAAGGAACAAAGTCGCTGGACAGCGCCATCTCCCTCTCCCATCTGAAACCCCAAAGGGAACCAGTTCACTGAACTTGCTTGCACCTTACAAACACCCAACACTGTGCTTCTGTGAATCCATCCCTCCGACAGGTCTGCCTCCCTCCTGGTGCTGCAGGGCCCCTCCCGCAGGGGACCACCTACAGCAAAGCAAGCTAAGGCTACCCCTCCCACCCCTGTGCACCTTGCGGATCCACCCCAGCTAATACGCCAGATCCCACTGAAGCAGCACCACAAGCCTGTCAGTGTGCAAGTAGCCCAGACAGGGGCCACACTACTCCACCCTGAGTTCTGCCCCCAGGAGAGGGGAAGATAAGGTACCCACCAGTCTGACTGTGGCCCCAGTGGTGGGCTGGGGACAGACATCAGGTCTGACTGTGGCCCACCCACCAACACAAGTTAACTCCAGACAACACAGTGGAAGTGCCCTGCAGTTCCGTGCCACCCCAGGGACTATCCAAAATGATGAAATGGAAGAATTCTCCTCAAAAGAAACTCCAGGAAGTAGTGACAGCTAAGGAATCGATGAAAAACAATTTAAGCAATATAATGGAACAAGAATTTAGAATAATAGTCATAAAATTAATTGCTGGGCTTGAAAAAAGTGTAGAGGACAGCAGAGAATCTATTGCTACAGAGATCAAGGGACTAAGAAATAGTCATGAGGAGCTAAAAAATGCTATAAATGAGGTGCAAAATAAAATGGAGGCGACCACAGCACAGATTGAAGAGGCAGAGGAGAGAATAGGTGAATTAGAAGATAAAATTATGTAAAGAGAGGAAGCTGAGAAAAAGATTAAAAAAATCCAGGAGTATGAGGGGAAAATTAGAGAACTAAGTGATACAATCAAACGGAATAATATGTGTATAATAGGAATTCCAGAAGAAGAGAAAGAAAAAGGGACTGAAGGTATACTTGAACAAATCATAGCTGAGAACTTCCCTGAACTGGGGAAGGAAAAAGGCACTGAAATCCCAGAGGCACAGAGAACTCCTTTCATACATAACTTGAATCAATCTTCTGCATGACATATCATAGTGAAACTGGCAAAATACAAGGATAAAGAGAAAATTCTGAAAGCAGCTAGGGATAAACAGGCTCTAACTTACAAAGGGAGACCCATAAGACTAGTGGCAGACCTATCTACTGAAACTTGGCAGGCCAGAAAGGAATGGCAGGAAATCTTCAATGTTATGAGCAGAAAAAATATGCAGCTGAGAATCCTTTATCCAGCAAGTCTGTCATTCAGAAGAGAAGGACACATAAAGGTCTTCCCAAACAAAAACTGGAGGAATTCATCACCACTAAATCAGCCCTACAAGAGATCCTAAGGGTGATTCTGTGAGTGAAATGTTGCAAGGACCTCAAAGTACCAGACACATCACTACAAGCATGAAACCTAGAGACATCACAGTGACTCTAAACCCATATCTTTCTATAATAACACTGAATATAAATGGACTAAATGCTCCAACCAAAACACATAGGGTATCAGAATGGATAAAAAAACAAGACCCATCTATTTACAGTCTACAAGAGACTCATGTTAGGCCAAGGACACCTTCAGATTGAAAGTGAGGGGATGGAGAACTATCTATCATGCTACTGGAAGTCCAAAGAAAGCTGGAGTAGTCATACTTATGTCAGACAAACTAGACTTTAAATTAAAGGCTGTAACAAGAGATGAAGAAAGGCATTATATAATAATTACAGGGTCTATCCTTCAGGAAGAGCTAACAATTATAAATGTCTATGCACCAAATACAGAAGCCCCCAAATATATAACACAATCACAAACAGAAGCAACCTTTTTTGATAAGAATGTGGTCATTGCAGGGGACTTTAATACTCCACTTACGACAATGGATAAATCATTTAGACACAGGATCAATAAAGAAACAAGGGCCCTGAATGATACATTGGATCAGATGGACTTGACAGATATATTTAGAAGTCTGCATCCCAAAGCAACAGAATATACTTTCTTCTCAAGTGCACATGGAACATTCTCCAAGAGAGATCACATACTGGGTCATAAAACAGCTCTTCATAAGTATACAAGAATTGAGATCATACCATGCACACTTTCAGACCACAATGCTATGAGGCTTGAAATCAACAACAGGAAAAAGTCTGGAAAACCTCCAAAAGCATGGAGGTTAAAGAACACCCTACTAAAGAATGAATGGGTCACCCAGGAAATTAGAGAAGAAATTTAAAAATATATGGAAACAAACGAAAATGAAAATACAACAATCCAAACGCTTTGGGACACAGCGAAGGCGGTCCTGAGAGGAAAATACATTGCAATCCAGGCCTATCTCAAGAAACAAGAAAAATCCCAAATACAAAATCTAACAGCACACCTAAAGGAACTAGAAGCAGAACAGCAAAGGCAGCCTAAACCCAGCAGAAGAAGAGAAATAAAAAAGATCAGAGCAGAAATAAACAATATAGAATCTAAAACAACAGTAGAGTGGGTCAACGAAACCAAGACTTTGTTTTTTGAAAAATAAACAAAATTGACAAACCTCTAGCCAGGCTTCTCAAAAAGAAAAGGGAGAAGACCCAAATAGATAAAATCATGAATGAAAATGGAATTATTACAACCAATCCCTCAGAGATAAAAGCAATTATCAGGGAATGCTATGAAAAATTACATGCCATCAAATTGGACAACCTGAAAGAAATGGACAAATTCCTAAACACCCACAAGTTTCCAAAACTCAGTCAGGAGGAAATAGCTTGAACAGACCCATAAGCAGCGAAGAAATTGAATCGGTTATCAAAAATCTCCCAACAAATAAGAGTCCAGGACCAGATCGCTTCCCAGGGGAGTTCTACCAGATGTTTAAAGCAGAGATAATACTTATCCTTCTCAAGCTATTCCAAGAAATAGAAAGGGAAGGAAAACTTCCAGACTCATTCTATGAAGCCAGTATTACTTTGATTCCTAAACCAGAGACCCAGTAAAAAAAGAGAACTACAGGCCAATATCCCTGATGAATATGGATGCAAAAATTCTCTAGAAGATACTAGCAAATCGAATTGAACAGCATATAAAAAGAATTATTCACCATGATCAAGTGGGATTCATTCCTGGGATGCAGGGCTGGTTCAACTTTCGCAAATCAATCAACGTGATACATCACATTAATAAAAGAAAAGAGAAGAACCATATGATCCTGTCAATTGATGCAGAAAAAGCATTTGACAAAATTCAGCAACATTTCTTAATAAAAACCTTCAAGAAAGTCGGGATAGAAGGAACATACTTAAAGATCATAAAAGCCATTTATGAAAAGCCCACAGCTAACATCATCCTCAATGGGGAAAAACTGAGAGCTTTTTCCCTGAGATCAGGAACATGACAGGGATGTCCACTCTCACCACTGTTGTTTAACATAGTGTTGGAAGTGCTAGCATCAGCAATAAGACAACAAAAGGAAATCAAAGGCATCAAAATTGGCAAAGATGAAGTCAAGCTTTCACTTTTTGCAGATGACATGATATTATACATGGAAAATCCGATAGACTCCACCAAAAGTCTCCTAGAACTGATACATGAATTCATCAAAGTCGCAGGACACAAAATCAATGTACAGAAATCAGTTGCATTCTTATACACTAACAATGAAGCACCAGAAAGACAAATAAAGAGACTGATCCCATTCACAATTGCACCAAGAAGCATAAAATACCTAGGAATAAATCTAACCAAAGATGTAAAAGATCTGTATGCTAAAAACTATAGAAAGCTTATGAAGGTAATTGAAGATGATATAAAGAAATGGAAAGACATTCCCTGCTCATGGATTGGAAGAATAAATATTGTCAAAATGTCAATACTACCCAAAGCTATCTACACATTCAATGCAATCCCAATCAAAATTGCACCAGCATTCTTCTCGAAACTAGAACAAGCAATCCTAAAATTCATATGGAACCACAAAAGGCCCCGAATAGCCAAAGGAATTTTGAAGAAGAAGACCAAAGCAGGAGGCATCACAATCCCAGACTTTAGTTTCTACTACAAAGCTGTCATCATCAAGACAGCATGGTATTGGCACAAAAACAGACACATAGACCAATGGAATAGAATAGAAACCCCAGAACTAGACCCACAAACGTATGGCCAACTCATCTTTGACAAAGCAGGAAAGAACATCCAATGGAAAAAAGACAGTCTCTTTAACAAATGGTGCTGGGAGAACTGGACAGCAACATGCAGAAGGTTGAAACTAGACCACTTTCTGACACCATTCACAAAAATAAACTCAAAATGGATAAAGGACCTGAATGTGAGACAGGAAACCATCAAAACCCTAGAGGAGAAAGCAGGAAAAGGCCTCTCTGACCTCAGCCATAGCAATCTCTTACTCGACACATCCCCAAAGGCAAGGGAATTAAAAGCAAAAATGAATTACTGAGACCTTATGAAGATAAAAAGCTTCTGCACAGCAAAGGACACAACCAACAAAACTAAAAGGCAACCAACGGAATGGGAAAAGATATTTGCAAATGACATATCGGGCAAAGGGCTAGTATTCAAAATCTATAAAGAGCTCACCAAACTCCACACCCGAAAAACAAATAACCCAGTGAAGAAATGGGCAGAAAACATGAATAGACACTTCCCTAAAGAAGACATCCGGATGGCCAACAGGCACATGAAAAGATGCTCAACATTGCTCCTCATCCGGGAAATCCAAATCAAAACCACACTGAGATATCACCTCAAGCCAGTCAGAGTGGCCAAAATGAACAAATCAGAGACTATAGATGCTGGAGAGGATGTGGAGAAACGGGAACCCTCTTGCACTGTTGGTGGGAATGCAAACTGGTGCAGCCGCTCTGGAAAACAGTGTGGAGGTTCCTCAGAAAATTAAAAATAGACCTACCCTATGACCCAGCAATAGCACTGCTAGGAATTTACCAAAGGGATACAGGAGTACTGATGCATAGGGGCACTTGTACCCCAATGTTTATAGAAGCACTCTCAACAATAGCCAAATTATGGAAATAGTCTAAATGTCCATCAACTGATGAATGGATAAAGAAATTGTGTGTTATAGACACAATGGAGTACTACATGGCAATGAGAAAGAATGAAATATGGCCCTTTGTAGCAACGTGGATGGAACTGGAGAGTGTAATGCTAAGTGAAATAAGCCATACAGAGAAAGACAGATACCTTATGGTTTCACTCTTATGTGGATCCTGAGAAACTTAACAGAAACCCATGGGGAGGGGAAGGAAAAAAAAAAAGAGGTTAGAGTGGGAGAGAGCCAAAGCATAAGAGACTGTTAAAAACTGAGAACAAACTGAGGGTTGATGGGGGGTGGGAGGGAGGGGAGGGTGGGTGATGGGTATTGAGGAGGGCACCTTTTGGGATGAGCACTGGGTGTTGTATGGAAACCAATTTGGCAATAAATTTCATATAAAAAAATATGTCTAATTAGGAGCATCTGTGTGGCTCAGTCAGTTAAGTGTCCAACTTCAGCTCTGGTCATGATCTCACAGTTCGTGAGTTCAAGCCCCACGTTGGGCTCCATGCTGACAGCTCCAAGCCTAGAGCCTGCTTCAGATTCTGTGTCTCCCTCTTACTCGGCCCCTCCCCCTCTCACACTCTGTCTCTTTCTCTCAAAAAATAAACATTAAAAAAATCTGTTTTAATATATCCAATTATATAATTAAGATGGGTAAAGAGTTTGTGCATAGTTCCTAAGCAACAGAGAAAAACAGAAAATAAAGGATTGTGAAAGTGAAGAAGAGTTAGGAAAAAGAGAAGAAATAAACAAGATTAAAAGGGAAATCTAAAAAGGTTGAAGGAATTAGGAAAATATATACGTAACAAAGAAAAGAAGAATAAAGCTTACTTTAAATTAAATAAAGGTAGTTTATGAGGTATGATTTGCAATACTTTCTGGACCCATTCTTGACAAATTCTGTAATCACAAATATAGTATTATATCCCCAGGTGTCTTTTAGGTGCTAAGGCTCTTGGGAAAGTGTCTCAAAAGCCTTTATCAGCTATGCACATAGAGCTGTGAATTTATTTGTCTTTTGGTTCTCCAATATCCATCAACTGGGTAAGAACTGAGAATTTTAGGGAAAATGACTTTAAAGCCAAACAAGCTATGAATATGGAATTAGATGCGCTCAGAGGATAAAAATATATTCATTCAAATATCAGTGAATACAGAAACTTGAAAAGTTTAGGTCATCAGAGTTTTAAAGTGACTTGAGACAGGGTCACATCCAAATCTCAGTCCAGAACAAAAGTCATAAAGAGGTTTTTAGATAGAGACACAAGGATATGTTTATTCTCCTAGAAGTCATCAAATACCCATAGGGAAAAACTCCTAAGTGATGATGTTCTGAAATCATCTTCTCTTATATATTTTCTCTTCTTTGAAATAAATTTTCTTAACCATATTAATTACATCCATAATTTTATAACTAATTAAACATCCATGATGCAAAAGACAAGGCCCGACTCTGTCTTCTTTTTTGTGATTAATCCTTTTTCCTGGTCCATATGGAAATGATTAATCCTCCAGACAAATCTCCATATATTTAATCCTGTATAGGTGAAGGGAATATTGGTAACTATTCTAGTTCTAAAGTTCTAAATAATAGAGTTATCAAGTTAGAAGAGATCTACAGACAGCTGTTAGGTTTGAAAATAGTGCTAATCTAAATCATCATCCATATAAATTTTCTCAATATAAAAATATTATGAGTTTAACATCTCCCTAAGCTCATACTTTTCTCCCTAAGCTTATATATTTCAAACTATCACCAAACCTTCCTTATACTCAAGTAAAATCTTCCTCTGCTTTTACTTTTTATTACTCTAGGAAAAATAAATCTTTGTCCTTTTCACATAACCTTCTCTGTACCCAAATGCAACAAAATAGGTCACCCCTAAGCTTTTTGTTTGCAAGATTCAACAAACTCAGTATTTTTTATATTTCCTCTGAAGACCTTTTTCTCCCAACCAAAAAATTCTCATTTGTCAACCTTCTTTAAGCCTTTCTTCATTCTACTTACAACTTAGGGATAAAATTCATGTAAAACACTCTAATTCTAAACCATTTAAGGGACCATAAAACTTAGTTCAATCCCCTAGTAGCTTTATAGGTTTTTTTTAGTAGTCCACATTGCATTTTAAAATGACATTACATGGGAAATTATTTATTCAGCTTTGGAGTTTCTGGTCTCCATGTCTTTTATTTTTATTGAAATGTCTATGCAGTCCTTTTCCATCTTATAAACTTAACAAGTTCCTAATAAATTTGCTTTCCTTTTCACAGAAGATGATCAGTTTATACCCATCTATTTTGAAAAGCTAATGGAGAGACAAATACAATTAGTCTTGTTTTTTTGTATCTTCATGTGCCATCAGTCTTTCTCATCTGTTAATCAAGTGGCAGAGGGTTTAGGATCATTCATGTAATCAGCATTAGGAAAAGAGTGATTAATTGAAATCTATGCTGATCACAAATTTAGAAAACAATTTGACCATTTCTAATGTCTTTCACATTACCCAAGGTACAATGTGATTCTAGCTAAAAGTCAAGGTCCATTAACCTTTTCTAAAATGTCAACGAAATTTTTCACAATTATTCTTCTATACTGTTCAGTTCCTTATTCTAGACACTATCTGCTTGAGGATAACACTCATAAACGAGGATATGACTTGTATTCATAGCAATTCTAACAACAAAATCGTGTCTAAAATTAAAGGCACTTTTTTGCATTGCTAAATTTATTTCCAGCCTTCCATTTTACCTGTACAAAGGGAACAGCATCTTCAGGGCGTCTGAAATTTTCCTGTGCTTTCTAACACAAAGTGCCATATAAAATCCTGCCATTAGAAGAAATAAAGCTAATTACAGCTCAAGAATACAGTAACCAAGTGACCCTGCAAAAACATGATAGTTTAGAAGGATCTCCTGGATCAGGGGACTTTACCCCTAGAGAGCTATTTGGTTTGACCAGACCAACCAATGATCTAAAACTCATAATAAGACACTAGCGAGGAAGAAGCAAATAAGAGTGGAATATTTTTGTTTAATATTTATGCTATTTCATTGGAAATTTTATAAATATTTATGATTACCCATTAGAATTAACCTCTGAAAATAGGTAAATATTAACTCAAAAAAAACCCACAAAACTATGGTCATCTTAATCATCTCCAAAAAAGGCACTGTGCTTATTTTTTCAGTATAATTTAAATAGAAAAATGTACACTCAACTTCATTTTTATGTAATCTTTATATTGAGTAATTATGGATGTATACAAATATATGAAACTAAAGAAATTTAAGCTCTTAAATTTGAGCTTAAAAGTGAATGAAACAGGGACCACTGGGTGGCTCAGTCAGTTGAGCATCTGACTGTTGATTTCCGTTCAGTTCATGATCCCTGTGTCATGGAATCGAGCCCCCCATTGGACTCCATGCTAAACATGGAGACTGCTTAGGATTCTTTCTCTCCCTCTGCTCCTCTCCCCTGCACTCACTCTCTCTCTCTCTCTCTAAAATATATATAGATACATATATACACATACATACATAAATGTATAAAAGAAGTTTTTAAAAAAGAAACAGCTGAAACATGTATCAACTGATGATAAATTAAAGATATTTTGATATATCCATACAGTCAGATCTCTGGTGCCATTGAAAAGCAAGTTCAGGGGCGCCTGGGTGGCACAGTCGGTTAAGCGTCCGACTTCAGCCAGGTCACGATCTCGCGGTCCATGAGTTCGAGCCCGGCGTCAGGCTCTGGGCTGATGGCTCAGAGCCTGGAGCCTGTTTCCGATTCTGTGTCTCCCTCTCTCTCTGCCCCTCCCCCGTTCATGCTCTGTCTCTCTCTGTCCCAAAAATGAATAAACGTTGAAAAAAAAATTAAAAAAAAAAAAAAAAAGAAAAGCAAGTTCAAAGTTTATGTAATTAAAGACACCCATAACACAATGTTGAATGAAATTCTGGGTAGCAAAACAGCATATATAGTGTGTTGTTATGCATATAAATAGATATACGTATCTGAACAAATAGACAATAAACTTTTAAAAATAAATACCTCAGGACAGTGGTATTGTTAGTTAAGAAACCAAGGATTTTGATTTTCAGTTTTGTGTACTTGTATCAGTCAGGATCCTGCCCAGGCAAAAAAATGTCACACCCAAATTAGGTAACTGGAAAAGAACTTAATAAATGCACAGAGTCACCTGCAGAAGAGTTTAGTGGAGGGACGCCTGGGTGGCTCAGTCAGTTAAGCATCAGACTTCAGCTCAGGTTATGATCTTACAGTTTGTGTGTTCGAGCCCTGCATCGAGGGTCTGTGCTGAGAGCTCACAGCCTGGAGCCTGCTTCAGACTCTGTGTCTTCTCTCTCTGTCCCTCTCCCACTCGTGTTCGTTCTCTCTCTCTCTCTCTCTCTCTCTCTCTCTGTCTCCCCCCATCTCTCTCAAAAATAAACATTAAAAAAAATTTTAATAAAAAAATAATTTAAAAAAATAGAAGAGCTGAGTGGAACTGAAGGGGCAAATGGAAGCTATTCTTTTACTCTCTGAATCCACTCTTGTCTTTTATCCAGGGGACAAACAGAATAGGGAAGATAATATTAGGACAGAGAGTGATTGGGGGAGGGGCAGAGAGAAAGGGAGACACAGAATCTGAAGCAGGCTCCAGGCTCTGAGCTGTCAGCACAGAGCCCAACGCGGGGCTCGAACTTACCAACCGTGAGATCATGACCTGAGCCGAAGTTGGATGCTTAATGGACTGGGCCACCCAGGTGCCCCCTGGCAGGTCATCTTACTCAAGTACAGTGAATAACCTCAATTATGCTCTTATATTGGCATGAATACTGTCATTCTCTGTGCTTTTCTGAGAAGTCCAGCTATGTACCTCTCCCTAGAATTCCATGCTAATGATTTTATAAGCTCATTTCTTAGTTTCTCAAAAAGCCAAATAATTAGGCCTGCCACAAAATGGCAAGATTTGTGCCATAATCTATTGTTTCCTTCCAAGGGAAGCATATAACTAAAGGTATTCCTTGAAGTTCTTTCTATTATATGGGTTTTCCTTTACCACTATCCTTCAAGGCAATCTCTGAGTAGTTTAAATCTTTATTTATTTTTGAGAGAGAGAGACAGAGTGTGAGTGGGGGAGGAGCAGAGAGAGAGGGAGACACGGAATCCGAAGCAGGCTCCAGGCTCTGAGCTGTCAGCACAGAGCCTGACGCAGGGCTCGAACTCACAAACTATGAGATCATGACCTGAGCCAAAGTCAGACGCTTAACTGACTGAGCCACCCAGGTGCCCCCAATCTCTGAGTAGTTTAATGCAATGGCCGTTTACTTACAGCTGATGCTAATACAACGTGCATAACTATTCATAAACCAGTCTGTTTCTTCTCATCCATTGTTAATTGGTCATAGAGAATTTCCAATATCCAAAGGGAAATGTGGTGAAAAGAATAGGAGAATCTGGGAGTCTGAGCTTCCTGCTCAGGCCTCAAAAGGCTACTTGTGCCTTCCAGA
Source organism: Felis catus (assembly GCF_018350175.1). Lineage (NCBI taxonomy): Eukaryota > Metazoa > Chordata > Mammalia > Carnivora > Felidae > Felis > Felis catus. Next base: position 69,762,501 of record NC_058373.1, on the reverse strand, counting down.
CTGTCTATCAAGCCTTTTCTTGCTCCAGACACACCTCAAATTTTCCCAATATATAGACTGAAGCAACATGTTCAAATATGGTATATGTTCACCAAGGATTGGTTTTCTTTCTCTGGTGGGTATCAGAAGGTGAAGATACTCTAGAAGAGATATTCTGGTATGCTCCAAACCACTTGGAGATATCACTGATGTTGAAGGTCCCTGAAATTTTGATGTATTTTTCTCATCATTTGACATACATGTGTCTTACAAAAACATCTAGGGTACCTACTACTTGTAGTTCACAAAGTCTAATTAGCATGATGTCATTAGAGTCTTGGACAAACATAGTATTCCATATATACTGAAACCATCAGCTACCTTCTCTGACACGTATCTGAGAAGGATCAGGAAAATTATGTCAAAATTTAGATTCCCGGGGAAACAGATGTTGAGATAAAGATCAACACACAGGAAGCTTTTTAGGGAATGCTATTAGCATGAGTTAATTCCATTTGAAAGCAGGGAATTAAGGGGCACCTTGGAGGCTCTGTCAGTTAAGCATCCAACTCTTGGTTTTGACTTAGGCATGCTCTCACAGTTCGTGAGTTGAAGCCCCGCGTGGGCTCTGCGCTGGTGGCCTGCACAGAGCCTGCTTGGGATTCTCTCTCTCCCTTTCTCTGCCCCTGCCCCTCTCTCGATCATTCTCTCTCTCTCAAAATAAATAAACCTTAAAAAGAAAAGAAAGTAGTGAATTGAGCAGGAGGTGGCAGAGGGAAAACTTGCCAAACTTGTGGGAGCTGTGCACCTGGGATGAGATTCCAGAATTGTCCCAAGTAGACTGTTAATCAATCATTAAATGCAAACTAACCCAGAAAAGTGAGCATGTTCACGGGTATGTCAGCTCTCTTTAGTCAAGGGAATTCCCAAAAAAGGGCAAATGGATGCAAGACATCAGATAACGTCTTCCCCAACAGTGGGGAATAAATATTTCTGTCCTGAATAAATCTTTCTGTCCTGAAGGAAGGGATCTGGGTAGCAGGTCATAACACATGTGACATCCACCCCTAGGTCACTTGCATCTCCTTGATTCATTTCAGTTCTAGACACAGCTCCTTCAGAACTTTGCTGAACTTCTTATCCTGCAGTCACTTGAGAGGAAACTTAAGGGGATGAATTGTAACACCTGCTCCTGAAGTGAGTCATGAGCCCACAACTGGTACTCCTATCCCTCCTCTGCTATGTAGTCTAGAGTTCTTGGTTAGCAACTCTACTGGCCTAAATGCCTCTTCTGATAAAGTGACCTAAGTCTTTATGCATAAACGTTCCAAAACCCTGTTTATTGTGTTCTTCTCAGGCTATGAATGTTGCATTTGTCTATTTACCGTTAAAATTGGTTGAGGGAGTTCTAAAAGACACCCATATGAATCACCTGGTGCCAAACTGTATCCTTCCTACTCTCACGTATAACAGCAGCCTTACTTCTTCCTAAAGATCAATTACCCCTTCAGGGTAGTGATTCCTCTTCTTGTCTGTTTATTCTTGGTGCAAAAAGCCTGAATTTCCTGGGCAATAGCCACAAACCAAACTTTAATGGAACTCTTTTGTTGTGTCTCTGATGGAAGTGTTTCGTCTTGTTATAGAAACCAGGACTTCTAAACCCATAGTGCCCAGAGTTCCAAGATGGGAAGCTCAAATTTCCCAGTCGTATCATGTATGCTGCCTAATGGGGACACAACACTCAATAATAATTATTTATTGTATGCGTAGTATATATCTCAAAATATCAAGTTCATGCTGGTACATCAGCTGTACCTGCAGTAAGCCATTCCAGTTCCTCTATTAGACCAGCAGATTCTGGTTGGTACAGTTTGATGGGACTAATAGATCCAACGTTCATGTGCCAATTCCCGCACCTGCTTTTCTTTAACGTGGATCCTTGATATAATGTGATAATTTGTGTTATAATGTGTCTATATTTCAATTACACTGTAATCCTTAGGGGAGATAGTTTGTCCAGAGCTATAAAGAATTGTGTTGTGATTATTTCAATTGATACTTCTATAAACTTCACATCTTTTCTTTTTTCACTACCAATTTTTCTAATACTATAGGGTACGCCAAATAGGATTGTCTAAATACAGGGTTATTTGCATAAAGTCTGGAATGCCACAAAAAAAAAAACTTTTCCAGATCTGTACCCTTTCACATCTTTTAATATATAAGTTTGAGTGCTATTCCTGTTGTTGAATGTTTTCTCCAGAAATAGGAGAAATCTACCAGACGCTGTGCTTCCTTATTAGTGATAGAGGGTACAAGATTCAATAGTTTTCCTATACTTTGAGAGGATCTCCAGACATGCTCAGACCATTAAACTCCTAGTTTTTTTCAAACTTGATTGAGGATAATTGACAAACAAAACTGTCTATATTTAAAGTTTATAATGTGATGACCTAATACCTACATGTATTGTGTAATGATTGCCAAGTTAACACATCCACCACCTCACACAGGTAACTCTCGGGTGTGTGTGTGTCTCTGTGTCTTTGTGTCATAAAAATGCTTTAGATCTACTTTTAGCAACTTTCAAGTACACAATACCATATTATTAACTATAGTCACCACACTGTACATTAGATCTTATGAACCTATCTTCCTATAACTGAAAGTTTATACCCTTTGACCTATATCTCCCCATTTCCACCTCCCCCAAACTTCTTGAAGCCACCATTCTATTCTGTCTGTGAAATCAGATTCTTTTTGTAAAAGAAATTATCCCACATATAAGTGATAATGTACATTATTTGTCTTTCTCTATCTGGCTTTTATCAGTTAGAATAATGCCCTCCAGGCTCATCGATGTTATCACAAATGGCAGGATTTGCCTTTTATGGCTAAAGATTCCATTTGCATATATACCCCATTTTATTTATTCAATGTGCACTGAAAGAAATTTACATTGTTTCCATTTCCTAGCTACTGTAATAATGCTGAAGTGAAGACGGGTATGCAGATACCTCTTCAAGATACTGATTTCATTTCCTTTCAATATCCACACAGAAGCAGAATTGCTGGATCATGTGGTAGTTCTGTATTCAGTTTTTTGATGAACCATCATATTGTTCTTTGTAAACTTTCATAATGTTCACTATAAATGAGCAGCTGTACCAATTTGCTTGTCAATCAGCAGTGCAGAAGGGTTCCCTTTTCTCCACGTCCTCGCTAGCATTTGTCTCTTTTTTTGTAATAGCCATAATAACAGGTGTGAAGTGATATCTCATTGTGGTTTTGATGTGCATTTCCCTGATGATTAGTGAGGGTGAGCACCTTTTCATACACATATTGTACATTTATATGTCTTTTTTTTTTTTTGGAAAAATGTCTTTTCAGGTCCTATACCCTTTTTTTAATTGGATTAATTACTTTTTGCTATTACTTACATGACTTTCTCATTATTTTGTATAATAACCCCTTATCAAATATATGATTGGCAAGCATTTTCCGCCATTCTGTAAGTTGCCTTTTCAATTTATTGTTTCCTTTGCTGTGCAGAAGCTCTTTAGATTTGTTTCTTCTCAATCGTTTATTTTAGCTTTTGTTGCCTGTGTATTTGGTGTCTTACCCAAGAAATTATTGCCAAGACCAGTGTCAAAGACCATTTGCCCTGTGTTTTCTTCTACATTTGAGTCTTTGATCCATATCTTGAAATCCTAAAATTTTAATGATGTGAAATTTCCTCATTCTTTACACAACTTATTCTCTCCCTTGACAACACATACATATTACCAATGGATGAATGTACTTGCCATTTCCTCCTTATCTGGCTGATGGCCTGATGTCATTAATATAGTAGACAATTATGATGACATATAAAATATCCAGTTGGCCTGGATCTCTTCAACTATAAGATAAAGGGTAAAACTGTAAATATATACTGATGTCCATTTCATAAAAATGCTGTTTCCAATCTCCTTTCTGAAAGATATGGGGGAAAAAATGGACGAGATCAATGATCACATATCATATGGCCAAGGCTGTGTTAATCTGCTCTTGCAAAGTTACCACCCTTGGTAAAGCAACTGCAGTTAGGTCTGTTACAAGGGTGAGTTTGCAATAGTCCATTGTCATTTTTCAGGATCTGCCTGACTTTTGTAGGAGCCACAGTGGTGAATTAAATGGACAGGGGATGGGGATCACCATTCCAATATTGTTTGGGTATTTTATTGCCACCACTGTCCCTACAGAATATAATGTACTTTTTGAAATACTGTCTGGATGTGTGGATGTGACAGTCTCAGCTGTCTACAATAGCTGAAACCCACAGGGCACGGAAACAGTGTGGGGGTTGTATCAACTACCAAGTACCTTCATTCAAATCATACATCAAGGAAGTGGTGCGGTGATCATGGGAAGGGAGGGGTTATCATTTGGTGGACACACTATGCATTGCTCTAGACTAGGAGTCTGTATATAGTTAACTCCCACATGCCTTCATTCAAACAAAAGGGCCACAGTGACCCTTTAGGAATTTGAGTATGGTCATGGTAGAATCTAAGAAAAGACTTAGAAATGATAAGGAAGTCATAGGGTAGGTCTATGTTTAATTTTCTGAGGAACCTCCACACTGCTTTCCAGAGCGGCTGCACCAATTTGCTACCCTATGACCCAGCAATAGCACTGCTAGGAATTTATCCAAGGGATACAGGAGTACTGGTGCATAGGGCCACTTGTACCCCAATGTTCATAGCAGCACTCTCAACAATAGCCAAATTATGGAAAGAGCCTAAATGTCCATCAACTGATGAATGGATAAATTGTGGTTTATATACACAATGGAATATTACGTGGCAATGAGAAAAAATGAAATATGGCCTTTTGTAGCAACGTGGATGGAACTGGAGAGTGTGATGCTAAGTGAAATAAGCCATACAGAGAAAGACAGATACCATATGGTTTCACTCTTATGTGGATCCTGAGAAACTTAACAGGAACCCTTGGGGGAGGGGAAGGAAAAAAAAAAAAAACAGGTTAGAGTGGGAGAGAGCCAAAGCATAAGAGACAATTAAAAACTGAGAACAAACTGAGGGTTGATGGGGGGTGGGAGGGAGGAGAGGGTGGGTGATGGGTTTTGAGGAGGGCACCTTTTGGGATGTATGGAAACCAATTTGTCAATAAATCTCATAAAAAAAAATTGCAACCTGTTTAAAAAAAAAAAAAAGAAATGATAAGGTAGTGCTTAATGTTGATGACTATTTACCAGTAAAAAAGGAATACATAAGAGATATAAACCTCTTTCTTTAAATAGGTCTATAGGAAATAACTGGAAGAGTAGAATTTGTTCAGAAATTCAAATGCAAAATTGATTTGAAAGTGATGGGGCAGTGACATGGCAACCAAGGACATAGTTTCTGGTGCCTGGCTCTCTGGTAATTTCTGTCCTGCTCCTGGGCCAATGGCAGTCACCCCTCATTTCTTGGGTTATAGCTAGGGCACCAGAAGGATCAGAAGCAGTGATGTTGGTAATTCAATCTAGCTTTAACTTCTACAATTCTAATATAGAATTAGCAATTTTATACACTGCCAGATAGAGGAGCCTGATAAGGACACCAAGGAAGCAAAAAAATGGAGAAATAAGAATCAAACAAAGTAGAAACAAAGAAAATTGAAATCGAGACTTAAAATCCAGTAAGCAGAAGGAAGATAAAATAAATCATGGTTATTCAACTATGTGGCCTGCTCCTAACCATGTAGGTGACAAAGCACATATGATTTGGTTTTTGACACTTTGATGTATAGACTATCAAAGAATAACATCGCTTCTAAATTAATGGTGAAATCGATATCATAATATCATAGATAGCACTTTTCTAGGCATATAACATCTTAAGTGTTGAGTATTTTCCTGAGATTGTAAAATGTCTTTTCTACAACCAGCATGGGGGAGAATCTATGATTTCATATCTTCATAGCCAGCAGTTCACGAGATCTTCCAGTAATGCACAACATGACTGCACAATCTCCTCATTGCCGCTTTCATCTCTTTGTTCCTGAATGTATAGATGACTGGATTCAGAAAAGGAGTGATAAATGCATCAAAAATAGCAAGATACTTATCCAGGTTGGATGTGGGAGAAGGCCATGTGTAGAAAAACATCAGTGGCCCAAAGAACAAAACTACCACAGTGATATGAGCTGACAGTGTAGAGATAGCCTTGGATGAGCCACCAGAGGAATGTTTCCAAACAGTAAACAAAATGAAGATGTACGAAATGACCAGCACGATAAAGGAGCCCACAGAAATGAGCCCACTATTCACAGTAACCATGAACTCCAGTTCTTGGGTGTTTGTGCAGGCAAGTCTGAGGAGCCGGGGAAGGTCACAATAAAAACTGTCCAACACGTTAGGGCCACAAAAAGGCAAGTCTACCACAAAAACTACTTGAATCAATGAATGGATGAAGCCAATGACCCAGGAAGTGACTACAAAATATAGACACATCCTGGGACTCATGACGGTCAAGTAGTGCAGAGGCTTACATATGGCCACATATCTGTCGAAGGCCATGGCTATAAGCAGCACCATCTCAGTGCCCCCGACAGCATGGCTAAAGAAGATCTGGGTAAAGCATCCACAGAAAGAGATGGATTTGCGCTTCTTGAAAATATCACAAATCATTTTAGGGGCTATGATTGAGCAAAACAACATATCAATGACTGAGAGGTTAGCCAGGAGGAAATACATAGGGAAGTGCAAATGAGCATCCAAGGTTACAGTGAACACAATGACAAGGTTTCCCATCATGCTTGCCAAGTAGAACAAAAAAGAGAAAACAGAAAGGAGAAGTTGGATCTCCCATGAATTAGTGAGTCCCAGGAGCACAAACTCTGATACTGTCGACTGATTCCTTCTATCCATTGCCTCAGATACCAGGATCAGTTTTCATGTTACCTAAAGGAAGCAAGAAAATAAAAAACAATTGCCTAGGTAAGTTAGTGTTTACATAAGGAAGCCTACAGTCCATAAAAACAGTTACCCTATTAGCAGTTCACACAGCCAAATAAGCTTCATCTGATTTATATTGGTCTTCTACTTGGAGGAGGCAAGCGGTGCCCAATGCCAGTGTGGATCCAAAACTGCTACAACTAAATGAATTCCACCTCTGGACCTGTTTCCCTTCTGGTTTCTGGTTTCTTCTACTCTCACTCTTACTATTTCCTCCTGCCTGCATTCTACTTTGGTAACATACAGGGTCAACTTCAAATACTTTTGACTATGATTTCTTATAAATGGATAGGATTTCAGCCATTCGTGTGAGCCACCTAACAATTCCTCATGCACAGCAAAGAACTTTCAAAGTCTCTGTTCTTCCTGTTGCTTAATTAGCCTTTAAACATTTTCCTTCTTTCCACTTTCAAAATTTCTCATTCTGTTCTCTAATGTCCCAATTTTCAGTGTCCCAGCTCAAATATCCCTCCCTGTGAAATCTTCCAAACCTGCCTAAGTCTCTCTACTCTGTACTGTTAGCATTTATTTCACTCTATCTCTCATGATTATATCCATTTCCATCTCTCAAGTTAACCAGTGTGTCTCTTGGGTACAGGAATAATTTTAGTTCATATGGGTATCCCCTACCTCCATTAAAAACACCAGAGGTAACTAACACAAGTAGTTATTTAATGAGTGCATCACACTGATTGAATGAAGGAAAAAAATTAAAGGGAGTAAAGAATGACCCTGGAGTCAAGAGAGTCTATCATAATTCACTAAAGTTCATATTAATAGTATATTTTATGGTACAAGTCAGGAGTTATCACAGGATCCCAAGCTTCATTCACACAGTTGTCTAACTACACAAAATAATTATTTCAGAAAAGAATTCTATCATTAAGTGAAATATGGGATCTCAATTATTAATTTAAAATAGTTGATAGAGGGGCACCTGGGTGGCTCAATGCATTAAGCATCCAACTTCAGCTTAGGTCATGATCCTCACAGTTCGTGAATTCGAGCCCCGCATCAGGATCTGTGCTTACAGCTCAGAGCCTGGAGTCTGCTTCGGATTCTCTCTCTCTCTCTCTCTCTCTCTCTCTCTCTCTCTCTCCCCACCCCTCTCCTGCTTGTGCTTTGTCTCTCTCTGCCTCTCAAAAATAAATAAATGTCAAAAAAAATTTAAATAGTTGATAGAAGTTCTCTGATATGTTTCAACTGGAAAAAATCATTTTATCTTTTAATGATACTCACTTTGAGGAAAATTTTTCAATTTTTAACATAATACAGGTAATGACCTGAGGCAAATAATCTCCTCTGGTAGTAGACACACAAACAGAAATAGAGATGTGGGCACCTGGATGGCTCAGTAGGTTCGGTATCTGACTTGGGCTCAGGTCATGATCTCATGGTTCCTGAGTTCGGGCCCCTCATCAAACTCTGCACTGACAGTGTGGAACCAGCCTGGGATTCTCTCTGTCTCCCTCTCTCTCTGTCCCTGCCCCATTTGCATGTGCATGCTCCTTCTCTCTTTCTCAAAATGAATAAACTTTAAAAAAAAGAAAGAAAGAGAAAGAAAGAAAGAAAGAAAGAAAGAAAGAAAGAAAGAAAGAAAGAAAGAAAGAAAGAAAGAAAGAAAGAAATAGAGATGGGGCGCCTGGGTGGCTCAGTCAGTTGGGTGTCCAGCTTCAACTCAGGTCATGGTCTCACAGCTTGTGGGTTCAAGGCTGCATCAGGCTGTGTGCTAACAGCTCAGAACCTAGAGCCTGCTTCGGATTCTGTGTCCCTCTCTCACTCTGCCCCTCCCACACTCATGCTCCATCTCTGTCTGTCTGTTTGTCTGTCTCTGTCTCTCTCTCATAAATAAAAAACACTAAATAAAGTAAAAAACAAAAAATTTAAAAAAAAAGAAATAGAGATACATACTCATTGAATACCCAAAGATAAGAACTCTGCCACATAAAAGCAGTCTCTTTTATTTTCAAAATACATCTGGAATGGATAAAAGAATAACAGGAAAAGAACTGGGTGAAAACAGCCAGCCAATATATGGGTCTTCAATGATAGAGGGTCATAACTGAGTTATAGAGATAAAGGGCAGGAAAAGAACTAAGGGACAATAGCAAGATCGGAGCATGGAAATGTAGGAGACAATTACAGTTCTTTTTTTTTTTTTCAATACATGAAATTTATTGTCAAATTGGTTTGCATACAACACCCAGTGCTCATCCCAAAAGGTGCCCTCCTCAATACCCATCACCCACCCTCCCCTCCCTCCCTCAGTTTGTTCTCAGTTTTTAAGAGTCTCTTATACTTTGGCTCTCTCCCACTCTAACCTCTTTTTTTTCCCTTCCCCTCCCCCATGGGTTTCTGTTAAGTTTCTCAGGATCCACAATTACAGTTCTTTAAAGATGAAAATCTGCCAGAAATAAATTATCAGAGGTCCAACTCAGTGGTGGTTTTTGACTGAGTACAACTTCATGTTACACCAGTGAAACAATTTATATACAAAGAGATATGCCTGAGGACCTGCTCACTATCACAAAGTTAACTGGTGGGAGGGTCCACAGAGGATCAAAAACACCTGGCTCCATTGAAAGTTATTTGCCTTAAATAGAACTTTGTATTTGTTCTATATGTATTCATTATCTATTTCTGCAATAACAAATTACTGGAAACCTGGTAGTTTTAAAACACACCAATGTGACATCTCACAGTTCTGAAGATGAGAAGGCCAAAATGGGTCTTACAAGCTAGAATCAAGGTGTTGGCAGAGCTGCATTCCTTCCAGAAGACCTAGGAGAGAATTCATGACCCTCCTTCTTCCAAGGATGCCTGCATTCTTTGCTTCATGATCCCTTCCTCCCTCTTCATGGTACAGCACTCCAAACTCAGAAACTGTCATCACCTCTCCTCTTTGACTCTGTCCATCCTGCCTTCCCCTTGTAAGGTGTATGCTGTGTGATTACATGGGGCTGACTCAGATAATCCAGGATAATTTGCCCATCTCAAAATTCTTAATCACATCGACAAAGTCCCTTGTGCCACGTAAAGTAACATATATTCACAGGCTCGGGGATTAAGACATGGACGCCTTCAAGACTATTATTCTGTACACTTCTCACAAGTGAACAAATAATTTTAGTGGGAAAAGGAAGACCTTATCACTAACCAGTGAATCAGATGGAGGAAATTTCAGAGAGCCTGTCAAGAACATGGAAGAGATATTAAAGGATGAAGGACAGATGGTGCATCCAGACCTTTCCTCTGAAACTACACATAAGACACTTCTGACTCCAAACACATCTAGGACCAAGTCTGACCAACTAATATCCACCAATAATAAAGAACCTATCCTGGGATTATCCCAAGATAATCAGCCAACCAACGTGTTCTGGAAAAACTGGGTATATACTTTAGTCCTGAGTGGTTCTCTGAATGACTTTGAGATGATTTTCAGTCATGAATTTAGTAAATATTTTTGAGGACCCACAATGCCAAGCACCATTCCACACATTGAGGTACAGCATAGGCAAGATTTTCTGCTTCTGTGAAGTTGATATTCATGTCAGAAAATTCAATTTTGGTCTGTTACATACAGAGTCTCTTCTCTAGAAAGGATAAGAACCCTTGAAGAAACACTGTAATTCATCAAATACTGGGGAGTCTCAAACACTCTGCTTCCTTCTAGTTCAGTGTCCACATTCACAGAATCTCTTCTCAGTATCCTGATTTTTTATATGAATTTTTACATCTTTGATATCTATCACACTAATTTTTCAGTGACTTTCTAATAAACATACATGGATTTTACCTCCCCAAATATATTATAAGACACTTGGAGCAAGTTTTGTGTATCACAGTTGTTTGTACTGACTGAAGAGCAGCTCAGAAATTATGTTGGCTGTATTTCGTAACTTACACATTCATTCATTCAACAAGTATTTTTGTATCAGTCATCAGGACAATTTTAAGTAACAGTCACTTAAACCATTAAATGATTTGACTTAAAACCAAACCTCGATATCACGAACTATGAACTTACTAATAAATTTTTTTTCTACGGAGTGAGCAGAAAAATAAGGCAAAGAACATTCCTTATGATCACTAAGTAAAACAGTGTGTTAGCCAAAACTTTTCTGAGTCTTCTTTGGAAGGAGGAGTATGAAATAGGAATGCAATGAGAATATACTATGAGACAAAAATATAAGTGGTGCTTCCTCCAAATTGTAATGTGAACAGCAAAAAAAATAACAAGTGAGAAGATAAAAGAAATACTGCTAAACCTGCCTATTAATAAAAATTTAAGGAATAGAGTTAGCAAAATCAGCAAAGGATTTATTGGGTCATTCAGGAAAAAAAAAACTATGTGATCTTTGTAAAGTTTACATAAATAGAGAGTCTAGCACAAGGGCAAAAAGGACAATTTTGGAGAAAAAGAAACTTACATTTTAAAAATCAGAAAGGAAATTGATAGAAATGACAACAAGGAAGGCAATAGGAAATTGGGTTTTTGAATGCAGCAAGAATTCGAGATGGTCAATTAGATGGGAAAATATGTTAAAAAGTAAGAAATGGCAGACTGGGAGCTTGCTCAGATATACCGTCTCAAAAGTCCCAATGCTCAGAATACCTTCCTACTAGCACCTAGCATTAGAGTTGCGTTCTTTTTGACTAACATACTGCATCCCCTAGTTTTACTTACATTGCTAAGGGAAAAGTGCTTCATTAAGCTCTTAGAGACAAACAAGGAAGTTACCAGATGGCTTTCCTCAGCTGAGATATTGTGCATGCAAGAAATAAGTTTTCACAGTGAAGAAATAACGGATTCATTTATGCCTCATTCAACACCAAAGAAGGATGAGCTTAGATAGGTTGCTGCATAAGTCAGGGAAAAACACAGATGAGCTCAGGAGAAGAGGGCCAGACCCCAGGAATGAGAGCTAACGCTGAGAAAAGAAGGATAAACAGGTTCAAAGACAAAATGTACCTACTTACATCCCTTAAAGAACAAAAAAGAAAAATTACTACAAATAACAAATAGGAAATCTGGAAACTTACTCAGCTCCTGTCTTCAAGTATTCAGATTTCTTGAGTATCTCTCCAGTGGCTCTGAGATACAGTCTCTGAATGGCCTCTAGAGGAAGGTCCTAGGTTCAGTCACTTTGAGATATCGCAGGCCTTCCATGGAAACAGGGCTGCTCCTCTAAGGCCATTGCCATTAGAAGATATTCCACTTTGCGTTCTCTACTTGTGGTCTAGCTATTTCTCTCAAGAATCATGACAAGAATTACAGCCATCATTCCATTTAGACTATGTAAATGATCATGGTATGCAGTAAATTCAGATTCTGCAGCATTTAATGGAATCATCATCTAATGTCTTGATTTATATGGAATTAGAATTGGGCAACCTCTTAGAATAGACTCATGGGAATTTTACATTTTAAAATTTTGTGGGGAAGAAAAACAGAGAGATGCTCATTATGCCCAATGAATAAAATCACTCAGTTGGAAGAGATCTAAAAATGTGTTCTGACCCAGTTCTTTTCTTCGGTTTCTCCACCCAGGACATGGTGGTTTCTCTACAGTTTACCTGGTTTGAAAATTCATTTTCTTCCTTGGTGTCTCACTTTTTATTAACATAGCAATCCAAAGGTTCATCCTTACAAAAAGAAAACCTCTCATTCTTTCAAGTAAACCGATGTCCACTTGATTCTTTCTCTGTGAATAGAAAGACATTGTCAGCACTCTCTCAGATAAATGTTTATTATCCTTGATCTTGGGAGAAGCAAATAAACATCACGCATCTGTACCCTCTAGATTACCCACGTCCAGTCCTTTAGTCTTCCTTCATAGGATCATCTTCTATCCCTTCATCTTTGGCGCTATTTCACCACGAAATCACCACCATTTCACCATAAAACATCTACTGGAGGGACCTAGAAAAAAATTCTAACAAATGTTTAAAGAATATAAACAAAAACGGGAGAATCGATTACTGGTTGTTAAAGATGATACATTTAGTTTCCTACTTTTTTCTCCATCCTTCCACCACCTAGTTTTAACCTACACTACATTAGTTTAGTTTAAGGTGAGTTAGATGCCTAGATACTTTTCTTCTAAGCAGGTTTTCTATTATCCTTTCTCCATCTTGATTCTATGAACTTGGGGGTGTGTTTAATGTCACTTATCACTTCTACCTAATGAACTTTTTCTCATATTTGAGTTCCCTGAAGATAAAGGTAAAGCAAGCTTGTTATCACGACCGCACACATATTTGTATTTACTTTGCGTACTAATAACTCTCCCTAAAGACCCCTTGGTACAGTTAACAATTCAGCCTGAATCCTGGGCCTGACCACAGTGTGGATTCCAGACTCTGCAGTGTATCTGCATTCTCACCCCCTGAATCTCCAAGTCATTTCCAAGTCCTTATTAAAACTTAAGGTTAATTCAGTTTTTCATGTTGACAACCATTCATGTTTATTTCCTGCTCTACTCATCATCTCCCCACCACTAACACATGTTTCTTTCTGCCTCTGGGCAAAAGCTAATTGAAATACACAAAAGCAAACCCTTACCTGAGTTTTCCTCCTGACTGAAGTTTACCTAGTTTGATCTTCCTCCTGTTGTCTATTTCACTCCATCCTTCCCTTGGAGCTATTCCCAGACTACAATCTCAAGCACACAGGAGGTGTATAAATGTATCTATATATGGAACACATAGCTAATTAACTGAACTGAAGGATAGTGATTAACTGAAGGATAGTGACCAACTAATGTTATCCTGACCTGGGATTGCAAAACTAAAGTCAATTAGTCAAGGAAATTACCTCCTAAAAAATATATTCATTGTGATCCAAGCAACAAAGGGAAGTGTTATAAATGAGTCAGGCGAGGGGCAAATGACACTAGATTATTTAAGAAGATCATCTCTGTTATATGGTTTGCTACTTTAAATCCTATCATCAATAATAAAAGCTTCCTTAGGTAATTTGATAATATTCACCTTCTGAGAATGTTATGCAAATTGCATAGAACAGCTTGATAAATATCAATTTCCCTGCATATAAATGAACTAGGGAACTGAAAGAAAAGGTGAAAATTTTTAAGTAAAAAAATAGCTACACAAGTAACATCTCACTTCTTTTTCATTAGGATCACATAATAAAGCAACTGAGCAAGTTTAACATCACTAGGGATGACGTGTATATTACGTACCCCTGGTATGATTTATAGTATTCTTTTCAAAAACCCAGAATCCCAGTCAAATTATGTAGAAAAAATTCAGACAAACCCACATTGAGAGGACATTCTACAAAATATCTGACCAATATTCCTGAAAGCTGTCAACACCATGGAAACTATGAAACTCAAGAAACCAGAGGTCGTTAAGGAATCGTGACAGCTAAATGTCTTGTTTCCTTGATTGAACTCTAGAAAAGAAAAGGGTAAAATGAAAAAACTGGTGAAATCTGAATAACATCTATCATTAGTTAATAGGCACGTACCACTGTTGATCTCTCAGTGTACCACAGAAATGTAAGATAACATTAGAAGAAACTGAAACTGATACCAGGTGAAGGCCATATAGGAACTCCCCGGACTACCTTTGCAACTTCTCTGTAAATCTAAAATTCTCCCAAAGTAAAAGCTCTATTTAAATGAACCAAAGAGGGTACCTGGATGGCTCAGTCTGTTAAGCATCTTAACTCTTGATTTTGGATCAGGTCACAATCTCACAGTTCCTAGGTTCAAGCCCTGCTTGGAAACGTGAATTGAGCTCTAAGTGGGGTTCTGTACTTAACAGAGCAGAGCCTGCTTGGGATTCTCTCTCTCCCTCTTTCTGCTCCTTCCCCAATCTCTCACTCAATAAATAAACTTTAAAAAATAAATAAGTGAAACAAAAGATCAAAAAAGAAATGTAAAATTGGGCCAAATATATTTATTAAGTGAAAATCATTCAGGAATGTTGAAGCTCTGACAAACAGACATTCAAGATACAAAGTGAAAGATATACCGGTACACATTAGTGAAAACTCAGCAGTCCAATGGAGATGTAAGACTCAGCAAATGAGGACACAAGATCTAAAATGATAGATGGCTACAAAAGACAAGGAGCCTGGCAACTTAAACTCGGAATTTAGATCTTCTATATAGTCCCTTTATGGTCTTGAACTAATTAACTGATTTTCCAGTACCTGAAACTTTTTAAAATAGGGAGAATCTGAGATGATGTTTACTTTACTTGAAAAATTTAAAAACCGTGCGACCCTCCCAAGTTGAATTTTAATAATTTTCCATGTTACTGCATGTGCTATATAAGCAATCTTTCAGCTCTGAGGTATCTTTCTATATACTCTGTTAGGATGCAGGCACTGAGGCTCTGCAAACTCCTTTCTTTCTTGCCAGCTCTGCCCTTAGAGGGCACTAGAGGGCGACTGCAAGGCTAGAAACGGAACAGAGGACTTCTTTGCTCCCTCCTCTTTGCTGTCTGTGGGCTCCCTCTCTGCTCACTGTGCCTGTGAGCATCGCCCAACGCCCTGTTCACCTCAGCAACCCTGATTTCTTTCCAAGGCAGCAGCGGTGTTCCAGCCTTAGAGGTGCTCACCTCATCACACCCTCCTCAGGAACACCTGTGTTGGCCACCAGCACCCTTTCCTCAGAGGTGGTGACCCTGCCTTCCTCTGAGCTCGGAGACACGAGCAGCAGCCCCTCCTCAGATATTTGAGTTTCAACTCCACAGGTCCTTCCTCCAAGATCTTAATAGCTTTTTTCTTCCAAGTGTACTTATTCTAACTGCTACCCTTTATTTTCCATCCCTAGGGGTGAGAGCTACTTCGTACAATGCTATGTCTGTGGTATCTCAGGGTTTATTGTTTTTCAAATAGCTAGTTAACAGCTTTATATTTAGTTAACCATTCTTTATACCAACATTTTCTCTCATAATAACTGCTATGGTTATTATCTCCTTGCTGGGCCCTGAAAAATCCAGATTAGCAATAGAATAATGAGGAAGGCTGACAGATAAGGAGCTGAAAATATAGAAAATCAGTCAGCTGTATAATAAGAAACATAACATGAAGGAAAAATTAACATTTATCCTTAAACTGAGATAGTATGTTTACTATGGGAAAAATAGAAAATGAGCAATACAGGGGTGACTTGGTGGCTCAGTTGGTTAGCTGTTCAACTCTTGATCTCAGCTCAGGTAATTATCTTGCAGGTTTGTGAAATTGAGCCCAATGTCAGGCTGCCTGGGATTCTCTCTCTCTCTCTCTCTCTCTCTCTCTCCACCCCTCCTCCAGCTTGTACGCGCACTGTCTCCCAAAATAAATAAACACTTTTTAAAAAATGAACAATAAACCACATATTGCCTTTCAAAGGGGATTGATTAACATTGCCACCATCTACAGGTATGACCCCTGGTGAGATAAGAAATCCATGACCTGTAAGTCTCTTCTATAACCAGAGTCCAGGGAATGACATCACAGTTCAATCCTCCACATGTTTAAAAGACATTAACTTACAAACTGAGAGCATAGACTCCTCATTGCCACCTTCATATCTTTATTCCTAAAAGTATAGGTAACCGGATTCAGAAAAGGATCGTGATAACTGCATCAAAGATGGCAAGGAATTTCTTCAGATGAGATGTGGGAAATGGCCACACATAGAACAAGATTAATGGCCCAAAGAACAAAACAACCACAGTGCATGAGCTGACAGAGTGGAGAGAGCCTTGGACATACTGCCTGAAGATTTTCTGAACAGTCACCAAAACAAAGATGTAAGAGATGATTAGAAGTAAACAGAAGGCCACAGAAATAAAGCCACTGTTGGCAGTAACCATGAATCCCAATGTGTTTGTCTCTCCACAAGCAAGCTTGATGAACCGAGGAAGGTCACAAAAAAAGCTGTCTAATGCATTAGGCCCACAGAAAGGCAAGTCTACAACAAAACCCCGTTGAGTCACTGAATGAATAAGGCCAATGATCCAGGAAGTGACTAGAAATAAAATGCACCTCCATGGGGGTCATGATGGTCAGGCAGTGCAGAGGCTTAATATGGCAACATATCTGTCAGAGGCCATGGTGATGAGAACACCATCTCAATGCCCCCAACTGCACGGATAAAGAAGATCTGAACTACACAGCCCCCAAAAGAGATGGTTTTGCATTATCTTAAAACATCATAAATCATCTTGGGAGCTGTGCAACGGCAAAATATCACGTCGGTTGGCCAGCAGGTAGTATGTAGGGGACTGTAAACCGGGGACAGAGGTCACACTTAGCACAATGAGGAGGTTTCCCACTGGGCTCACCACATAGAACACACAGGAAAAGAGGGAGAGAAAGATCTGGATGTCCCCTGAGGTGAAGAGTCCCAGGAACACAAACTGCAGCACCGCCGAGTGATTGGCCCCCTCCGTTGCCTCTGTCAGCAGTGGCACCTCTCACGCCCCCTGAAAGAGGAGAGTAAGGAGAAACTGATTCAGGAGAAATGGCACTGATCTTAATCCTGGGCCATAATATCATTGTCAGAAAACCTGACGAAGACTGATGTGTGCTCCTGCAGACCATTTCAGTCACAACGCAATTCAGGTATCCTTGTGGTATACTGCGTCACAAAAAAGTACTGCAAAAAATAAGGATACCTGTACTTATTTTTATGGGTAGTTCTGTTGTATTTTTCCTGTCGTTGTTTCAGAGATAGCTCGTATATGACCACAAGTTAATAGACTTTTATAAATTCCTCAACTCCATGAAATAATCAAGTGATGTAAATTTCATAATTTGGACATCTCACAGTATAAGATACCATATCCATGGTCACATTGGCAAGTTCTATGAAAATCATTATAAGCTGTCTTTGAAGACCTGGTATGTATATTTCTCATATCTATAAGTTATCAAGAAAAAATGAGTTAGAGGAAGGAAGGAAAGAGAGGTGTGCAAGATGCCAGAGCGTGGCACTCACCACCCCATCGAAGGATAAGGGCTAGAGAGTGACACAGTTATGGGTTTGTGGAGGACATTCTGCCTAGGTATCATCATACTGTATCTTCCAAGTTATAGCAAAGATGAACGCCATACCTGTGGTAACTCTGTTACTACACTCCTCCCTATACCTCCCAGTCTTAGCTGAACTGCCTCTTCTTCCCTGGACAGGCATCAAATGGTATTTACCCCTGCCTCACACACACACTCGAATGTTCCAGGCCACGGCTCCCCTCCACATTCTTCGCCCAGCCTGCAATGCCTGGACCTTCATTACATCTCTCTACTTCTTCCCATTCCTCAACAGCACACTCTGCACAACTCCTTACTCTATCAAGTCCTTTCTCATACTCTTCCTTGACATTTGTGAGGGGAAGGCAAATTTTTCTTACATTGTGGTGACAAAACCAAAAACACTAACACTAATAGTGCCCTGTTCCTGCTCTAACTTTAAATTTGCTAACATTTGTCTATGTTTGAGAGACAGAGCATGAATGGAAGAGGGGCGGGCAGAGAGAGGAAGAAGACAGAATCTGAAGCAGGCCCCGGGCTCTGAGCTCTCAGCACAGAGCCCAACACGGGGCTTGAATTCACAAACCCTGAGATCATGACCTGGGCCGAAGTCTGACATGTGTGACTGCTCTAACAAAGACCACTATTTAATTCTCTGTTGCTTGACATAAACGTTCTTATATATGTGTTTTAAATGTCTTTTTAGACTTTTTCTTGACAATGATATAGATGATATTCACATTAATAAAAAGCAACTCATCTTGCTAGCAGTTAGATTCCTTTCCTAGGGATTATCACCAGTAACCTCCCCATGGATACAATTCATCCAGACAAATGATTGAGTCTAAATTACCCTCCTTGAAGCTGACAGTTAATCCATCCATGCTTTCCACATGCCAGTCAATCTAAACTTTTTTTAGTTTTTACACAAGACCTTATTTTCTCTTCCACACAAAAATGGATATTTTTCACACATCTGCTTAGCTCAGATTTAAATAGTAGTTAACTCCTAGTATTGGTAAAAAGTTGGAAAACAGGATGGTACACTCATGGATGACACTGCTTCCCAGCCAGTCTTTCACTTTCTGCCTATACTGAAAGGTTGTTAGAGGCCATACTTGGTATCAGTTTCCACTTTTTTTTAATGTTTTTATTTATTTTTGAGAGAGAGAGAGAGAGAGAGAGTGGGAGAGGGGCAAAGAGAGAGGGAGACAGAGGATCTGAAGCAGGCTCTGAGCTGATAGCAGTTACTCCGATGCTGGGCTCAAACTCAGGAACTGTGAGATCATCACCTGAGCCCAATTCAGCCGCTCAACCAACTGAGCAACCCAGGTGCCCCCAGTTTCCACTTTAAAAAAATTTTTTTAACAGACACATAGACCAATGGAATAGAATAGAAACCCCAGAACTAGACCCACAAAAGTATGGCCAACTAATCTTTGACAAAGCAGGAAAGAACATCCAATGGAAAAAAGACAGTCTCTTTAACAAATGGTGCTGGGAGAACTGGGCAGCAACATGCAGAAGGTTGAAACTAGACCGCTTTCTGACACCATTCACAAAAATAAACTCAAAATGCATAAAGGACCTGAATGTGAGACAGGAAACCATCAAAACCCTAGAGGAGAAAGCAGGAAAACACCTCTCTGACCTCAGCCACAGCAATTTCTTACTTGACACATCCCCAAAGGCAAGGGAATTAAAAGTAAAAACGAACTATTGGGACCTCATGAAGATAAAATGCTTCTGCACAGCAAAGGAAACAATCAACAAAACTAAAAGGCAACCAACGGAATGGGAAAAGATATTTGCAAATGACATATCGGACAAAGGGCTAATATCCAAAATCTATAAAGAGCCCACCAAACTCCACACCCAAAAAACAAATAATCCAGTGAAGACATGGGCAGAAAACATGAATAGACACTTCTCTAAAGAAGACATCCGGATGGCCAACAGGCACATGAAAAGATGCTCAACGTCGCTCCTCATCAGAGAAATACAAATCAAAACCACATTCAGATATCACCTCACGCCAGTCAGAGTGGCCAAAATGAACAAATCAGGAGACTATAAATGCTGGAGAGGATGTGGAGAAACGGGAACCCTCTTGCACTGTTGGTGGGAACGCAAACTGGTGCAGCCACTCTGGAAAGCAGTGTGGAGGTTCCTCCAAAAATTAAAAATAGACCTACCCTATGACCCAGCAATAGCACTGCTAGGAATTCACCCAAGGGATACAGGAATACTGATGCATAGGGGCACTTGTACCCCCAATGTTCATAGCAGTACTCTCAACAATAGCCAAATTGTGGAAAGAGCCTAAATGTCCATCAACTGATGAATGGATAAAGAAATTGTGGTTTATATACACAATGAAGTACTACATGGCAATGAGAAAGAATGAAATATGGCCCTTTGTAGCAACGTGGATGGAACTGGAGAGTGTGATGCTAAGTGAAAGACAGATACTATATGTGTTCACTCTTATGTGGATCCTGAGAAACTTAACAGAAACCCATGGGGAGGGGAAGGAAAAAAAAAACAGGTTAGAGTGGGAGAGAGCCAAAGCATAAGAGACTCTTAAAAACTGAGAACAAACTGAGGGTTGATGGGGGGTGGGAGGGAGGGTAGGGTAGGTAATGGATATTGAAGAGGGCATCTTTTGGGATGAGCACTGTGTGTTGTATGGAAACCAATTTGACAATAAATTTCATATATTTAAAAAAAAATTTTTAACATTTATTATTGAGAGAGACAGAGAGAGAGAGACAGAGCATGAGTCCAAGAGGGGCAGACACAGAATATGAAGCAGGCTCCAGGCTCTGAGCTGTCAGCACAGAGCCGGACACGGGACTCGAACTCAGAAACTGAAGATCATGGCCCCAGCCGAAGTCGGATGCTCAACTGACTGAGCGACCCAGGCGCCCCCCACCCAGTTTCCACTTTTAAACAAGGGAAGAATAGTGGTTTAATTCTGATCTAGTCCATGGAGACAGAGTGAAAGTGTCCACTTAACCGCTCCTACAAAAGGAAAATAGGTTACTAACGATGATCAGCAACTAAATTCCAGTGTGCATTTGTAGTGTCCTGAGTCCCACCCTGTTCAACACACACACAGCATTGACCTCTCACCACACCCCCACCACAAGCCTAGAATGTAAGAAATGACAGATATCTCAGAGATCCTCTAGTGACCAGCTGACTGCCTTCTCGGCCCAGGTCTGTTCATCCTTGTGCTGCCAGCACAGATAGCAAACAAATCATAAATAACATGGGCTCACCTCCAATTCAAGAATGCCCGACAATTCTGGAGTAATTTTTAAAGTAGATCAATGGTTGGGGTCACTCAGACAAAGATCTGTAACCCTCTACTTCCTAACCTGAGTTGCAAATTGCTGACGAGGTTGATTTTAACATAGAATTACCAGAAAACAATAAAATTCACAGAGAAACATCTCCATCTCATCCTCCTACAGGTTTCTCCACTAGTTTGCTCCTCTGGAGATGAATAGAAGGAGCTCAGGACAGAAGAGCAGAAAGATGTACAGGAATGCTCACTGGAGCTTCCTGCTCTCAAAGTGCTTGTTTTTACTGCTATCAATGCAGCAAGCCTTGGACAAGCTGTTGTTGCCGGGACCTGAATGAAACTGCTGGTGATTATAAAATCTGCTTATTTTAGAGTTAGGAAAACCAACGTAGAGAAAGGATAAACAGCATTTCTGAAGCTAACCAACAAGCTGGTGGCAAATCCGGAATTAATATGGTTGACTCTTGGTTTTAGTCAACCCAGCTTATTTCCACTACCCCACGCTTCTTTTTCTAGAATGGTCCCATTTGGGCATCCAGTGTGTGGCCCAGGAAATCATAGTATGTCAAAGCTAGTTTCTTCAGCATGGTCCAAAATTCTTCTTATTCTGCTGCTACTATATTCTATATCTGGAGACCAACACTCAAAACACATCTGCAAATGTCACTAGAATAGCTCCTCCAATACAGTTCACAACGACATGATTGACTCCACTCGTCTTGCTGTCTTCTCTCTTTTGGTTGTGAATTTATCCACTGTCATCTCCCTGTTGAATAATAGAATTAATTCATTTCTTCTAGTTGATTACATCTCCCTTTTCACTGCTCTGTGGGTTTTCACTTGAAGCTCTGACAAGTATCAAACACTGTGTCCTTCCATCTAACTCACCTGAACCCATGCCAAAATGATTATGGACTTAGAGAACCACAGAATGCAGAGCTCTTACCTTTGAAATGTTATTGTCACCTGGCATAATAAGCCATATGTAAAACCTCCAAGCAGGAAACACAGCCAATTAGGGGCACTGAAAAGTTACTTGAGTGCTTCTGTAGAGACCTGGGATTGTCATCGTACTATGTTTAGTCAAGGGAGTTGTATCCTAGAACCACAGAATTTAGCCACAGCAAGCAAAGGGAAAGGTTAGTAATAGGTCACTTGAGGGAAAAAGAGAAGGAGACTAGGGATTTTTGTGGAAATTATAGATTTTGTGAAGGAAGAAACTCCATAAGAATGAAAATGTACACCAAGGCACCTGGGTGACTCAGTCAGCTGAGTGTCCAACTCTTGATTTCAGCTCAGATCATGATCCTAGGATCATGGGATTGAGCCCTCTGTCTGCCTCCATGCTGACTGTGGGTCCTGCTTAAGATTCTCTCTCTCTCTCTCTCTCTCTCTCTCTCTCTCTCTCTCTCTCTGTGCCCGTCTCTCCTGCTCACACACTGTCTTTCTCTTAAAAAAAAAAAATGAATGAAAATATACACCTTCAAACAAGTGAAAACAATGCTTATCATCTCTACAGGAAGGAAGAGAGGAAGAAAAAGAGGAAGAAATGTAGGGCTCCATTGTGGCACTGGAATGTGTCCCATTCAAAAGGGTAACCAAAGTAGAAATAAAAGGCATCCAGGGGCATCTGGGTAGCTCAGTCGGTTAAGCATCCGATTTCTGCTCAGGTCATGACCTCACAGTTCGTAAGCTCAAGCCCCACATCAGGCTCAGTGCTGACAGCTCAGACACTGCAGCCTGCTTTGGATTCTGTGTCTCCCTCTCTGTCTACCCCTCCCCTGCTCATTCTCTCTCTTTATTTCTCTTTAAACATTTAAAAAAAAAAAGGCATCCAAATTGGCAAGGAAGAAGTCAAACATTACTATTGGCAACCTACATGGTACTCTGTAGGAAACCCAACAGACCCCACCAAAAAATTTCTAGAACTGATTCCTGAATTCAGCAAAGTGACAGGATATAAAATCAATATACAGATATCTATTGCATTTCTATACACCAATAATGAAGCAGCAGAAAAAGAAATCAAGGAATTGATCATATTTACAATTGCACCAAAAAACATAATATACCTAGGAATTAACCTAACCAAAGAGGTGAAAGATCTCGTGTCTGAAAACTACAGAACACTTATGAAAGAAATCGAAGAGGACACAAAGAAATGGAAAAACATTCCATGCTCATTGATTGGAAGACCAAATACTGTTAAAATGTCTATACTACCCAATGCCGTGTACACATTCAATGCAATCCCTATCAAAATAACACCTTCATTCTTCACAGAGCTAGAACAAACCATTTTAAAATTTTTATAGGACCAGAAAAGACCCTGAATAGCTAAAGCAATGTTGAAAAAGAAAAGCAAAGCAGGAAGCATCACAATTCTGGACTTCAAGCTGTATTACAAAGCTGCAGTCATCAAGACAGTGTGGTACTGGCACAAAAGAGACACATAAATTAATGGAACAGAATGGAGAACCTAGAAATGGGCCCACAGCTATATGGTCAATTCATCTTCAACAAAACAGGAAAGAATATCTAATGGAAAAAAGACAGTCTCTTCAACAAATGGTGTTGGGAAAACTGGATGGCTACAAGCAGAAGAATGAAACTGGACCACTTTCTTCCACCATACACAAAAATAAATTCAAAATGGATGAAAGAGCTAAATGTGAGACAGGAAATCATCAAAATCCTAGAGGAGAACACAAGCAGCAACCTTTTTGACCTCACCTGTAACAACTTACTAGACACATCTCTGGAGGCAAGGGAAACAAAAGCAAAAATGAACTATTGGGACTTCATCAACACAAAAAGCTACACAGTGAAGGAAGCAATCAGCAAAACTAAAAGGCAGCTGACAGAATGGGAGAAGATAATTACAAATGCCATATTGGATAAAACGCTAGTATCCAAAACCTATAAAGAACCTATCAAACTCAACACCCAAGAAAACAATCCAGTTTAGAAATGGACAGAAGACATGAATAGACTTCTCCAAAGAAGACATGCAAATGGCTAACAGGCACATTCAAAGATGCTCAACATCACTCATCATCCAGAAAATACAAATCAAAACCACAATGAGATATCAGCTCATACCAGTCAGAATGGCTAAAATTAACAACTCAAGAAACATATGTTGGTGAGGATGTGGAGAAAGGGAGCTCTTTTGCACTGCTGGTGGGAATGCAAACTGGTGCAGCCACTCTGGAAAATGGTATGGAGATTCCTCAAAAAGTTAAAAATAGAACTACCCTACGACCCATGTGTAGGGTATTCCCTACACATGTGTATGTGTATGTGTATTCCATTGTGTGTGTGTGTATGTGTATATGTATGTATGTGTATATATATATATATATGTATGTATATGTGTGTGTATGTGTGTGTATGTGTGTGTATGTGTGTATTGTGTATGTGTGTATGTATATATACATACATTCATACACACACACACACACATACACACACAATGGAATACACATACACACACAATGGAATATTAGCCATCAAAAAGAATTAAATCTTGTCATTTGCAATGACATGGATGGAGCTATAGCTATGCTAAGCAAAATAAGTCAGAGAAAGAGAATACCATATGATTTCACCCATATGTGTAATTTAAGAAACAAAACAGGTGAACTTATGGGGAAGGAAAAAAAGACAGAGAAGCAAACCATAAGAGACTCTTAACTATAGAGAATAAACTGAGGGTTGATGGAAAGAGGTGGGTGGTGGGTGGGCTAAATTGGTGATGGGTATTAAGGAAGGCACTTGTTACATACAACTAGGTGTTGTATGTAAGTGATGAATCACTGAATTCTCCTGAAACCCAATATTAGACTATATATTAACTAACGAGAATGTAAATAAAAATTTGGCAAAATAAAAAATAAAGTAGGAATAAGATATGCAGATGTCCTATAAATAGTTAGCTAGTTCTTTATTATGTGTGAAATGTGGAGAGATGAAGAAGGTTTATAATAACAGCACTAGGGATGCACTCAAATGGTTGTGGAGCTGGGATGAGGAAAATCATTAATGGTTTAATCTCTCATAGGTTAGCTCCTTAAAAAGAAACATCAATGAAGCAGAAAATCCCCTCTAGCTATATTGTTTATCTTTACACCAAAAGTATGCAGAGAGTCAGTGATGTGGCCATTGATAAACCATCATTATATAGAGAACTCTATGTCAGTTACCTATTACTGTACAACAAAGTAGCTTAAAGCAACAACATTTTCCTTGCTCCTGAGTCTGCAGTTAAGGCTGAGCTCAGCTGGGCAGGTCTTCCATTGGTCTCACCTGGGTTGTCTCATGAGGCATCAGTTATCTGGCAACTTGACTGGGACTGGAGATTTTAAATGGCCTCATTCTCATGTCCAGCGCCTTAAGCTGTCTATTTGCTGGGCCTGCCTCTCCAGAAGGTCTTCTATCATTAGGTAGTCTTGTCCAAGCTTCCTTACAGGGTAGTAGGAATGCTACAGGACAATAACACAGAAGGTGCAAACTATGCTTCAGTTCTGGAATTCACTGAGTATCATGTTTACCACATTCCATTGGTCAAGGAGAGGCATGAGACCAGGCCAAATTTCAGGTGGGGAAATCGATTCTACCTCTCGACAAGAAGAGGTGCAAAATATTGTAACCATGTTTCTCAAACAATTAGAGACTCCATAACTACTCATTCTGAGTTGTGTCTATTGGCTAAGTATTTCTTAGGTAGAAATACCCTTACTATAAGGACCCGATATATGTCCTCTAGGTTTCTATGGTGTTGTCGCTCCAAATTTTACTAACTCAAAGGAGTTAACTCATCAACTGTCTTCCATTCCTGTATTTGTCTTAGATTTAACAGATTTGTGGTTATTAATTTACATTTTCTTAATGAATTTATATTGATACTATATATGAGACTAAGTAAGTTAAAACACATGACCTTCCACATTCTTCTGTGTGCAGGACAGACCACCTCCTAACTGTCAAAGAATATTCAGAATCACTGAAGCAGAGATACAGCCACTTTACTTGATTTAAAAGGAGCCTAGAGGTCCTGTGGGAAAGTAATTTCTCACCATCAACACATACAGAACTGCCTAATAAGTGTGAGGTGTCCAAAGGAGGGCAATCTCATACATCTGAGAGAAAATCATTATGAAAGCAAAAGACATCTGGCAGAGTAGGTGAGACTAAGCAAGTAAGTGCTGGTGTTAGAGCAGGGAGTATAATTCTAGATGCAAAATGAGGTTATACATGACTCCCTTCCAACACAGCCTCTCCACCTTTTCCCCCCGCTCCTATCCCCCATATCCCTGCATGTTCCTGGGCTCTCTGGAAATGAGAGGGCTGTGGTACAAAGAAAAGACCTGTGACAGTAGAACACAGATCTCTTCTGTGGGAAGTCCCTTCCCACAGAAGAGGCTGTGAGGAAAAGTATAAAGCAAGCCAAAGGCTGGCAGTCCACAGCAGACCTCAGAGGTTCAGACAGTGGTATGTGGGCAACTAGCAACCAGCAGTTTGGGAGAGGTGGGCAATGACTCAAGCATAAACCTGTGTGCCAGAGTGGCCCCTGTCCTTGAAGCAGAAGAATGGCTGTAGCATGGCCAACAGAACAAAGAGTCCATACTTATATGGGAATCTAACCACCAAGTACTTTAGAGAGAATACTTAGGGAGGAGAACCCAGGAAAAGATTTAATTTCTGCTTCTGAAGCATGTCAGAGAAATGAGACTTGTAATGTTGTGGTAAATGTGACATGTCTGTGCTCGGCGGGTCCTGCAGCTGGTGTTTTGATTGTCTCATTTTTACTTTTTTAACTTGATTGTGTGCCTGCTTATCAAATAGTGTGTGCAGACCTTTATTAAAATGTTGGATACCTAGATAAATATTTTACTTAAACCAAACATTGTCTCTTTACCAACCAAAAGATATGTAAGGGCCAGGTTTACAAAATGAATGAACCTCTTCCCCTTCACCTAGAGATAGTCTCTACAATAAATAGTGTTGGGAAAACTGGATATCCATGTGCAAAAGAATGAAATTGGGCCCTTAGCTTACACCATATACAAAATCAACCCAAAATGGATTAAGGACTTTAAATATAAGACCTGAAATTTTAAACTCCTCGAAAAAACATAGAGAAAAAACTCCTTGACATTGATCTGGGCAATGATTTTTTTTTATTTGACACCAAAAGCACAGCAACAAAAGGAGAAGTAAGTAAGTGCGACTGAATCAAACTAAAAAGCTTCTTCACAGCAAGAGCAACAATCAATACAATGAAAAGGTAAGCTACAGAATGAGAAAAATATTTATAAATTATACATATGATAAGGGGTTAATATCCAAAATATATAAAGAACTCATACAACAGCATGACAAAATAATAATCTGATTAAAATGGGCAAAGGCCTTTAATAGATATTTCTCCAAAGATATTGAAATGGCCAACAGGTCTATGAAAAGATGTTCAAAATCACTAACCATCCAAGAAATGCAAATTAACACCACAATGAGATATCACTTCATTCCTACTAGAAAGGCTGTATTTTTTTACCTTTCATTTACACACACACACACACACACACACACACACACATAAAACTTATTGTCAAGTTTGCTAACATACAGTGTATATACAGCGTGCTCTTGGTTTTGGGGGTAGATTCCTGTGATTCATCATCCCAACAAGTGCCCTCCTAAATGCCTATCACCGATTTCCCCCTTCACTGCCATCAATCCTCACTTTGTGCTCTGTATTTAAGTCTCATGGGTTTGCCTCCTCTCTGTTAAAAACTACTTTTTCCCCTTCCTTTCCCCCATGGTCTTCTGTTAAGTTTCTCAACTTCCACATATGAGTGAAAACATATGATAACTGTCTTTTTCTGACTTATTTCACTTAGCATAATATCCTCCAGTTCCATCCACGTCATTCCAAATGGCAGGATTTCATTCTTTCTCATTGCCAAGTAGTATTCCATTGCATATATAAACCACATCTTTATCCGTCAGTTGATGGACATTTGGGCTCTTTCCATAGTTTGGCTATTGTTGAAAGCACGGCTATAAACACTGGGGTGCATGTGCCCCTATGAATCAGCATTCCTGTATCCTTTGGATAAGTTCCTAGAAGTGCTATTGCTGAGTTTAGGGTAGTTCTGTTTTTAATTTTTTGAGGAACCTCCTCACTATTTTCCAGAGTGGCTGCACCAGTTTGCATTCCCACCAACAGTGCAAGAGGGTTCCTGTTTCTCCACATCCTCACCAACATGTTGTTTCCTGAGTTGTTAATTTTAGCCACTCTGGTGTGAGGTGTTGTCTCAGTGGGGTTTTGATTTGTATTTCCCTGATGATGAGTGATGATGAACGTCTTTTCATGTATCTGTTGGCCATCTGGATGTCTTCTTTGGAAAAATGTCTATTCATGTCTTCTTCCCATTTCTTCACTGGGTTATTTGTTTTTGGGTGCTGACTTCAGTACGTTCTTTATAGGTTTTAGATACTACCCCTTTATCCAATATATCATTTGCAAATATCTTCTCCCATTCCATCGGTTGTCTTTTAGTTTTATTGATTTTTTCCTTTGCAGTGCAGGAGATTTTTATATTGATTAAGTCCTAATAGTTCATTTTTGCTTTTATCTCCCTTGCCTTCAGAGACATGTCTTCTTTGAAGGAAGAAATTGCTGCGGCTAAAGTCAAAGAGGTTGTTGCCTGTTTTCTCCTCTAGGGTTTTGATGGTTTCCTGTCTCACATTTAGGTCTTTAATCCATTTTGAGTTTATTTTTGTGAATGGTGTAAGACAGTGGTCCAGATTCATTCTTCTGCATGTTGCTGTCCAGTTCTCCCAGGACCATTTGCTAAAGAGATTGTCTTTTTTCCATTGGATACTCACTCCTGCTTTGTCAAAGATTAGTTGGCCATACATTTGTGAGTCCAATTCTGGTTTCTGTATTCTATTCATTGGTCTATGTGTCTGTTCTTGTGCCAGTATCATACTGTCTTGATGATTACAGCCTTGTAGTAGAGGCTAAAGTCCGGGATGGTGATGCCTCCCACTTTCGTTTTATTTTTCAACATAACTTTAGCTATTTGGGATCTTTTGTGGTTCTACACAAATTTTAGGATTGTTTGTTCTAGCTTTAAGAAGAATGTCAGTGCAATTTTTATTGGGATTGCATTGAATGTGTACATTTCTTTAGGTAGTATTGACACTTTAACGATATTTGTTCTTCCGATCCATGATCATGGAATGTTTTTCCATTTCTTTGTATCTTCTTCAATTTCCTTCATAAGTTTTCTATAGTTTTCAGCATACAGATCTTTTATATCTATGGTTAGGTTTATTCCTAGGTATTTTATGGTTCTTGGCACAATTGTAAATGGGATCAATTTCTTTATTTCTCTTTCTGTTGCTTCATTATTGGTGTATAGAAATGCAACTGGTTTCTGTACATTGATTCTGTATTCTGTGACTTTGCTGAATTTATGTATCAGTTCTAGCAGTTTTTTTGGTGGAGTCTTTAGTGTTTTCCATGTAGACTATCATGTCATCTGCGAAAAGTGAAAGTTTCACTTCTTCTTTGCCAATTTGGATGTCATTTATTTTCATTTTGTTGTCCGATTGCTGAGGCTAGGACTTCCAACCCTATGTTAAACAACAGTGGTGAGAGTGGACATCCCTGTCGTGTTCCTGATCTCAGGGGGAAAGCTGTCAGTTTTTCTCCATTGAGGATGATATTAGCTGTGGGCTTTTCATATATGGCTTTTATGATGTTTAGGTATGTTCTTTCTATCCCGACTTTCTTGAGGGTTTTTATTAAGAAAGGATGCTGTATTTTGTCAAATGCTTTTTCTGCATCGATTGACAGGATCATATCCTTTCTTATCCTTTCGTCTATTAATATGATGTATCATATTGATTGATTTGCAAATATTGAGCCAGTCCTACAGCCCAGGAATTAATCCCACTTGATTGTGGTGAATAATTCTTTTGGTATATTGTTGAATTCAATTTGCTAAGTCCTTGTTGAGAATTTTTATATCCATGTTCATCAGGGTCATTGGCCTGTAATTCTCCTTTTTTGTCTCTGCCTGGTTTGGGAATCAAGGTAATGCTGGCTTCATAGAATGAGTCTGGAAGCTCTCCTTCTGTTTCTATTTTTTGGAATAGCTTGAGAAGGATAGGTATTAACTCTGCTTTAGTAGAATTAAATTTAGAATTAAATTTAATTCTGGTAGAATTCCCCTGGGAAGCCATCTGTACCAGGACTCTTATTTCTTGGCAGATTTTTAATAACAGATTCAATTTCTTCACTGGTTATGGGTCTGTTCAAATTTTCTATTTCTTGTCATTTGAATTTTGGTAGTGTGTGGGGATGTCTAGGAATTTTTCCATCGCCTCCAGGTTGTCCAGTTTGTTGGCATATAATTTTTCATAGTATTTTCTGATAATTGTTTGTGTTTCTGTGGTGTTAGTTGTGGTATGTCCTCTTTCATTTGTGATTTTATCTATTTGGATCCTTTCTCTTTTCTTTTTGAGAAGTCTGGCTAGGTTTCATCAATTTTGTTTATTTTTTTCAAAAACCAGCTCTTAGTTTCATTGATCTGTTCTACTGTTTTTTTTGGATTCTATATTGTTTATTCCTGCTCTAATCTTTATTATTTCTCTGCTTCTGCTGGCCTTGGGGTTTCTTTGCTGTTCTGCTTCTAGTTCCCTTATGTGTGCTGTTAGATTTTGTATTTGGGACTTTTCTTGTTTCTTGAGATAGGCCTGGATTACAATGTATTTTCCTCTTAGGACTGCCTTTGCTGCATCCCAAAGGGTTTGGACTGTCATGTTTTCATTTTCATTTGCTTCCATATATTTTTTAATTTCTTCTTAAATTGCCTGGTTGACCCATTCATTCTTTAGTGGAATGTTCTTTAAACTCCATGCATTTGGAGGCTTTCTAAATTTTTTCTTGTGGTTGATTTCAAGTTTGATAGCATTGTGATCAGAAAATATGCATGGTATGATCTCAATTCTTTTATATTTATTGAGGGTTTTGTGACCCAGTATGTGATCTATCTTAGAGAATGTTCCAGGTGCACTCAAAAAGAATGTGTATTCTGCTGCTTTTGGATGAAAAGTTCTGAATATATCTGTCAAGTCAATCTAATCAAGTATATCATTCAAGGCCATTGTTTCTTTATTGATTTTTCCCCCAAATGATCTGTCCATTGATGTAAGTGGAGTAATTAAAATCCCCTGCAATTACAGTATTCCTATCAATAAGATTTCTCATGTTTGTGATTAATTGATTTACATATTTTGGTTCTTTCAAGTTGGGAGCAGAAACATTTACAATTGTTAACTCTTCTTGATGGATAGACCCTGTAATTATGATATAATGCTCTTCTTCATCTCTCGTTACAGCCTTTAGTTTAAAATATAGTTTGTCTGATGTAAGTATGGCTACTCCAGCTTTCTTTTGACTTTGATAGAATGACTATTATCAAAAAGTCAAAGCAAGTGTTGGTGAGGATGGGGAAAGAAAGGGAGCACTTGTACAATGTTAATAAGAATGTAACACAGTATAATCACTAGGAAAATAGTATGGAGGTCCCTCAAAAAAAATTAAAAATAGAACTACCATGTGATCCAGCAAATCCAACTCCTGAATATATATCCAAATGAAATGAAAATCACTATCTCAAAAAGTTACTGCACTCCCATGTCCATTACAGCACTATTAACAATAGACAAGATATGGAAGCAACCTAAGTTCATTAACACATGAGTGGATAAATACACACACACACACACACACACACACACAATGTATTATTATTCAGCCTTTAAAGAGAAGTAATTCCTGCCATTTATGATAACACAGATGAGCCTGGTGGGGGAGGTGCATTATGCTAAGTGAATTAAACCAGACATAGAAAGACAAATACTTTGCAATTTGATTTATATACAGAGTCTAAAAAAGTAAATAATAGAGTACCAGAGAATAGGATGGTTGTTACTAAGGGCTGGGATGTAAGATAAAGGGGAGATGTTAGTGAAAGAGTACAAGCTTTCAGTTACTAGATGAATAAGTTCCATAGACTTATGTACAGCATGATGAATACAGTTAATAATAATGTATATTTGGGGGCGCCTGGGTGGCTCAATCAGTTAAGTGACTGACTTCGGCTCAGGTTATCATCTCACAGTTCATGAGTTTAAGCCCTGCATCAGGCTCTGTGCTGACAGCTCAGAGCCTAGGCTTCAGATTCTGTGTCTCCCTCTCTCTCTGACCATAGCCTGCTTGTGCTCTCTCTCTCTCTCTCTCAAAAACAAATAAACATTAAAAAAAAATTTTACCTAATAATAATGTATATTTTACATAAGAATAATGTAAGAGTAGATTTCCAGTGTTCTCACATAAAAAGGAAAGGGTTAACTAGGTGAAGTGATGAATATGTTAATTGATTGAGGTAATCATTTCACATTACATACAAAACATATTGTACAACCTAATATGTACACTTTTATTTGTCATCATACCTTAATACAGTTGGGAAAAAGAAAGAAAGAAATCCCTGTCTGCTAACTGTTAAAATATAAACAGCTTTTATTTTGATACCTACTAATGTGATGCAGAAACCACCTCAAACAACCTTATACTACTTTCTTTCATATTAACTAAGAAGAGGAAGTTTTGTGTGTGCCCGAAAGAGCTTTACTTGAAGCCTGGTGTTCAAGTTTTTTTCTTTATGTCCTTGTTCAGGTATAGAAGGAGCCTAATGCTATAGAATCAGTAAGCAGTTTACCATGTTAAGGTCATTTTCAGCTTTCAATCAAATAGTTGTTAAAATTGGCTCATCCTCTGCCTGAACTACTGCAAACTGTCTGTTTCTATTAGGCTGAAGGAACCCCAAGAGGTGTCCACTCAGGCTTCAGTAAGAATACTGAAATAACATGACTCTATCATGGACTAACTATCTCCAAGGAGTAGATGGTGCAATGCCCTCCACTCATGCAGAATTTCGTTTGAATACAAGGGAGTTATAAAGTCAGTTTATCATATAAATTACCTCTGAGTTTCAGCCCCTTTGTATTTTTTTTAAAGTTTATTTATTTTGAGAGAGAGAGAGAGAGAGAGCACCCACACGAGTGAACAGGGGAGGGGCAGAGAGAGAGGGAGAGAGAGAATCCCAAGCAGCTCTGCACTGTCAGTGCAGAGGCCAATGCGGGGCTCAAACCCACAAAATGTGAGATCATGACCTGAGCTGAAGTCAGACACTTAACCAACTGGGTCATCCAGGAGCCCCCAGTCCCTTTGATATGCATCTAGTAAATAGGTGGATATTTTAATGACAGATTTAAATGACAGAACACAATTGCATTGTATTTTACTGAATTGATGCATGTTTTGTATTTGTTATTTTGTGTTATTAAGTAGAGAGAGAAAAGATATGTTCAGATTTTAGAAGGACAGATAAGAGAGACCCACCAACTTTGAAGTGTGGTGATTAAGAGCAGGGATACTAGAGCAGAAGCTGTGTGGATTTGCAACCAAGCTTCGCCACTTACCACCTCTGTGTCTCTGGGCTAGTTAGTGTATCTTTCTGTGCCTCAGGTACATCTCCTATAAATAAGAATAATCATATTACCTACCTGATTGCTGAGAGAATTAAATGAACTGGTATATATTAACAGCTTCAGATAGTACCTGCCACATAAATGTTCAATAAATGTTGGTAAAGGTAGAGGTGGTGACAGGTGGACAAAAACAATGAATGGGCTTTTAAAAAGCTAGTAAGAAAGGTGTTGGATGAGTAGGAGCTATGGCAGTCTCTACCAGGCTTGTAAATGACACAGTTAAGGGCAAGCAAAATGATAATAAATCTGTACTGAATTTTATTTGGAGTGAATGCACATCTAAGTTTCCATTTGTCAAATAGAAAGGCATGTGATATTATGTGATCCTTTGATCACATAATATTTATAAGGCTGATCTTCAAAGGAGCACCCTAAGAGGTCACCAGGAGAAAGAGAAGTATAAACAAAGTTTATCAAGAGGAAGAGGAAAAAGGAACAGTTATACACAAACAACAATCATCACCCAAAGGCTAATTTTGCTAAAAAGAAATATCTCTCACTTGGTTAAGCTAATGTCTTAGCCCATAATTGTCCTGATAAATATATATTTTACAAACGAATGAACAATTTTAAATAAGTCCAAAATAACATCAGAAGAAAAGTGAATATAGAAGAATGAAATAACTTCCTAAATGAAGTCTGAAGCCTGAATACAATACTGTATGTTAAGTAACTGGAATTAAAATAACTTTTTTAAAAATAGGTAAACTGAGAAAAAAAAGAAGTCTGAAATCTGTTAGTGGCTTAAGAAGATAGATTCATCATGAAGATCTACCAAAAATTCCTAAATAACTGGGATATGAGTACACATGTGGCATTTTTAAAGAATCTTTAAAATAAGTAGGCATTAATACAACTTTATCATAGTTTGTGTTCATTATCTTGATCTTGGTAATAACTTCACAGTATATATGTATATCAAATTACTATGTTGTATACTTTAAATATATACAATTCTATTTGAAGATTTCAGTTATTCCTCAATAAAGTTAGGAAGGGAACTGTGGAGATCTGATTCTCACCTTAGATCTATCACTTAACAAAAGTTGGAACAAATTATCTCAAATTCCAGTTCCAAAATTTCATAATTCCATACATAATCAACAGCTCTAGGTAACCAAAGGAATGGGGTAATAGGAAGCAGATACCTTAGAGGGAAAAAAATCAAACCAATTGGTATTATGGCAGTTTGGTAGATAGTTTGAGGAAAGGACATTAACCAGTTCAAAGCAAGGAAAGTATCACAGTGAAAATGAATAACATGTTAATTTCCAACACTAAATCATTGAACACATTCTCTGTTTGGCACCTTTTGAGGGATAAAACTGTTGGAAGTGGTGGATTAAGGTGATAGCTTTGGTTTGAGACATTTTCCGCAGTAATTAAAGAATGAATAGGAAGAATTTTTTACTTTATCCCCTCCCCCCCACGATATAAATCAAGATAAAAATGCTTACTACACAGTTTTTATAAATATTAAATAATTACTATAAAGCATCCAGCACAGGAGGGCCTGAAACACAGAAGTGCCAATGTTAGTTCCCTTTATCACAATTAATTCAGGTGCTGGTGATACACAGAGACATGGTAAATGCTTAAATGTAACCTAGTGCATAAAGTTAATAGAGATCTAAAACTTCAATTACTCTATTTTTTTCTGTTGTCATTGAGTGTGTAGGTAAAATTTTTTTAACCTTTAGAGTACTTAGGACATCCTCCTGTAACTCACAAGCTGATGACAGAGTTTCTTCATTGCTGCCTTCATCTCCTTGTTCCTGAATGTGTAGATGACTGGATTCAGAAAAGGTGTGAGAACTGCATCAAAGATGGCAAGAAATTTGTCCAAGTGTGATGAGGGGAAGGGCCAGGTGTAGAAGAAGATTAATGGCCCAAAGAATAAAACCACCACAGTGACATGAGCTGACAAAGTAGAGAGGGCCTTGGATAACCCACCTGAAGAGTGTTTCCAAACTGTGACCAGAATGATGATGTAAGAAATAATCAGTATAAAGAAAGAACCCACAGAGATGAGTCCACTATTGGCTGTGACCATGAACTCCAGCCTATTGGTCTCTGTGCAGGCAAGTTTAATGAGCTGAGGAAGGTCACAATAAAAGCTGTCCAATACATTAGGACCACAGAAAGGCAAGTCTACAACAAAAGCCAATTGGGCCACTGAGTGGATGAGGCCAAGGACCCAGGCTGCAGCCAAAATCAAAATGCACATTCGTGGGCTCATAATGGTCAGGTAGTGGAGAGGCTTACATATAGCAACATATCTGTCAAAGGCCATGGCAATGAGCAGCACCATTTCTGTCCCCCCAATAGCATGAATAAAGAAGATCTGAGATATACAACCCCCAAAAGAGATGGCTTTGCGTTTTCTGAAGAGGTCATAAATCATTTTGGGGGCTGCAATAGAGCAAACCCCCACATCAAGAAAGGAGAGATTGGCCAGCAGGAAGTACATGGGAGAGTGCAAGTTAGGGTCAGTACTCACAGAGAACACAATGAGGAGATTTCCCATTAGGCTTGCCATGTAGAACACAGAGGAAAAGAAGAAAAGAAGAAGCTGGATCTCCCATGAATTAGAGAGTCCCAGGAACACAAACTCATATACCACAGATTGGTTGGCTCCATCCATTGCCTCTGCAAACAGAGGTGACATAATTTTACCTGGAAAAAAAAGTAAAGAGAAAATAAACTTTGTGGGGAGTCACTGACTGCATGAATTTCATATCGTAAAGTAAAAACATTGCCTTATTTTACACAGCCAAAACACGTCTAATGTAACCCCTTAAACTATAGTTGCATAAAATAAGTAGTAACTCATTGCTACAAAGCACGGCTTCAACTCCCTAGTCTCCTTAACTTCCCTAGGTTTTGGTAAGAGAAGATTAAGCAAAATCTTCTGCTAAATCCTAAGGGTCATGAGTGGCAGGCCAGGAATGCCTACAATAACATGAAAGAAGAAGGAAGAAATGGAAGCTAACTCATTGATTTCTCCCTCAGTGTGTTACTCCTGCCCACGGAGTCCCCCAAAATTCAGGCAACTTCTGATGATCTTCATGTTCCTCACCCCTTTGATTACCTTCCATATGCAATGCTATCAGTCTCATTACTACTCTCTTATGTTTGGCCTCATGCTATTGCATTTTACTGAATCATGTTCACCTTTTCCTCTCCACGAGAAAAGATCATGTAGAAACCCTAAAGGTATCCAGCTGTTGTTGCACAGCTCATGGAGTGGAAGTGATCACAGGGTTTGAGCTGTAAGACTGTATGATAAAGTAAGGACAAGCCAAGAGATGTCTTTCCTGCAGAATCTAAACATGGTTGAAGTAATACAATGTAGAAAAAAAAATGCTATGTGATTGGTATTTGTAGATCATTGTCCATTCCATATTCACTTTTCATGGTTCATGGAAGGGCAAAAAGAACACAGCGCTTGGAATCAGAACTGTGATTAGATCCTAGCCCTAAACTACAGGAACTTAAATTTTTTCTCGCATCCCTTCTACAACTTGACTCACTTCTTGAACTCAGTTTCACCATCTGTAAAATAAAGGGGCTGAGGTGAGTGATAGTAAGTAATTTTTTCAAGTCTAACATTTCTATGAGTTTATAATACAGTGTCTCCTCAGTAAGTAATGAAGCTCACCATAATGATGGTATTCTTTGCATTGGACTACTACCATATTCACCATCTATTTCCTCATCTACAGTTGGTTATAAGTCCCATATCCCATAGAAATCCCTCTCCTCATATCTCCCTCTTCTCTAATTCCTTTTGCACTACTTACATGACTCAATTAGCTTATTATTGTTAAGTTTGCTATATGATTTATTGTGCCCTTTCTCATAATCATCTGTAATCAAGCAACATTTACTAGATGTCTGCTAAGCACAAAGCATTGTTACAGGACACTGTGGACCTACTGAAATGTTAAAATACCCACTACCCCTTAATGCTTTTACATTTCAGCACATATACAAAAATATAAACAATATTTAAAGACATGCTATATTTAAAAATGTCTAATAAGTAGTATGATCATAAAATCTGTAAAGCAAAGAAGATACCCAGAGTGCCAGAGCAATCAGGGCTTTCTTCAGAAAGAAACCAAGACCTCTGTTGCATTTTAAGATGTGGATATAATTTATTTGAATATGCAACTTCATAGATGAGCTTAAAGAATTTTTGTAATACCTAATATAATCAAGAAATACAATCAGGATAATATGAATAATTAAGAAATATTGGCGCACCTAAGTGGCTCAGTCAGTAAAGTGTCCAACTCTTGACCTTGGCTCTGGTGGTCATGATCTCACAGTTCATGAGATAGAGCCCTGCATTAATAGCTCATGGCCAGCTTGGGATTCTTTCTCTCCCTGTCTCTCTGTCTCTCTCTCTCTGTCTCTCTCTCTCTCCCTCTTACTCTCTCAAAATAAATAAATAAACTTAAAAAAAAAAAAAAAAGAACTATCTCCTAGGCTGTAGCAGTGTTTGATGAGCTATTTATGGAAATAATCAAAACAAAAAAGTGACCACCATGTACAAAACACCACAATAACTTCTTTAAATACATGTTGTTTGATATATACAGAAACCACAAAAGTTGGTATTATTAGCTTCTTTTGCAAAGAAGCAAATCCAAACCAAGAGAGGGAAAGCAACAGATTACAACAATAAATGATAGAACTGATATTGATTCTCTGATCTGCCTCTCAACCAGTATATAGAGAAGACTTTTCTCATGACTTTCTGATTGTATGACACACCTTAGTCACTTTCTGGAAGCCCCATGTTGCACTTTCAGCATCCTAGCCA
Source organism: Felis catus (assembly GCF_018350175.1). Lineage (NCBI taxonomy): Eukaryota > Metazoa > Chordata > Mammalia > Carnivora > Felidae > Felis > Felis catus. The sequence goes on along the minus strand of NC_058373.1, from coordinate 69,723,743 downwards.
GATCTAAGTGAAAGAAAATGAGGTTTTGTCCTCAAGTGTTCACAAACATTTGAGTTTCTTAAACTACTTCTCACACATCTATAATCTATCCAGGGTATTTAAAGAACCATGGTAGGAGAAGGAAAATCCATATGATACCTGCATCTCAGAGCATTCTGGTTGAGTTCCCAGACCAATATTTTCTCAATCCACATGAACTCCTTTAGCTTCCCATAGAAGAGACTCAGCTCTCGCAACTCTCTAATTAACAGAGAAAACAAAGGTGCTCTATCTCCATGTCAACAAATGAAATAAAGCCCAGAACTAAACCAAGTCAGATTTTATTCCCTCTTACAAGACCATCTCCTAATGGTTGAAAATCCCTTTTTTGGTTCTCCAACTGGGACAGCAATGGAGGGGGGAAAAGTAACTTCAGTTTCTGACTGCATGTCCTTTTTCTTCTCATTTGTATTGGTTCTTGCTCATTAAGCTCAACTGAAGCTGCTTCTGTTGTACAAGATAACATATTATTGATCTCTATACAAAGTAATCCTGTCACCAGAATCATCTATTCAATGCTGGCCTTTGGGAACTTCAACATTCTACACCAGTATTCCTTAACTGTTTCTGTGTTTGTCACCCACCCACTCATTTAAAGACCTAACATGTGACTGTTTCCAAAGAGTTAAGCATGTCCAACTTTCCCTGGTTGAAACTAGCATTACTTCATGCACAGGTAACTATAAAAATGTTATTATCTTCAGAGATATGGGTAATTGGCACACAGGAGAATACCGACCAAATGACACTGCAGTGGCTTGGGATCACCAGTATGAGTTCATTTATTCACGGGAATTGTCATTCAGAATCCTGGCCAACCATCAGAGGAAGCTATTAATAAGTCACCAAAGAGGAAAAAGAGAAATAAATAAATAAATAAATAAATAAATAAATAAATAAATAAATCGCCATTTCTTCACTTAATTGGAGATATTTATTTCATACATAAGGTTAAAGAAGGATCTCCAACAAACATGTGAATATACACTGTCTTATATTTATATTAAAATCAACTCTGCTGGGGCGCCTGGGTGGCGCAGTCGGTTAAGCGTCCGACTTCAGCCAGGTCACGATCTCGCGGTCCGTGAGTTCAAGCCCCGTGTCAGGCTCTGGGCTGATGGCTCGGAGCCTGGAGCCTGTTTCCGATTCTGTGTCTCCCTCTCTCTCTGCCCCTCCCCCATTCATGCTCTGTCTCTCTCTGTCCCAAAAATAAATAAAGAACGTTGAAAAAAAATTAAAAAAAAAAAAATAAAATCAACTCTGCTAAAGAACCCTGATACTTAAAACAGGAACCTTCATAGAAATTCCCAGGATAGTGTGTGTGTGTGTGTGTGTGTGTGTGTGTGTGTGTGTGTGTGTGTTAATTATTTGTAAATTCATTCTTCTGCTCTATAATCAAAAGCTACATATCCATAACACAAACCGTTTATCTGTAGATTCTATTACATGATCTACAACTTCACATTAAAAATGATACTTTTAAGTCAGAAAAACTATACTACAAGCGCCTGGGTAGCTCAGTCAGTTAAGTGTCTGACTTCCACTCAGGTCATAATCTCGCGGTTGGTGAGTTCAAGCCATGTGTCGGGCTCTGTGCGGACAGCTCAGAGCCTGGAGCCTGCTTCGGATTCTGTGTCTCCTTCTCTCTCTGTTCCTCCCCCCACCTTTCTCTCTCTCTCTGTCTCTCTCTCTCTCTCTCTCACTGTATCAAAAATAAATAAATGTTAAAAAAAATTTTGATATTTGTAATTGTACAAGATGGGGGAGAATGTTCATCAATAGAAGAGTAGCTAAATAAATTGTGGAACATCCATAAAACAGAATATTATGAAGCCACAAGAAAAGACTGGGGACATTCTACCTGTGGGGATATAAAATGCCTTCAAACAGCAAGGTGCAAGATAGTGGGTTTAGTAGGAAACCGTTAATGTTCAAACCAAGGAAGAGGGGATGAGAGATAATATCTTATATTAGTACTTACAAGTGAATACAAAAGAAAAAGGTGAATTTTCTTAACTCTAGCAAGAGGAAGTAGCTATCTGAATAACCTTATCTAATTTTTGGATATAAATTTCCTATTCAAGAATTTTTATTTAAAAAATAAGAAGAGGGGCACCTGGGTGGCTCAGTCGGGCATCCAACTTCAGCTTGAGTCATGATCTCGGGGTTCGTGAGTTTGAGCCCCCTATTAGGCTCTGTGCTGACAGCTCAGAGCCTGGTGCCTGCTTCAGATTCTGTGTCTCCCTCTCTCTCTGCCCCTCTCCCACTCATGCTGTCTGTCTCTCTCTCAAAAATAAACATTAAATTTTTTAATTTGCTTTAAAAAACAAAGTTTATTTTATTAAATCATTCCCTCTAACCAGCTCTAGAGGCATTACTATTTGATTTTCACATTTCCTCTAAACCTCTAATAGATAGTAGAGGCTGGGAGGAGACCAGAAAAGTCTGTGAGATTTAAGACTAATTTTAAAGCAGGAAACACTTAGACCAAAAAATATATATATATCTAAAATGAAAGAATTAAAATAAAAACACAAGAATGTCAATTTTCCCAAAGTAAATCCCTAAATATAATGTGATCTCAATACAGTTATCATCAAGACTTTTTTCAGGAGCTAGATAAATTATCAATTTCATTTGAAAGACCAAATGAACAAGGATAGTTAGGTAATCTTGAAAGGAGAAATCATGGGAAGGAGGAGGAGGAAGAACTCTCTAACAGATATTAAAATATATTAAAAGCCTTTGTAAATAAAAACTGTAGGAATAAACAGATAGATTAATGGGACCAAATAGAAAATACGGACATCCCCAACTGCAAATTGGAAATTCAGTATTCAATAAAGATGGCCTCTCAAATCAATGGAAAATATATGGACTTTTGTTTCAAGTTTTTATTTAAATTCTAGTTGGTTAACATATAGTGTAATATTGGTTTCAGGTGTAAAATTTAGTGACTCATCACTTACATATAACAACCAGTACTCATCACAACTGCCTTCCTTAATATTCATCACCCATTTAGCTCATCTCCTGCCCACCTCCTCTCCAGCAATCCTCAATTTGTTCCCTATAGTTAATAGTCTCTTATAGTTTGCCTCCCTATCTTTTTTTCTTCTTTCTTCTTTTGTGTTCACCTGTTGTTTCCTAAATTCCACACTGACTTATTTCCTGACTGACTTATTTCACTTAACATAATACACTTTAACTTCATCCACATCATTTCAAATAGAAAGATTTCATTCTTTTTGATTGCTGAGTAATATTCCATTACACACACACACACACACACACACACACACACACACACACACACCACATATTCTTTATCCATTCACCAGTCGATGAACATTTGGGCTCTTTCCAACTATTGTTGATAATGCTGCTATAAACATCAAGGTGCATATACCCCCTTTGAATCAGTATTTTTGTATCCTTTGGCTAACTACCTCGTAGTGCATTTGCTGAATAGTAGGGAACTTCTATTTTTAACTTTTTGAGGAACTTCCATACTGTTTTCTGGAGTGGCTGCACCAGTTTGTATTCCCACCAGCAGTGTAAGAGGGTTCCCCTTTCTCTGCCTTCTCACCAATATCTGTTGTTTCCTGTGTTGTTAATTTTAGCCATTTGGACAGGTGTGAGGTGATATCTCATGGTTTTGATTTGTATTTCCCTGATGATGAATGATGTTGAGCATCTTTTCATGTGTTTGTTAGCCATCTGGATGTCTTCTTTGGAAATGCATCTATTCGTGTCTTCTGCCCATTTCTTCACTGGATTATTGGGGCTTTGGGTGTTGAGTTTGATAAGTTCTTTATAGATTTTGTTTACTAACCCTTTATCAGATATGTCATTTGCAAATATCTTCTCCCATTCTGTAGGTTGCCTTTTCACTTTGTTGTTTCCTTCACCATGCAGAAGCTTTTTATCTTGATGAAGTCCCAATAGTTCATTTTTGCTTTTGTATCTTTTGCCTAAGGAGACAGATCCAGAAAAATATTTCTAAGATTGATGTCCAAGAGATTATTACCAATTTTTTAGGACTTTAATAGTTTCAGATCTCACATTTAGGGCTTTAATCCATTTTGTACATTTGGGTACAATGTAAAATGGTCCAGTTTCATTCTTTTGTGTGTAGCTGTCCAGTTTTTCCCGCACCATTTATTCAAAAGACTGTCTTTGCGCCATTCTATATTTTTTTCCTCCTTTGTCATAGATTATTTGACCATATAATGTATGAGTTTATTCTTGGGCTTTCAATTTTGTTCCATTGATCTATATGTCTATGTTTGTTCCAGCACCATACTGTTTTGATTACTACAGCTTTGTAGTGTATCTTGAAATCTGGAATTGTGATACCTCCGGCTTTGTTCCTCTTTCTCAGGATTGTTTTGACTATTCAGGATCTTTTGTGGTTTCATACAAATTTTAGGAATTTTTTGTTCTACTCCTGAGAAGAGTACTATTGATATTTTGATAGAGATTTCATTGAATTTGTAGATTGTTTTGGGTAGTATGGCCATTTCAACATTAATTTTTCCAATACATGAGCATGGCATATTTTTCCATTAGTTTGTATCATCTCTGATCTCTTTCATCAGTGTCTTATAAGTTTCCAGAATACAGGTCTTTTACCTCTTTGGCTAAATTTATTCTTAGGTATTTTAGCCTTTCTGATGCAATTGTAAATGGGATTTTTTTCTTAATTTCCCTTTCTACTATTTCATTAGTAGTGCCTAGAAATGCAACAGGATTTTGTATATTGATTCTGAAAAATAAAAAAAATAGACCTGAAATGAAACTTTCACTAAGTGGAATGGACAGCAGATTAAATATTTAAAAAGATATTATCAGTGAACTTAGTGACATAGCAATGAAATTATCCAAATGGAGCACAGAGCATAAAATAAGTGAAAAAGAAAATTCAGAGCATCAGGAACCTGTGAGGCTATATCAAGGAGCCTAACATACATGTAGTTGGATGCCTAGAGGGAAAGTAAGGGAATGGGACAGAAAAAGTAATGCTTGAAATTTTTCTACGTTTTGTACAAACTATAATCAAACCTAAGTTTACCTAACTCCAAGCAGGATAAAAATAAAGAAAATTCAGCCCAAACAGAGCATAATAAAATTGCTGATAACCAGTGATAAAGAAAAAAATTTTGAAGACCCAAAGAAAAATTCACATCACATACAGAAAACAAAGAATTAAAGCAGATTTCTAATGAGAAACTATGTAAGCCAGAAGACAATGGAGAGACATCTTAAAAGTACAATAAAGAAAGACAAATATGACAAATAAAAATATTTACACAACAAAAATGTCTTTCAAAACTGAAGTCAAAATAAAGACATGTTCAGACAAAGCTGAGAGGATTAAAATTTTAAAACAAAAAATAATAATGAGCTACAATGATTATAGCATATGTAGGTATAAAATGTATGGCAACAGTACAAGGGATGACTGTTGTAAAGTTATTACACTATATGAGAAGTGGTCTAATATTATTTGAAGTGTGAGTATTATGAGCTAAAGAGGTTTATTGTAAATCCTAAAGCAAACACTATAAATAATGATATATAGCTAATAAGACAATAGTGAAGGGATGGAATCCTTAATTAAAATTGAAACTTGAACATTAAAATTGAAAACTCAATTTCATACTAATTGTTTTAATAATAAAGGACTTAATTCCTTAGGAACATAATAATACTAAATGTGTATGCACTGAACACAGACTCAAAATACATGAACCAAAACCAAAAGCCAAAGGATAAATAGGTGAATCCAAAATTATACTTAAAAATTATAATGCTAGAACAAGTAGATGAAAAATCGGGAAATATATAGAAGACCTGAAGAACACTATTAATCTAATTGATATTGATAGAGTATTCCACCAATAACAGCAGAACGTACATTCTTTGAATGAAATATCATAAAAAATAAACCATATCCTGGACTGTAAACTGTGTCTAAATAATGTCAGATGACTGAGATCCATGCAAAGCGTGTTCTTTGATAACAATGAAAATATGTAAGAAATTAATAACAGAAAAATATCTGTAAAATCTCCAATGTGTTTACAATAAGGAACCTACTTTTAAATGTGGGGCACCTGGGCGGCTCAGTCAGTTAAGCGTCCGACTTAGGCTCAAGTCATGATCTCACAGTTTGTGGGTATGAGCCCCGCATCCAGGTCTGTGCTGACAGCTCAGAGCCTGGAGCCTGCTTTGGATTCTGTGTCTCCCTCTTCCCCTCTCGCTCACTGCCCCTTCCCTGCTCGTGCTCTGTCTATCAAAAGTAAATAAACATTTTTAAAAAAAGTTTTTTTAAAAAGAAAGAAATGTGCAAAAGACGCAAATAGACACGTTTCCAAAGAAGACATCCAGATGGCCAACAGACACGTGAAAAGATGCTCAACATCACTCATCATCAGGAAAATACAAATCATAACTACAGTGAGATATCACCTTACATCTATCCAAATGGCTAAAATTATCAACACAGGAAACAACAGATGTTGGCAAAAAGTCAGAGAAAGGGGAACCCTCTTATACTGCTGATGCGAATGCAAACTGGAGCAGCCACTCTAGAAAACAGTATGGAGTTTCCCCAAAAAGTTAAAAATAGAAATAGCCTATTATTCAGCAATTGCACTACTAGGTGGTTACCCAAAGGATACAAAAATACTATTCAAAGGGGCACATGTACCTTGATGTTTATAGCAGCATTTTCAACACTAGCCAAATTATGGAAAGAGCCCAAATGTCTATCAACTGATATATACAGGGGAATATTATTCAGCCATTAAAAAAAATGAAATTTTGCCATTTGCAATGATGTGGATGGAGCTAGAGAGTATTATGCTAAGCAAAATAAGCCAGTTAGACAAGATAAATATCATAGGGTTTCACTCAGATGTGGAATTTAAGAAACAAAACAAATGAGCAAAGGGGAAAAAGAAAGGTAAACCAAAAAACAGACTCTTAATGTTTATTTACTTTGAGAGAGTGTGCACGCATGCATAGGGGAGGTGCAGAGAGGTGGGAAAAGAGAGAATCCCAAGCAGGCCCACACTCAGCACAGAGCCTAATGTGGGGCTCAATCTCACAATCGTGAGATCATGACCTGAGCCGAAATCAGGAATCAGACACTTAACCAACTGAGCCATGAAGCCGTTCCAAACAGACTCATAACTATAGAGAACAAACTGAGGGTTACTGGAGGGGAGGATTACTGGGGACATGAGTGGGAGAATGGGTTACATGGTTGATGGGTATTAAGGAGGGCACTTTTGATGAGCACTGAGTGTTGTATGTAAGTAATGAATCACTTACTTCTACACCAGAAACTAGTATTGCACTGTATGTTAACTAGCTAGAATTTAAATTAAACCTTAAAAAGAAGATGAACAAACTGTGGCTCAAAATAGATATCTCAAGGAATTTGTGATGCAGATCAAGCCTTGCTTACTTACAGGGAAATTTATAGCACTAAATATTTATATTGGAAAAAGAAAAAGTTCTTGAAAAAATCATTGAATCATTTAAGCGTCATGAATTATTTAAGTAATTGAAATTACCAATGTCAAGAATGAAAATTACCAATCTCAACATCACTGAAGATCCTACAGGCTTTAGAAGAATAGGGAATATTATGGACAACTCTATGCCAGGGAACTCAACCATTTAGATGAAATAGACAAAATGTTTGAAAGAGAAAGACAAACCAAGAAACAGACTCTTAACTACAGATAACAAAAAGATGGTTACGGGGGGGGGGGGGGTTGGAATGGGTGAAATAGTTGATGAGGATTAAAGGATACACACAGTAATATATAAAATTATTGACTCACTATATTGTACACCTGAAACTAATTTAACTCTGTATGTTAACTATACTGGAATTAAAATTAAAAATTTAATATAAAAAGTATCTGAGGGGCAGACACCTGGGTGGCTCAGTCAGTTGGGCATCTGACTCTCGATCTCGGGTCATGGTCCCATGGTTTGTGAGTTCAAGCCTCTCTTGGGGCTCTGTGCTGACAGTGAGGAACCTGCCTAAGATTCTCTCTTTCCCTCTCTCTCTGCTGCTTCCCCACTTACATTGTTCATTCTCTCTCTCAAAATAAATAAACTTAAAAAAAGTTTGAGGGGCGCCTGGGTGGCTCGGTCAGTTAAGCGTCCGACTTTGGCTCAGGTCATGATCTCAGGGTCCGTGGGTTCAAGCCCCGCGTCAGGCTCTGTGCTGACCGCTCAGAGCCTGGAGCCTGTTTCAGATTCTGTGTCTCCCTCTCTCTCTGACCGTCCCCCGTTCATGCTCTGTCTCTCTCTGTCTCAAAAATAAATAAACGTTAAAAAAAAATTAAAAAAAAAAAAGTTTGAAAGATTCAAAACTACCAAGTCTCACTCAAGAAGAAATAATCTGAGTGACCTTCTATTTACTAAAAAACTTGAATTTGTAGTAAAGAAAAAAGAAACTCCCACAAAAAAGAATCAAGGCCCCAATGGCAACACTATTAAACTCCACCAAGTACTTAATGAAGAAATAATGCCATAAATTTGCTGCACAGATTTCTCAGAAAATGAAAAAGGAAACATGTCCCAATCCATTTTATAGAGCTAGCATTACTTTGACACCAAAACCAAAAACATTTTTTTAAAAGGACAGACTCCCATGAACACAGAGGCAGAATTATTAATAAAATACTAGCAGAGCAAATACAAAAGTATATCAAAGCAAATACATCATGATCAAATGGTTTTATTCCCAAATCAAAGATGATTCAATAATCAGTGTCATTCACTTTATCAAAACTAGAAAAGAAAAATCATTTTTATCCTCACAATAGATGCAGAAAAATAATTTGACCGAATGCAACACATTTTCTTAACAAAAACTCAGCAAACCAGGTGGCCTAAATTGTAAAGAGGTATAACGCTATTGAGCTTGAGACTTATTAATAAAGGAAATTTTGCATATATATTTATTTAAATGAAAATGAAAACATTTAATTCAGTGTCTAAATCTTTAAACAAAATCCTCCCCACTACCCAAGAATATGGGTACTCTTTGACCAGTAATTACATATCTAAGATCTTATTCTAAGAAAATAATAAAAAAAAGTGCACAGGGTGCCTCGATGGCTCGGTCGGTTAAGCATCTGACTTTGGCTCAGGTCGTGATCTCACAATTCATGAGTTTGAGCCCCACATCAGGCTCTGTGCGAACAGCTTAGAGCCTGGAGTCTGCTTTGGATTTTGTGTCTCCCTCTTTCTCTGCCCCTCCCCCACTCACGTTCTGTCTCTCTCCTTCAAAAATAAATAAACATTAAAAAAAAGTGCACAAAGATGTATTATAGCATGCTTTCTACTAGCAAAATGTGATGCCTAATTATATGTACATCAGAGGAAGGCTGGTTAAAAAAAATATGGTACAAACTTCTAGATATAAAATAAGTCCTGGGGATGTAATGCACAGCATGGTTACTATAGTTAATAATACTGTTTTTGCATTTTGAAAATTGCTAAGAGAATAACTAGATCTTAAAAGTTTTCATCATAAGAAAACAAATTTGTAGATATGTGTGATGATGGATGTTAAACTACCATCTTGTGGTGATCATTTTGCAATATATATAAATATTAAATCTTCATGTTGTACACAGAAACTAATAAAATGTTATATGTCAATCATACCTCAATATTTAAAAGAATAAAAAATTTCAATACATAAAAGCAGGAATTACAAAGAGTACCAATATATCTTTCCTCAAGTTTGAGAGTATCTCATCTGGCAGCTGAGATTCACTGGCAAATCTGGGCAGGGAAGAGGGTAAAGATTTGTCATAAACACTAATTTTAGGCGCACCTGGGTGGCTCAGTTGGTTGAGCGTCACACTTCAGCTCAGGTCATGATCTCACGGTTTGTGAGTTGGAGCCCCACATCAGGCTCTGTGCTGACAGCTCAGAGCCTGGCGCCTGCTTCGGATTCTGTCTCCCTCTCTCTCTGCCCTTCTCCTGCTCACACTCTGTGTCTCTCTCTCTCAGGAACAAATAAACATTAAAAAAAAAAAAGAAAGAAAAAAAAGCATCAATTTTAGCCTTGAACATGATTCTTCCCATCTTTTACAAATAATCTGTTGCTGCTGATGATCATCTTGGTGCTCATGAATAGCCGGCCAGTTTCATAACAAGTTGCCTAACCTACATGTGAATGATAATGACCTTCACTCAACACCTGCTCCTATTTATTTGCTAGCTTAAAAAAAGTAGTGAGATACTCTTTGAATAGTTATTTATACCACTTCAAAACAGCATATTTATTTTTTTAATAATTATATATATTTTATCACATGGAAATTATAATACATTTCTTCATTATAGATGATTCATTAATACATCTCATCATTTGTAGACAGCTTTATAATAAATTTTCTTTTGTAATGTCTATACTTTGAATTTGCTATTTATTTACTTATAAACTTGATACATATAACATAGAAATCTTTTGCATTTTATTTATTTATTCGTAAGCCATTGCTACCTATCCTTAGCTCCAATATATTCAATCCATTTATAATCTTTTAATATTCACATAGCTTTCTTTACCATATAAAAATTGTTTAGGAAATAATTAGGGTAAAATATAATTATGATACACACTGAGTGGTGTAGGACTCTACATCTCTGGTCTCAAAACATTTGATTAAATAATAATATTAAAGTATCCTAGGTTGTCATTCTATGATTTATCCCAAATTTTGCCTTCAAATTCCCATGAAATCTAAAAACCTCATTATTAGCTAAATCTGAGTGTGTATAGTCAAATCCAGATGTTAGAAGCCTCAAATTCTGGGAGCTACCTAGGCACCTATCTTCATTTTGTTTATTCCTCCAAGTATATAGACAAAAGAAACTCAGAGGGTATGAATATCAGTACATATGTAGATAGAAGAGACATGTCTTTGAGAATCATTACCAAAGAGGAGTATCCAACATTTGTCTTAATGGAAAATGTGCCCAGTATGTGAGATTTCATATTCTTCTATAACAAGAAAGACACTGTATTCCAAGGCTGAATTAATTCCTCCTCAATAGTTTCAGGATCCACAGGGTAAGTGTCCCTATAAAAAACTGACCAGATCAGAACAGAGTCCTGAGGACGATTTTCAAGTAGATACTGAAATTACTAGCTAAACTGAAAAGATTTATGAAAAGTTTAAAGAGATTAATTTCCAAAAATAGTCAAGATGAATCCAAATGGCTTTGATTGTTCATGAAAGAACTCTTCCTGACACTTAAAACCCTACCAAACAGTCTCTTTATTGCCACTTTCATCTCCTTGTTTCTGAATGTATAGATAATAGGATTCATAAAAGGAGTGATAAGGGCATCAAAGATGGCTAAAAATTTATCGATTGGTAAGGTAGGGAATGGCCACACATAGACAATAATGCAAGGACCAAAGAAAAAGACCACCACGGTGATGTGAGCAGAGAGAGTGGAGAGAGCCTTGGATGAACCACCTGAAGAGTATTTGCTAACTGTGACCAGAATGAAGATGTAAGACACAATCAAGATGAAGAAGGTGCCCATGGAGATGAAACCACTGTTGGCAGTGACCAGAAATTCCAGTCTATATGTGTCTGTACATGCAAGTTTGATGAACCGAGGAAAATCACAATAAAAACTATCCATTTTGTTGGGACCACAAAAGGGCAAGTTTATAACAAAAGCCAGTTGGGCCACGGAGTGGATGAGTCCAATGGTCCAGGCAACAGCCAAAAGGGAAATGCACATTCTTATGCTCATGATGGTCAGGTAGTGGAGAGGCTTACAGATAGCAATGTATCGGTCATAGGCCATAACTATGAGCAGCACCATCTCTGTACCCCCAACAGTGTGAATAAAGAACATCTGAGTAATGCACCCTGCCAACGAGATGACTTTATGTTTTCTGAAAAGGTCGTAAATCATCTTTGGGCTTGCAATGCTGGAAACACCAGTGTCAATGATGGAAAGATTTGCCAGCAAAAAGTACATGGGGGAATGTAAATGATGGTCTGAAATGATTGTGAGCACAATGAGAAGGTTTCCTAACATACTTGCTATATAAAATATAGTAAAAAACAAAAAAAGAAGAATCTGAATCTCCCAAGAACTGGTGAGTCCCAGCAACAAAAATTCAGACACCACTGAGTGATTTCCTCCATCCATCAACTTCATGTGCTAGGCTGATCCTGAAGTTACCTGAAGAGCATAAGAGGGAGAAAAACATGATTTTTAAGTTGAAAGGGAAACTAAAGATCACTTAGCCATTGTACACAGTTACATAGAGTTTACATGGTACAAGACTCACAGAGAGCCAACACCAGAATTTTTCCATGCCTAGTTCTTTGGTATCATTTAATCATGTGCCTCAAATTTAGTTTCGTCTTTAGTGTATAATGAAGAAGGGAAATGTAGGCAAGTAACCTAAGAATTTTAGGAGAAATACATCAGGAAATAGGCTTATATTTTCTAATTTCTACACTGAAATATGCCACAGAATAGAAATATGCAAAAAGGCACAGAGAACTATCTGGAGAGGTGTTCTAATTTGTTCTTTTTTTATTAAGTTTATTTATTTTGAAAGAGAGAAAGAGAGAGAGAGAGAAAGCACATGAGCAGGGAAGGGGCTAAGAGAGGGAACGAGAGAGAGAATCTCAAACAGGCTCTGTGCTGTCAATGGAGAGCCCAACACAGGGCTTGATCTCACAACTGTGAGATCATGACCTAAGCCAAAATCAAGAGTCAGACACTCAACTGGCTGAGCCACCCAGGCACTCCTCTAATTTATTCTTTTTAATGGCTGCCCAGTAGTCACAATGTGGATGGACCATAATCTATTTACTAATTTCCCAATTAATAAGCATTTACCTTGTTTCTAGTTTTTGGCCCCTACAGACAATGCTACAAATTTTTTTCTTTAATATACATCCTTGCATATTAATGCTGTGTCATAGAATCCCAGAAGTGAGATCACTGGGTCAAAGTGCACATATTTTTAATGTCAGTGGTGTTGCCCAATAGCTTTCCAAAAAAGCTGGAACAACACATATCTACAAAAATAAATGTTACCACTTTTGTAAATTGTTGCCAGAATAGTAATAGCTCACTGTTACTCTAATTTTTTTTAATATTTATTTTGAGAGAGAGAGAGAGTGAGCATGAGCAGGGGAAGGTCAAAAAGAGAGGGAGAGAGAGGGAATCCCAAGCAGGCTCCACGCTCTCAGCACAGAGCCCAAGGTGGGGCTTGAACTCACGAACTATGAGATCACGACCGAGCCAAAATCAAGAGTTGGACACTTAACCAACTGAGCCATCCAGGTAGCCCTGTTACTCTAATTTTCATTTCCCTGACAACCAATAAATTTGAACATTCTTGTAGTTTGGATCTGCTCTTTTGTGCATTGCCTATTCATGCCTTTTCCTATTTACTACTGTGCTTTTTTTTCCCCAATTTGTAAGAGATCTTTTTATATTACAGATATTAAGCATTTGTCATTTTTTTTAAGTTTTCTAAATCAATTATCTATTAATTTTATTTATGGTTTCTTTTGTTACACCCAAGTTTTCAATTCTTAGATGATTAAATACAGCTATTACTTTTTTATAGCTACTATTTTTAAGATCTCCCTTGCATCTGAAGCATACATGTACATTCTTAGATTCTCTTTCAAGACTTTGTTTTGTTTTGTTTTGTTTTCTATTGGGACCTTGCTCTATTATTTTCTATATGTTTCAAAATATAAGTCCACCTTTAATTTCTTCCAGGTGAATAGAATTGTAATGTCACTGTTTGTTAAATGACCCATTCTTTCCTCTTTGAATTTAACTACCATTTTTGCATTATGCTAAATTCTCAGATTTTAGGATATGTTTCTGAATTCTTTATTCTGATATATTTGTCTATTTCTGTAGAAATATCAGGGTATTTCAAAGCAGTAGCTTTATACTATGTCACTATTTCTGATAAAGCAAGTCCTCCTTCACTGTCCTTATTTTTCATATTTTTTTTTTGGCTATTGATGAGCATATATGATAGCATATAAATTCATTTTATCCAATCTCCCCAAGAATTCCATTGAACTTCCGATTTGAATTTCAGTAAATTTATATATTAACTTTGAATGAAGTAGCATGGTTATGATGGTGTCTTCCACTCAAGAACATTGTACATCCATCTATTTGTTCAAACCTTGTTTTATGTCCTTCAACAAGATTTTGTCATTTTTTATATATGTTCTATGATTTCTTTGTTAAAGTTATTCCTACGTATTTTATAGCTTTTTTCTTGGCATTATGAATGAAATATTTTTCTCACTTCCATTTCTAGATTCGTTTTGTTAGAATGGACAAAGTTACTTCTTTTTATCTGTTGCATGTAGGCAACTTAATTATTACTGGGTAAGTAGTTTTTTACTGAAATATCTTGGGTTTTCTAGGTTGCCAATAATGTCATCAGCAAAAAAAGACAACTTTTTCATATTTGATTTTTGCTGGTTTGGTTAAGATAGTATTCATCAGCCCCTTATTAACATGAAAGTCCTACTGTACTTCCCTATTTTTTTCCTATTTATTGTCCCTTATCCAGTGATACATTTCTCTATTCTTTTTTTTTTAAGTTTATTTATTCAAAGAGAGAGAGAGAGAGCACAACCAGGGGAATGGCAGAGAAAGAGAGAGAGAGAGAGAGAGAGAGAGAGAGAGAGATAATGAATCCTAAGCAGACTCCACACTGTCAGCACGGAACCCAGGGCTCCAACTCACCAACCACAAGATCATGACCTGAGCTGAAACCAAGAGTTGGACACTTGACCAACTGAGCCACCCAGGCACCCCACATTTCTCTATTCTTATTAAAATTTTTTTTTCTAATGTTTATTTATTTTTGAGAAGGAGACATAAAGAGAGTGTGAGTGGGGGAGGGGCAGAAAGGGGGAGACACAATCTGAAGCAGGCTCCAGGCTCTAAGCTGTCAGCACAGAGTCCAACACGGGACTCAAACCCACACACCGTGAGATCATGACCTGAGCTGAAGTCAGATGCTTAACCAACTGAGCCACTCAGGTGCCCCTCTATTCTTATGTTAAAATAAGATGCCAATTATTTTCCCTACCAATGTGTTCTTTTTCCTCCCTGCCTTCCCTTATCACCAATTAAGATAAAACCTCAAAAGTACTTTTCTCCCCATCATCTCACTTCCTCACCTCCCACCCCCATTTAAATTAAATCAGCTCCTTTTTCTTTCTGGAACTTCTAATTGTTTTATATAGTATGCTTCCTGAGTCTATCCTCCCTGTTTTGTTTCCTTTTCCTTTCCATCTCATTATCTTTATCCTATGTGCTTCAAGATATCCATTGCACCTAACCTTCTTGCCTCAAATTCAGATTTCAAGAATAATCATCCTTTGTTTAAATTCATCTGAATTGTTCGGTTCTAAAGGGTTTTGTTTATATTGCTCATGAATCCCTTTGCATGCTAATATAACTTTTCATTGAAATTAGCATCTGCTTCTTCCAGAAGTCTTGTGTCCCAACTTCAGCCTAATAGCACTTATACTTAATATGTATACTTAATACTTAACAAATTCTAATACCTGAGATGAAATTTCAGAAATCATCTATATCAGTCTATCTGATTTTAAGATTTATTCAATATATTCAGTCTAGTCTGATACTGGCTTTACTTCTCTAATCTCTCAGGGATGTAAATGCCACCTAATACTAGTGTTAGAATCCTTGTTAAGTGTTGTTGGAATAACAACTTGACAATAGAAAAGTGCCTAAAAAATCTGTGAAATAAATAAATACCATTGCATTGGGGTTTGAAGTAAACTATAGCTCTTAATTACAATATTCTTATGTATTACTTTATGATAAAGTGATAAAGAACAGCCAACTTGAGAGTTTGATTTTTCTTAAGGCTCCAAACTAGGAATTAATCTCATCCCAAATATTTTCTGTCACAGCGATGGGTGATCTTGAAGACAAGTGAAATTTTCTCTACAAGATAACACATTTAAAATACACATTTAAAATAGAAATCCAATCCTATTAATCTTTCCAAATTTGTATATTATGTAGTTTATTTAAATGGGTTCATTCATTTTCTTTCTATGTTTATTGTTCTGGAGGGATAGATGTAAAATGTTGGTTAAAAGTAAAGAATCACAAACCATACTCCTGGGGTTTAAACTTGCCTTAACCACTTGCCCTACCACTAACCCTTGAAATAGGGCTTCAACTAGCTCCATTTTGACCTCAAACTTTCTAATTAAGTTCTTCCGTCTTATCTCTTAACTCAGGCAAAAGACCCTGAAAGCAACCAAAACTACCTCCTCAAGCAACAGAGACAGCCCTCAGCTAGCATGACCCCTTGTGATTGACCCCAAGACAATGATCGACCTGACCTTTACTGCCTTCTGCATGTACCCACCCACCTTTGTCCCACACTTCCCTTATAAAACCTGGGAGTATTTTCAGCACTATGGAGACAGTCTTTGAGACACTAGTCTTCTGTCTTCCTTGTGTTGGTCTGCTGAAATAAATCCCTTTCTGGTTTCACCATCATCTCTCTGCCTTTAAATTTTGTCAGCAGTGAGTGGCCGAATCTGGTCTGAATGGACCTCTGGAGCCAGACACTCTTGCATCCCAGTGCCCCAGTTAATACCCTGACCTCAGACAAGTTACTTAATCTTATTGTATCTAAATTTACTCATCTGTTAAATTGAAATAATAATAGTCTGGCCTCAAAAATTGCTATAAATAAAGAGCCTAGAACGGTATTGGACACATAGCAAGAATTCAATAACTATTAGCTATAATGATGTTATTGTAAACAATCCTTAGTTCACTAAGCTCTCCTGGTGGTCCTAATCTTCAGACTCCTGTTTTTGTCATTCCCTCATTTTTTGTCCTTTGTTCACTATATATGTTATTTAAGATCTTGCCTTGTTCTCCTCCTAAGGGGCTTGTTTTGTATTATAATTATACCTTCCCCAAAAGCTTGACCACTGTGGGAAAGGCAATATGTATGAAAGGGTCTAATAATTTCATTAGCATACAAATGCCAGTTGAATCTGAATAGGTCTATCACTCATTCCCTAATTCTATCCTAAATAATATAGTCATATTTCCCATAGTCTACTAAACACTATCACCTAGATGCTTATATATCAGTCTTCTGCATGTAGAATTTCACATGACTGCAATAAAGCTAATAATCATCTCTCTTCTCCCCATACAGCTTTTCTTTCAGATCTAGTATAGCCTTACAGGCATCTTATCTACCTGTTCTTCTCAAATCCTCCACTTGTTTTCACTAATCATTACTGAAAATCTACCATACAGGACAAGTGATCTCTCCCTATGTAACCTGAATATGGTACTCTTGCTAAGTAGCACTCTGATTATATAACTAGTACCACCACAAAACTTTCAGTGGTTCTCATTGCCTCTGAAAGTACAAATTCCTAATTTAGAATGTGCTGCTATACTTTGGCTCCATACCATCTTTCCAAGATCATCTCCCTCTATGCTTCTATTTTCAAGAAATATTTATTCCGCCTTAATATTATCTGCTCTATGGCCTATAGATGACTTCCTCTTTAACTCCCTGCATTCTGGCAGCTGTCCCCTTGACCTTTATACTGGTCTCACTGATGTGGAGCCAGAAAGCAAATGGTCAAGGAAGAATTCTTGAGATATCTTTGGTGCAAAAAGGTGCTTTTATTACAGCACAAGGATAGGACCCACGGGCAGAAAGAGCTTCACTGGGATTGTGACAAGTAACTGATTATATACTTTTCAGTAAGTGGAGGTTAGAGATAACGTAAGTCTCTCAGGAATTTATGTATGCTGAAACAGAGTCTCCAAAACCTTAGAGGACTAGCTATTATCCAGATAAGCTTATTCTTTATTGTTTTAGTAAAGCATTAATCATAAGATCTTTTAGATGTGTCTGAGTGGATCACATGTGGAAAGATGATTGTTATCGTATCCTGGAGGTTTGTGGTTATCAGAGTGAAGTTACATTAACCAGAGCAAAGCTACCCTGGTCAAACGTTAAAGAAAATCCTTGGGAGAGTTGCAGGAGTGTTACACCCTATATGTCTCAGGGATTTATCAGTGGGCTGCAAGTTGTAAGGAGACTTCATTTTAGCTACAATTCTCTTGCCTTTGTCCCCCGCCTCCCATCATCATGAAGATCACTAAATACCTCACAATAGCTAAATCTTCATCCTTATGATCTCACTGCATCATTTCATACTGTTCACCATTGCCTACTTTCTGAGAAATAAATAGTGAGATGTACAGAGACTTTGCCTTTTTTTCCCTGTTAGTAATGTCTTTTCTATAGGCTGGACCTAACAATAAGATAATTCCTCAAGCAAAAATTTTAACTAGAATCATTAACATAGGGAACGACTTAAATTCTTATGGATTTACATCCCATTAGGTTGTACACCTGAAATTAATATAGTGTTATATGTCAATTATACTTTAATTTTTAAAAAAGACAAAAAAGATTAGCCAAAAGAGGAATATTTAGACAAAGGAGAGAAAAGAACTGGAGGTAGTAGATGAGGAACAGGGCAAACATTACTGGAGCATTCAATTGTCACTTCAAAGGGGAAAAATGGGTTAATTTTTTTTTTTCCACCTGGTTTATAGTTGAAGTGAAAGATTAAAAGTTATTCCCAGTATATGGGCCAGAGACACTTCTGTTCATGGAACATACAAAAAGATTCAGAAGGGAAAAGTAAGTGATCCAAGAATGTAAACAGTAGAATCTCTGATACTAATGCAATATTGTTTCAAAGGATTCACTTCTAGAAAGTTAGGAAGATCATCTTATTTAATTTTCCCCTTCTGTGAGCATTCTTATGGAGACACAATTGAAAAAAGAGAATTCTAACTAGAGTCATTAACATATTAAAGGACTTGAATGTCATAGCTTAGAGGCCAAAGGACAGAACATGCCTACATACACAGTACACAACTTAACTTTAAATATATGCAAATATCTAAATTCTAAAATCCACTTTGGGCATCCTTTTGAGTGTTTCCTAAATGGTTTCTTCCCTCCTCTTCAAACCCTCAGATATAAATTACTTCTTAGGATGATTACTTAAGAGCAATTACTTTTGCTGAATCCTTAGTATAGATGGAAACTATTAGTGCCCACCAGATGTTGATCTTTTTTATACGTGTAAAAATGCCAAAGGGGCCATCAATTATATCTACTGATCAATGAGTCAGCCATATAATTTTTTTAACTCTTACACCTCTTCTTAATCTTATGATATCCAGAATGAATACTTTAAATTTTTTTTGAATGTAGTTGACACACAGTGTTACATAAATACTTTTTATTATTAATGGTGTCTTTTTTCTCAACTCTCTTTAACATATTAGTTCTCTGAGGCTCTTCATGCTCTATACATTTCCTTAATGTGCTAATGAATCTTGGTTATAAAACATTGGAGTCTATCTATAAATATAGTACATTTTCCCCGAAATCTTACAAGTGAAACTTCCGTTAATTCTGATTTCATATTGGCTTTAGAAAGCATTAATAGTATATATTATATTAATATTATATATAATAACTGTATTACATCCTCTGGAAATAAAGATGCTGTGTGTTAGAATATCGTTAGTCCTCATGATTAACCGTATGAGTTATAAACTCATATGAATTGAGAATGTTCCTATTCTCTCACAAAATTACGACTAAGACAATTTCTGTCTTACCATGAACGCTGCTCTTTTTAACCTTGTTTCATTAATCATTTCCTACAGGATATGAATACCAAAATTTGTAACATCAATTTGGTTATTTCTAAAAGTTTATAGCCTCTAAAAACCTTTCACGGGGCACCTGGGTGGCTCAGTCGGTTGAGCATCCAACTCCAGCTCAGGTCATGATCTCACAGTTTGTGAGTTGGAGCCCCACGTTATGCTCTCTGCTGTCAGCATGGAGCCCACTTCAGATTCTTGGTCTCCCTCTCTCTCTGTCCCTCCCCTACTCTCTCTCTCAAAACTGAATAAACATTTTTTTAAAAGATAAAAGATAAAAACCTTTCATGTCTTTTGTTGTAAAATAGGAAAGAGTCTAAGAAAGAGAATATTATCCTTATTTCATAGATGAGAAAATAAGAACTCAAAGAGATTAAATGGGTTGCCTAATTTTGCACAGCTAAGTGTCAAATTCAAGCCCAATTCTTGGAATTGTTGTAAGGATGCAAATGAATACAAGAAGTACTTGAAGAAAATGCCAACATTTTAACAGTTGCTATCTTCCTATGAAGAGGCTGTGAGTGACTTTTTTCTTTATACTTTCATAAATTTTCTATTTTGCACATCTATTTTTCTCCTTTTTTAATATTAATTTAAAAAAATAAGTTGACTCCAGAGTCCAGGATTTCTTCAGTACACTACCCTGTAAGTCACAGACAAACTATAGATACGAATAACTTCAAGGGCATGAGGAAGTAGCTTCTACTACCAAAGTACTTGATAGAAGTTCATAGAAGGCAGTGTGGGTCTTTAGTGCCTATCTCCTCATCTCCAGATCTTCTGCTATCTATTGTCATACTGCCTTCTACACCTGCTCAGTTCTGTAGTACCCTCATGCTGTCTTCTGGCTGTCCAAGATCTTCACTATGTCATTCTCACCCATATCTGGTCTCTTCTGAGTTCCTAGCCTCCAGTGTTATCCTTTCCAGACCCTTTTCAATTGTACCATTTACATGCTGAGCCACATCTACATAAGGTGTTAGAAGGAAATCAAGTTTCCTGGATGTATATAAATTTAACTCTCATAATATTTTCATTTTAGTTATACATGTCCCTAACTGTGCTGAGCTTCCTGACTATTCCAGGCTACTCCAACTCTTCCACTCTCAACCTGCCCTCCTTGCACACCAGAAAGAGTCATCAACAACTTGGCATTCAACTCCTAAAACGTTGCCTATACCTGATTTTAGCTCCCTATGGTGAAGTTTTCACATGGGAATTGTAGTTTACTGCATTCCACTGTCTGCTTCATCTATGTTGAGTAACACACACACACACACACACACACACACACACACACACAGATTAATCTTCTCTCAGCCCTAGAAGTGGCTCACACTCGATGCTGAAAATGTCATTAATCTTATTTGCAAAAAAAGTTAGTGAGAACCAGACTCTCTCTTACCTATTTTTCTCAAATAGTAGATCAATTCCCTCCAAATTTTGTGATAAGACAGAAAGCTTCCATTATGTAAGAACTATAATTTCTAAAAGAGAAATATAAGAATTAGTTTAATGGAGGCTGAGAACCAAACGACAGAAGTTGGGAGTTTATAAAACATAGAATCTGAAAATATCACTTAGGAAATTATCTAGGATAAAAAAAGCTAAAAGAAAATGCAGAATGGAATAGAAAAGAATAAGAAAAAAGATGAAAATATACTGTTTCCTCCTCTCGGAACATCCTCTTCTAGTCAAAATCCCACCCTTGATTCATGATCCAACTTATTACCCTCCAAATACCCTCAGCAATACCTTTCCCAATACCCTTAGCAAGAGCCATAGCTCATTCATCTTGATACTCCTCCCCATGCCTTGCCCAGAATACATGTATGACAAATATGTGGAATAACAATTAAACTATGTATTAAGTTAAGAGAGGAAATAATTACTGAGCAATCAGTGAACAGAGACCCAAGGATAGGTTGGATTAATGTTCAGTCTGCTAAACTATACATTTGTTTTACATACATTTTACAGGATAGTACCTGAAGTAGGAGCATTTTTCTAGGTTCAGGGGAGGGTAATTTCACATTCTGACTGAGACTGTAAACTTTTCAAAAACAAAGAGCTTAATATTGTTTTTCTCAAGTAAAAAATATTCTAATTAGCAACCTTGAATACTGGTGACCAAATGATGGTGTGAGTCTTGGGAATAGCCAACCTTTCCTTGATTAGATTTTCCTGGAAATTATACCTTGGATTCCACAATGATTTTCCCCCTGGGGAATTAAAAAAGGACAAAAAGAACTGAAGAAGAAAAGTAGCTTCTGGGTGCCAAATTTAGTAGTACTTTAGGTAGATGCACAGAAATGTTTTTGCTTTAAAATGAATCAATAGAGGGACACCTGTCTGGCTCAGTCAGAAGAGTGTGCAACTCTTGGTCTTGGGTTCATGAGTTCCAGGCCCACTTTGGGTGTACTGATTACATAAATAAACAAACATTTTTTAAATAGTAAAATACAGTAGGGGTGCCTGTGTGGCTCAGTCAGTTGGGCAGCCGACTTCAGCCCAGGTCATGATCTCACAGTTCATGGGTTCGAGCCCTGTGTCAGGCTCTGTGCTGTGAGCTCAGAGCCTGGAGCCTGCTTCAGATTCTGTGTCTCCCTCTCTCTCTACCCCTCCCTGCTCTCACTCTGTCTCTCTCTGTCTCAAAGGTAAATAAACATAAAAATAAAAATAAAATAAAACAGGGGCTCACAACCTATGGGTAGAGGCATATGGGCATAGCCATATATTTAACTCATTGAAACTACACTGTGTATAATGTGCCCTTCAGCTAACATCTTCTTTCATTAAAATATAAATGTTTGTAAATGTATGTGTAGAAGCATAATGGACTAGCTGTATGTTTCACTGTGTGTAAACTGTTGTTCAAGTAATGTCTTCTTTCATTAAGATATATGTGTTTTATGTACCTTTATGTCTTTAAAAATGTGTCTTGTCAATAACATATAGATGGATTTTTAAAGTCTATTTTCTCTACAAATTCTCTACATATTCTTTACAAATATGTAAAACCCAGACAATAGTTTTCGTTCATTGATTTTTTTTAACAGCTGATCATTGATAGAGTTTATGTCTATGAGGGATGAACCATTTGAATACATTGATTAATTGTGAATTTATTAAATATATTTTTAAATGTTCTTTTATTAGAGAAAGAAAGAAAGAAAGAAAGAAAGAAAGAAAGAAAGAAAGAAAGAAAGAAAGAAAGAAAGAGGAAGAAAAATAGACATTAGCAGGGGAGAGACAGAGAGAGAGGGAGACAATCCCAAGGAGGCTCCACGCTGTCAGTGCAGTGCCCAAAGCTGGGCTTGAACCCACAAACCGTGAGATATTGAGCTAAGCTGAAGTCAAGAGGAGGATGCTAAACCGACTGAGCCACCCAGGTGTCCTATTTATTAAATATTGACTATATAGGGGTGCCTGAGTGGCTCAGTTGGTTGGGCATCCAGCTTCGGCTCAGGTCATAATCTCCCAATTCACCAGTTCGAGCCCCACGTTGGGCTCTGTGCAGACAGCTGGGAGCCTGGATCCTGCTTCAGATTCTGTGTCTCCCTCTCTCTGCTCCTTGCCACCTCATGCTCTCTCTCTCTCTCTCTCAAAAATAAATGAACATTAAAAAAAAAACCTGGTAAATATTGACTATATATTCTGCACCATGTACCTCTCCTTGCTTTTCTTACTTATCAGATTATGTCAGAGTGTGGTGTTGTTGGAGCCAATCAATTGTAATTCTTGTAAGAGTTAATATTAGGCAATAATACCGGAACAAGAATACCGAAAGATGCTAATAATAGAAGCAGACGAAAAGATTATAGGACAATGAAAGGAAAGTATAAGAACCTCTTAAATGTGTTCAAGGAATGGGGCGCCTGGGTGGCTCAGTTGGTTGAGCATCCGACTTCAGCTCAGGTCATGATCTCTCGGTCAGTAAATTGGCCCCACATCGGACTCTGTGCTGACAGCTCAGAGCCTGGAGCCTGCTTCGGATTCTGTGTCTCCCTCTCTCTCTGCCCCTCCCCCACTCGCGTTCTGTCTCTCTCTCTGCCTCTCAAAAATAAAAAAAAAGTTGGGGCGCCTGGGTGGCGCAGTCGGTTAAGCGTCTGACTTCAGCCAGGTCACGATCTCACGGTCCGTGAGTTCGAGCCCCACGTCGGGCTCTGGGCTGATGGCTCAGAGCCTGGAGCCTGTTTCCGATTCTGTGTCTCCCTCTCTCTCTGCCCCTCCCCCATTCATGCTCTGTCTCTCTCTGTCCCAAAAATAAATAAACGTTGAAAAAAAATTAAAAAAAAAAATAAAGAAAGAAAGAAAAGTAATTAAAAAAATTTTTTTAATGTGTTCAAGGAAGGCTTTCCTGCAAAAGCTGTATGTATTTTAAAACTTTCTGACATAATTCCCTTTATGCTCCAGTAATTAACACTTTATAGCTTGACAGCACTCTGCTGAAAAATTTATGTAGTCTAAGATCCTGGCATTATTAGGAGCAGAGGGTGCTACTGCATAATAAAAGTTTCAATTCACCAGGAACATTCTAAACTTGTACACAATTAATATAATAGTCTCAAAATATATGAATCAAAATTTAATTAGATACATTTTTCCAACATAATAGAAAACTTCAATACCTTTCTTACACCATCTATAAGTCAAGTAGACAAAAAATAGCAATGCTATGGATCTAGTTGAAATATATGGAAATCTGTATCCAACAATTAAGACACATGTTTTTTTAAACACACATGGAGCAATTACAAAGAGGACATAAGTAAATTTTAACGTGTTTCAAAGAATCGCTATCAGGTAGACCTGAATCTCTGACCATAATACTATCAAGTTAAAGGTTACAGAGAGCAGGGCACTGCACAAGAAAAACACTTCCCCAAAACCGTTGACTGGGAAAATGAGAAACACTAATTATCACAAGTTTTTATGAGCAACAGAGCTCAAAGACTAAAGTTTCAGCAGTCTGTGTCATCACCAGGTGGAGCCTGGCAGGCATAGAGATAAAGAAGGAGGGCAGAGGCCTGGGAGTGGACAGTGTGGTCTGAGGATCCCCTGGGTGGCGCTGGGAAAGATAATTCCCCTTCTTAGAGTATTTTGGGAGAGGTAGCACTGCCTCACCAGGGAAGAAAGAGCCACCGAGCACCATTGAGCTGTCCTGTTTGTTAGCATAGTATCAGAGGCAGCTGCTAAGCACAGCTGACCTAGATGCTGACCTTGTGCTGTGCTTAACCTTAAACTCTAAGCCCCTCTGCATTCGTGGGACTGCCCTTCTGGGACAAACTGGCACCAGCCACAGTGATGTGAGATCCTCCTGCATAAGATCAGTGTGGGTCTGTGCCATGCTGGGTCACTAAAATTTGGAATTTTAAACCCAGATGACATGCCTCAGATAGAACACAGGAGCACTGCACTGCCAGGTGGGCAGACAGCTCGGCCACAGACAAGGTGAAGGCAAGGATCTGAGGGTAGCCAGGGACAAACAAGGGGAGATTGTTCACTCTTCTCTGAGGGCTTCCTGAACAGCAGCAGGTGTGAACTCCCCTCACCAGGGATGAGAGAGCCAGCTGACGACATTTTTACCCAGCCCTCCAGCCGTCGGTGAGAGCAGATCAGCACCCACAGTGAAGGCTTGAGCCACCTACACCAAGTCTTACCTCTCTGCTCCCTCGCAGGTGCTTCTGAACTAGGGCAAGCGTGCCTGAAAGTCAGAGCAGCAGATCCCTCCCCCAGAAGATGAGCACAAACTCACAGCACACACCAAGTCTACTGACCATCGAGTGCTGCAAAGCTTCTGCTCTAGAGGAAATGGGATCTAGCCTCTTTTATTTATTTATTTAAAAGTCTGTTTGTTTATTTCTTCATTTATTTACTTATTTATTTGAGAGAGAGTGTGTGCATGTGTGCAAGCAGGAGAGGAGCAGAGAGAGAGAGAGAGAGAGAGAGAGAGAGAGAGAGGGAAGGGGAGAGAATCCCAAGCAGGCTCCACACTGTCAGCACAGAACCTGATGCAGGGCTTGAATTCATGAACCATGAGATCATGACCTGAAGCTGAAATCATGAGGTGAATGCTTAACCAGCTGAGCCACCCAGATGCCCAGGATCCAGCCTCTTTGAACAAGCAGACCAGAACACACCTAGTTAAAACTTGCAACACAGCGGATAAGGTCCAACTCCCCACTGAAGACAAGGAGAAAGCCTGCAGATGACTGACCTGAGGGAAAGATCAGCCAAAACACAACAGAAGAGAGCCCACAGCATATACTGGGAACACTTCTTGAAATGCGAGAACCTGGACAGTATAGGACCTCATCTTAATAAAGCCATTACTCTCGGGAGTAGGAAACATAACAGGCTTTCCCAACACACAGAAGACAGAGACCTAACAAAATGCCGAGATGAGGAAATTTGAATTCTTCCCTAAAGAAAGAACAGGAAGTAGAAGTAATGACCAGGGATCTAATCAAAACAGATATAAGTAATATGCCTGAGCCATAATTTAAAACAATAATCATGGGGCACCTGAGTGGCTCAGTTGCTTAAGCGTCCAACTTAGATTCAGGTCATGATCTCACAGTTTGTGAGTTCGACATCGCGCCAGCATCTGCTTCAGATTCTGTCTTCCTCTCTCTCTCTCTGCCCTTCCTCTGCTCACTCTCTTTCTCTCAAAAATAAATAAACATTAAAAATTAAAATGAAATGAAATAAAACAACAATCATAAGGATACTAGCTGGGCTTGAGAAAAGCACAGAAGACACTAGAAAATCCCTTACTGCAGAGATAAAAGACCTAAAAGCTAGTCAGACTGAAATAAAAAATGCTATAACCAAGTTGCAAAACTGACTAGTGTAATGACCACAAGCATGGAGGAGGCAGAGGAATAAGTAAGTGATACAGAAAATAAAACTATGGAAAATAATGAAGCTGAAAACAAAAGTGAAAGAAAAGTACTGGATCACAAATGTAGACAGAGAACTCAGCGACTCCATAAAGCATAAATATTTGTATCATAGAAGTCCCAGAAAAAGAAGAGAGGGGGAAAGGGACAGAAGGTTTATTTGAGCAAATTATAGCTGAAAACTTCCCTAATCTGGGGATAGAAACAGACATCCAAATCCACGAGGTACAGAAAACTCCCATCAAAATCAACAAAAGCAGGCCAACACCAACACCATTTTGTTGGTGTAAAATTTGCAAAATACAGATATAAGGAAATAATCCTGAAAGCAGCAAGTGAAAAGAAACCCCTAAACTACAAGGGAAAAGAAATAAAGTTGGCAGCAGATCTCTACAAAGAAACTTGGCAGACCAGAAGGGAGGGGCATGATATATTCAGTGTGCTGAAGGAGGAAAATATACAGCCAAGAATACTTCATCCAGGTAGGCTGTCATTCAGAATAGAGGGAGAGATCAAGAGTTTGCCAGACAGGGGTGTCTGGGTGGTTCAGTCGGTTAAGCGTCCAACTTCGGCTCAGGTCACAATCTCACAGTTGGTGAGTTCAAGCCCCACATTGGGCTCTGTGCTAACAACTCACAGCCTGGAGCCTGCTTTGGATTCTGTCTCTCCCTGTCTCTCTGCCCCTCTGCCACTTGTGCTCTGTCTCTCTCTTTCTCTCTCTCTCAAAAGTAAATAAACATTATAAATAAATGAAAGAAAGAAAGAAAGAAAAGAAAAGAAAAGAAAGTAAATAGAGTTTGCCAGACAAATAAAAACTAAAGGAGTTTGTCACCACTAAATCAGCCCTGCAAGAAAAGTTAAAAGAGACTCTTTGAGTAGGAAAGAAGGACCAAAAGCAACAAAGATTAGAGAGGAACAAAGAAAATCTCCAGAAACACCAACTTTACAAGTAATACAGTGGTACTAAATTCTTATCTATAAATAATCATTCTGAATGTAAATGGAGTAAATGCTCCAACCAAAAGACACAGGGTATCAGAATGGATAAAAAACAAGACATCTATATGCTGCCTACAAGAGACTCATTTTAGACCTAAAGACACCTGCAGATTAAAAGTGAGGGGATGGAGAGCCATTTATCATGCTAATGCATGTCAAAATAAAGCTGAAGTGGCCATACTTGTATCAGACAAACTATATTTTATTTATTTATGTATTTTTAATTTATTTTTGAAGGAGAGAGAGAGACAGAGCATGAGCAGGGAAGGAGCAGAGAGAGAGGGAGACACAGAATCTGAAGCAGGCGCCAGGCTCTGAGCTGTCAGTACAAAGCCCGACAGGGGGCTCGAACCCACCAACCGCGAGACCATGACCTGAGCTGCAGTCGGATGCTCAACTGACTGAGCCACACAGGTGCCCCTTGACAAACTATATTTTAAACAAAAGACTGTAACAAGAAATGAAGAAGGGCATTATATCATAATAAAGGAGTTTATCCAACAAGATCTAACAATTGTGAGTATTTATGCCCCCGATGTGGAACCACCCAAGTATGTAAATTAATTAATAACAAACATAAAGAAACATTGATAATAGTATCACAATAATAGGGGACTTTAACACCCCACTTACAACAATGGACAAATCATCTAAGCAGAAAATCAACAAGGAAACAATGTCTTTGAATGACACACTGGACCAGATGGACTTAATAGATCTATTCAGAATACTTCATCCTCAAGCAGCAGAATAAACATTCTTTTCAAATGCACGTGGAACATTCTCCAGAATAGATCACATACTGGGTCACAGATCAGGCCTCAACCAGTACAAAATGATAGAGATCATACCATGCATATTTTTCAACCAGAAATCTATGAAACTTGAAGCCAACCACAAGAAAAAATTTGGAAAGACCACAAATACATGGAGGTTAAAGAATATCCAACTAAAGATTGAACGGGTTAACCTCAAAATTTAAAAATATATGAAAAAAAATGGAAGGAAATGAAAACACAATGGTACAAAATCTTTGGGATGTAGCAAAAGCAGTCATAAGACAGAAGTACAAGCAATCCAGGACTACCTTAAGAACCAAGAAAAGTCTCAAATACACAACCTAACCTTACATCTAAAGGAGCTAGAAAAGGAACAACAAATGAAGTCTAAAGCCAGCAGAAAAAGGGAAATAATAAAGATAAGAGAAGAAATAAATGATACAAAACAAGCATAGGAAAAAAAAAACAGAACAGATAAGTGAAGTCAAGAGCTGATTCTTTGAAAGAATTAATGAAACTGGTAAACCTCTAGCATGACTTATTAAAAAGAAAAGAGAAAGAACCCAAATAAATAAAATCATGAATGACAGAAGAGAGATCAAAACCAACACCACAAAAATACAACCAATTATAAGAGAATATTATGAAAAATTATATGCCGCGAAATTGGGCAATCTGGAAGAAATGGGTAAATTTCCAGAAACATAAAGTACCAAAACTGAAACCAGAAGAAATCGAAATTTGACCAGACCCATAACCAACAAAGACATTGAATCAGTATCAAAAATCTCCTAACAAACAAAAGTCCAGATGGCTTCCTAGGGGAAGTCTACAGAAATTTAAGAACAGTTAATACCTATTTTTTTCAAACTGCTCCAAAAAATAGAAATGGAAAGAAAACTTCCAAACTGATTCTATGAGGCCAGCATTACCTTGATTCCAAAACCAAATAAATACCCCACTAAAAGGGAGAATTATAGGTCAATATCCATGAACAAGTATGCAAAAATTCTCAACAAGATACTAGCAAATCAAATCCAACATTACATTAAAAGAATTATTCACCATGATCAAGTAGGATGTATTCCTGAGTTGCAGGTGGTTCAATATTCACAAATCAATCAATGTGAAACACATCAATAAAGAAAGACTAAGAATCATACGATCCTCTCCATAGATGCAAAAAAAAGCATTTGAAAAACTACAGCATCCCTTCTTGATAAAACCTGAACAAAAGTAGGAATAGAGAAAACTTACCTCAACATCTTTTTCTTTTAAAATTTTTAACGGTTATTTATTATTGAGAGACAGAGAGAACCAGAGCGTGAGCAGGGGAGGGTAGAGAGAGGGGGAGACACAGAATCTGAAGCAGGCTCCAGGCTCTGAGCTGTCAGCACAGAGCCCAACGCAGGGCTCAAACTCACAAACTGTGAGATCATGACCTGAGCCGAAGTCGGTCACCCAACCAACTGAGCCACCCAGGTGCCCCAAAACTTACCTCAACATCTTAAAGACTGAATATGAAAGAACCACAGCTAATATCTTCGATGGGGAAAAACCAAGAGTTTTTCCTCTACAATCAGGAATAAGACAGGGATGTCCACTCTCATCATTATTATTTAACATAGTACGGGAAGTCCTAGCCTCAGCAATCAGACAACAAATCAGCAAGAAAGAAGTCAAACTTTCTTTATTTGCAGACAACATGGTACTCTATGTACAAAACCAAAAGGACTCCACCAAAAAATTTCTAGAACTGATACACAAATTCAGCAAAATCACAGAATATAAAATCAAGGTACAGAAATAAGTTGCATTTCTATAAACCAACAGTGAAGCAGCAGAAAGAGAAATAAAGGAATTGATCCCATTTACAATTGCATCAAAAACCATAAGATACCTAGGAAACAACCAAACCAAAGAGGTAAAAGACCTGTACTCTGAAAACCATAGAACATTTAAGAAAGAAATTGAAGAGGACACAATGAAATGGAAAAACATTCCATGCTCATGGATTAGAAGAACAAATATTATTAAAATGTCTATACTACCCAAAGCAATCTACACATTTAATGCAATCCTTATCAAAATACCACCAGCATTTTTCACAGAGCTAGAACAATAATCCCAAAACTGGTATGGAACTACAAAAGACTCTGAATAGCCAAAGAAATCTTGGAAAACAAATGCAAAGCTGGAGGCATCACAATTCCAAACTTCAAGCTTTATTAAAAACTGTAGTCATCAAGACAGTATGGTACTGGCACAAAAACAGACACATAGATCAATGGAACAGAATAAAAAACCCAGAAATGGACTCAAAAACTATATGATCAACTAATCTTCAACAAAGCAGGAAAAAAGACAGTCTCTTCAACAAATGGTGTTGGGAAAACTAGATGGTACATGTGAAAGAATGAAATTGGATCACTTTCTTAGACCATACACAAAAGTAAATTCAAAACGGATGAAAGACCTAAATGTGAGACAAGAAACCATCAAAATCCTGGAGGAGAACACAAGCGGCATCCTCTTTGACCTTGGCCATAGAAACTTCTTACTCAACACGTCTCCAGAGGCGAGAGAAACAAAAGCAAAAATGAACTATTGGGACTTCATCAAAATAAAAACATTTTGCACAGTGAAGAAAACAATCAACAAAGTGAAAAGGCAACCTATGGAATGGGAGAAGATATTTGCAAATGACATATCTGACAAACGGTCAGTATCCAAAATCTATAAAGAACTTATCAAACTCAACACCCAAAACCCAAATAATCCAATGAAGAAATGGGCAGAAAACCCAGACACTTTTCCAAAGAAGACATCCAGATGGCTAACAGACACATGAAAAGATGCTCAACATCACTCATCATCAGGGAAATACAAATCAAAACCACAATGAGATACCACCTCACATCTGTCAGAATGGCTAAAATTAACAATTCGAGAAACAACAGATGTTGGCAAGGATGCAGATAAAGGGGAACTCTCTTACACTGCTGGTGGGAATGCAAACTGGTGCAGCCACTCTGGAAAACAGTATGGAAGTTCCTCAGAAAGTTAAAAACAGGGGTGCCTGGGAAGCTCAGTCGGTTAAGCATCTAACTTCAGCTCAAGTCATGATCTCATGGCTCGTGAGTTTGAGCCCCATGTTGAGGTCTAGGCTTACGGATCAGAGCCTAGAGCCTGTTTCGATTCTATCTCCCTCTCTCTCTCTCTGCCCCTCCCTCACTTGCATGCACACATGCACACATGCACTGTCTCTCTCTCAAAAATAAACTTTTTTAAGTTAAAAATAGAACTACCCTATGATCCAGCAATTGCACTACTAGATATTTACCAAAAGGATACAAAAATACTGATTCAAAGGGGGTACATGCACCCCAAAATGTTTATAGCAGCATTATCAACAATAGCCAAATAATGGAGAGAGCCCAAATGTCCATTGAGTTATGAATGGATAAAGAAGAGGTGGTGTATATATACAATGAAATGTTACTCAACCATCAAAAAGAATGAAATCCTGCCATTTGCAATGACATGGATAGAGCTAGAGTGTATTATGCTAAGTGAAATAAGTCAGTCAGAGAAAGACAAAACCATATGATTTCAGTTATATCTGTAATTTACGAAACAAAACAGATAAACAGGGGAAGGGAGAAAACAAGACAGGGAGAGAAAATAAGAGACTAACTGTAAAGAACAAACTGAGGTGGGTGGGGAATGGGCTAAATGGATGATGGGTATTAAAAGGAGTACTTGTGATGAGCATCGGGTGTTATATGTAAGTGCTGAATTACTAAATTCTATTCCTGAAACCAATATTACACTATTTGTTAACTAACTAGAATTTAAATAAAAACTTGAAACAAAAATAAATAATTTAAAAAATTTTTAAATTAAAGTTTATAGAGAGCTTTTTCAAATTCTCGTACATTTTCCAATTTTAAAACTTCTAAATAATTTGTGTTTCCATGAAAATTTTGTGGAAATTTTAAAATACAGAGAACTAAACTTGTGGGTGTGAAAGCCTACATGTGCCTCAATGGAAATGCATATATGAGAAAAGAAGAAAGCCAAAAAATTAAATACCCCATTTTCCAACATGAGAAGTTAGAAAATGAATATAATAAATTCAGAGAAAGTAGAATAGATAAAAAATAGACAAGAAAAAGCTAGAAGTTGGTTCATTCAAAAGACATAACTATATACAACTCTTGTTAACTTGATCAAGCAAAACAAAATTATATATTTATGTACCTTCTTTGGAGAAATGTCTGCTCAAGTTATTTGCCCATTGTTTAATTGGGTTACTTGGTTTTTGCTTTTGAGTTGTTTGAGTTCCTAATATATCTATAAATAACCTCTTATGAGGGGCACCTGGGTGGCTCAGTTGGTCGGGAGTCCGACTGTGGCTCAGACACAGCTCTGAGCTTTGGCTTTGGCTTTGGCAAAGCTCGTGAGTTCAAGCCCCACGTCAGGCTCTGTGCTGACAGCTTCAGAGCCTGGAGTCTGCTTTGGATTCTGTGTCTCCCTCTCTCTGTTCCTCCCCAAATTGCACTCTGTCTCTCTATCAAAAATAAATAAACATTAAAAAATGTTTTGGGGGCGCCTGTGTGGCTCAGTCAGTTGAGCATCTGACTTTGGCTCAGGTCATGATCTCATGGCTTGTGAGTTCAAGCCCTGCTTTGGGCTCTGTGCTGACAGCTCAGAGCCTGGAGCCTCTTCAGATTCTGTGTCTTTCTCTCTCTCTCTGCTCCTTCCCCTGCTCACACTCTGTCTCTCAAAAATAAATAAACATTTAAAAATGTTTTTTAAATAAATAAATAACCTCTTATGAGATACATGGTTTGCAAGTATTTTCTCCCATTCCAGAGGCTGCCTTCTGACTCTGTTGATTGTTGCCTTTGCTGGACATAAGATTTTTAGTTTGAGATAGTCCAACCTGTTTATTTCTGTTTTTGTTATCTGTGTGCTGTTGATTTTATATCCAAGAAATCATTGCCAAAAACAATGTCAAGAATTTTTTCCCCTATGTCTTCTCCTAGAAGTTTATAGTTGCAGATTTACATTTAAGTTTTTAACCATTGTGAGTTGATATTTGTGTATGGTGTAAGTTAGGAATCCATTTTTGTTATTGTTAACCTTAATACTAAAACTGCCAGTTATTTTACCAGCAAAAAGATGGGTTTATTTAGGAATAGCAGAGACTTACAATCAGAGACAAGCAAGCTATAGCAAAACCATAGACAAGTCAACAGTACAAGGAGAGAAATACTTTTTTTTATAGGAAAGGAGGGAGTTGGGAATGGCTGTTATAAACAAAAGGGTAAACTGGGAGTTCAAAGCATAGTGGCTTCTCGTTGGCTGACTTGTGACAGTACCTTATTTGCTGGGCTATTGGCAGGGGAAGAAGAAACGTTCCCTCCTTCTACTGGGATAGTAAAGTACTATCTAATGCAAGATCCTTCTCTTCCTGTTATATTTGCAATTGGCAAAAAGTGGTAGGATATGAGAGCTCCACCTAGTGGCCTTCCCACTCCATTTTAGTGAGGTTTCCCTCCATTAATTTTCACATTTTGCATATGGATATTCAGTTGTTCCAACACCGTTTGTTAAAGAGACTATCCATTCCCCCATTGTGTAATCTTGCCATTCTTAATCAAAGATCAGTTGACCATATACACACATGGTTTTATATCTTGGCTCTATAGTCTGTTCCCTTGGTCTGTATGCCTGTCTTTATGCCAGTTGCCAGTACCATACTGTTTTAATTATTGTAGCTTTGTAGTATCATTTGAAATAGGAAGTGTGATGCCTCCAACTCCTTCTTCTTTCCCAAGATCACATAAATTGCCAACAGGCACATGAAAATATGTTCAATATCATTAACTACTAGGGAAACGCAAATCAAAACTACAATGAGATATCACTTCACACCTATTAAGATGGCTATTATCAAAAGAAGAAAGAAGATAACAAGTGTTGGTGAGGTGTGGAGAAATTGCAACACTTAAGCACGATTGGTAGGAATGTAAATTGGTGCATTCAGTATGCAGAGCAGTATAGTGTTTACTCAAAAAATTAAGAATAGAATTACCATATCAGTATCTCAAAGAGTATCTGTAGTCCCACATTTATTGCAGCATTATTCACAATAGCCAAGATATGGAAACAAGTATCCACCAAGTATTCACCAACAGATAAGTGGGTAAAGAAAATCTGATATTCATATTCAATGGAATATTATTCAGCCTTGAAAAGGAAGGAAAGCTTGCCATTTTGACAACATGAATGATACTGGAGGACATTATGCTAGTGAAATAGCCATTCACAGGAAAAATACTACAGAATTCCACTTATATGAAGTCTCTGAAATAGTCAAACTTGGGGTGCCTGGGTGGCTCAGTCAGATAAGCGTCTGACTTTGGCTCAGATTGTGATCTCAAGGTTCATGAGTTTGAGCCCCACATCAGACTCTTTGCTGTCAGATCAGAGCCTGCTTCAAATCATCTGTCCCCCTCTCTCTTTGTCCTTCCCCCACTCTCTCTCTTTCTCTCAAACATTAATAAATTTTAAAAGTGAATTAATTTAATTTAATTAACTAATTAAAATAAAACAAAATGAAATAGTTAAACTCATAGAAGCAGAGAATACAATGGTGATTGCCAGGAGCTAGGAAATAGAGATGTTTTCCATTGGTTATAAAATTTCAGTTTTATTAGATGAATAAGTTCTAGACATCTATTGTGCCGCATAGTGCCTAAAGTTAACAATATGGTATTGTACGTTTCAAAATGTGTTAAAAGGATAGATATCTTAAGTGTCTTACCATCAAAAAAAGGAAAACTAAGGGACACAAGGAAACTTTGGAAGATATTAAATGTCTGTTACTTTAAATTTTTTTTTAACGTTTATTTATTTTGGGGACAGAGAGAAACAGAGCATGAAAGGGGAAGGGGCAGAGAGAGAGGGAAACACAAAATCGAAAGCAGGCTCCAGGCTCTGAGCCATCAGCCCAGAGCCCGACGCGGGGCTCGAACTCACAAACCGTGAGATGGTGACCTGAGCTGAAGTCTGATGCTTAACCGACTGAGCCACCCAGGCGCCTCAAATGTCTGTTACTTTAATTGTAGTGATGGTATCATGGGTATTTGGATATATCCAAACCGATAAAATTGTACACATTAAATATGTGCACTTCTTTGTATATCAATTATACCTCAATAATACACTTAATACACAGAGAGAGGAACAGATGGAGAGACAGAGACAGAGACAGATAGAGAAAATCAAGTAGAATATATTGACATGATACAGATATATCATTTTTTAATTTTTTTTAAATCCTTTGCTTTAAAAAAAATTTTTTTAATGTTTATTTTTGAGAGAGAGAGAGAGAGAGAGAGAGAGAGACAGAGAGACAGAGCATGAGTGGGGGAGGAGCAGAAAGAGAGGGAAACAGATTCCAAAGCAGGCTTCAGGCTCTGAGCTGTCAGCACAGAGCCCGACGTGGGGCTCAAACTCACAAACCACAGATGGTGACCTGAGCTGAAGTCAGTTGCTCAATGAACTGAGCCACCCAGGTGCCCCTATCATTTTTTTTTTAAATAATGAAAATGCTTAGGGGCACCTGGGTGGCTCAGTTGGTTGAGCATCTGACTTCAGCTTAGGTCATGATCTCA
Source organism: Felis catus (assembly GCF_018350175.1). Classification (NCBI taxonomy): domain Eukaryota; kingdom Metazoa; phylum Chordata; class Mammalia; order Carnivora; family Felidae; genus Felis; species Felis catus. The sequence continues at coordinate 69,687,482 of NC_058373.1, read as the reverse complement.
TAATTTGTGAGTTCGAGCCCCACATAAGGCTCTCTGTTGTCTGCACAGAGCCTGATTCAGATCCTCCGTCCCTCTCTCTCTCTCTCTGCCCCTCCCCCATTTGTGCTCGCTCTGTGTCTTTCAAAAATAAACAAAAAATAAACATAAAAAAATAATGAAACTACTATAAAAAAAACTTTATGCCAATGAATTTTAAAACTGTAAAGATGAAATAGACAAATTCTTTAAAAAATGTACTCATACTTTGGGATATCTGTGTGGCTCAGTCAGTTAAGCGTCTGACTTCGGCTCATGTCATGACCCCGTGGTCCATGGGTTCAAGCCCCGCATCAGGCTCTGTGCTGACAGCTCAGAGCCTGGAGCCTGCTTCAGATTCTGTGTCTCCTTCTCTCTCTACCCCTCCCCTGCTCACACTCTTTCTCTCTCTCTCAAAAATAAATAAACATTTAAAAAATATATATATATACATGTATATTCATATTTTTTCTTGAGTGAGTTCTAATAAGTTATACATATTTTTAAAGAAGAATGTATAGAAACTTTTAAATTGAGCAAAATTAAACAACATTGTGGATTTATGCTTCTTTAATAAAATTATTTTTCAAAAAAAGCAAAAGAAATATAAACAAAAAAGAAATAGTGATTGTTTCTGGATGAAAAACAAGATAAAGGAATAGGGGTTGGGAGAATAGGTGCAATGATAGATAGGCTCACAGGTATTTATTTTATTGTGCTTTTTAACTCAAATATATGTTACATATTTTATAAATATGTAGTATTTTATAACAAAAAATAGAAAAAAATTAGATAAGTAGATAATATTTTTTTCTTTCAGATTTGCAATTATTCAAATTAGTTATATATTCACTGTTTGCAAAGATAGGAGCAACTCGTGCTCTAATTCACTGTTGCTGACAGAACTTTATTTATTTATTTTTAATGTTTATTTATTTTAGAGAGAGAGAGAGTGCAAGCAGAGGAGGGGCAGAGAGAAAGGGAGACACAGACTCCCAAGCAGGCTCCAGGCTCTGAGCTGTCAGCACAGAGCCCAACATGGGGTTCAAACACAAACCTTGAGATCACGACCTGAGCCCAAGTCGGACGCTTAACCAACTGAGCCACCCAGGCACCCTTCTGCTGCTGATGGAATTTTAAATCAACCTAATCATTTTATAGGACGCTTTTGCGCTATTTAATCAAGCCTTACAAATACATTTTGGCCCAGCAATTTCATTTCTATTAAGTTATTATGGAGACGTAATCCAAGCTATGTGTATATAAAAAGGTACATCATCTTTCATAGCAGAGTTGTTGAAAGCTAAAACTTGGAAATGACTTAAACGTCAGCAATAAAGTACTGACTAAAACAATATGACTATTGATATAGTGTTAGATCTATTGATCTATTGATACAATAGATTATCATATAGTAACCAAGACTAAAACAATATGGCTATTGATCTATCGTTAGATCTATTGATCTATTGATACAATAGATTATCATATAGTAACCAAGAACTACATGCTAGAAGTAGATATATCAGCGTGAAAAAAATTATACATCATATTGGTATTGTTAAATGGATTATAGAACAATGTGATCCTATTTTGTATAATTTTTCACATGCATAAAGGAAAATCCTAAAAAAAATATAGCAGAATTTTGACAGTTATATTTGAGTGAAATGATTTTTGGTGATTTTTTTTCTTTTCTTCCTTACACTTACGTAATGTAAGCTACAAATGTACTTTAGATTCCACAAGTTTATTATCCTGAATAAGTTTAACATTTGTGCTAAATCTACTGGATTTCTCTCATTTCTTTCCATTCCTTTGAATTTAGAAAGAAACAGTTGTTTCTCTTTCTCTCAGCTTTTATTTACCATTTGCTCTTTGGACAGAAACAAATAATTATTTACTTCCCACTGTAGGCCAGGAATCCGTCCAGGTACAAAGATCAAAACACCATGTATTCTGTTTTATGGACCTTCCTTCCCTGTGGACAGAAACAAAAGATAATTGGGGCACCTGAGTGGCTCAATCAATTAAGTGTCCAACTCTTGATTTTGACTCAGGTTATGATTTCACAGTCGTGAGATGCAGCCCCTCATCAAGCTCTACATAGGGCTCAGTGCTGGGCCCTGAGCTCAAGATTCTTTCTCCCTCTACCCCTCCCCTACTTGTGTGCACGCACTGTCTCTCAAAAAAAAATTTTTAAGAAACAAAAAATAATTAATAAAACAATAGAAAGCGATCATTCAAATGGAGATGTTCAACAACGCATTTAATAGAGAATGACTGGAGTAGAAAGGCAAGAGGGAACTTTAGATAGGAAGTCTTCTCTTGGGGTTGACACTCAGGCTGAAACTTGAATGATGAGAGGGAGCCAGCCCTGCCTATACCCAGGCAAAGCTCTCTGCAAGTGGAAGAAAAGGCCAGTGTACACATCTCAGACCATGAGCTTGGTGTATTCAAACAACAGAAAGTCCAAAATGGCTAAGAAGAGCAAAAATGGGTCAATGAAGTTGGCAAAACCAAATCTTGTCAGGTTTTACCAATCCTGGTTAGGCAGTGAGGTGGAGTAGGTATCCATCCCCCATCATGCTGTGGTGTCAACCTGCCCAAAGCGTCCAGAGCTTTCCATGAGCTTCTCTTCTTCCCAGGGCATGCACTTACCTCAGAAGACTGGTCAGCATGGGATCTAGCCCCATCCATAACATTCACAAATTCACGAATTCCCTCTACTCAAACCCTTTTGTTGAGTCTGCCCACCCTACCACACTGCTTACTTTCTCACCATAATTTTTTGCCTCAGAGATGGATCATCCCTCTCTACAATTAAGTTGCATAGTCCTAACACAATTTTCTACAGTTCCTAGCATGGGATTTAGAACATAGTAAGTATTCAATACCTTTTTTGATTAATTACATTTCTATTCATGTAATTTTTTCATAACCTAGTCAGCTTGGTAACTTCTTCTGGCACATTAAAAAGCACCACAGATAACCAAAACAAGCTTCATAGAACTATTGCATAGCTCTTAAGAAGGCAATTTGAATCTAAAAGGAAGTGTAGAAAGTAAATTGAATTGTGGCATGTTGAAGTATCAAGGAATTTTATCATTTAAAAGAGTCTTGTTAGGAAAAGAGTACATTCTTTTTTTTTTTTTTAAGTAATCTCTACACCTAGAATGGGGCTCGAGCTTACAACCCCAAGACCAACAGTTGCATGCTCCACGACTGAGCCAGCCAGACAGCCCAGGAAAAGAGTACCTTCTTGACCAAAGTCTGATGAATGGAGGAAAGGAAATAATTTCTGGACAGCATGAAAGAAGGTCATCAAAACTGAGAAGTGGTTTTAATGTTTTAATTCCTTTTATTGAATAGGCACATATATAACATTATAGACCGAGAATTGTTTAAAGCACTTTACAAATATTAATTTGTTCAATCTTTATAACTTATGAGGAAGATACCTTTAGCCATAAGGAACTGCCATTTTGGTAGGTCAAAAAAATATATCAGAAATCTCAGAGAGTTCAACTTAACCTCTATTTTACAGATGACAGAATTTAGACATAAAGAGCTAAAGCAATTTGTATATTAGTAAAAAGCAAAGCTAAGTTTTGAAGTCAGGCAGTCTGGCTCAAGAGTGTGTGCTTGTAACCATGTCACTGAAGAAGAAAAGAGTTTACCTAACTCTGAGGAATCACTGATGATTTCAGTATAATTAGGGCAAGAATTAGCGCTACTCAGGACTGAATTATTAAATAGGTCATTGTCTTTGTCCATTATCTGGCCCCCATCATTTAAATCTCCTAACATACAGGAACACAGTTTTTGAAAGAACTGAAGTAATTATAAGGCTTAGTTCATAGTTGCCAGGTGCACTAGTTGAAAAGCCTAAGAAGCCATAATCTAGTGATCCAATTTCAGGCTGATAAGATTTCTAAAAAACACAAAAATAATTCAAAATAACTTTAGCTCTTTGTTTTCATTTAATGAAGGGCAGTATATTTTGAAAGGTAAGAGATAGGGGCACCTGGGTGGCTCAGTGGGTTAAGCATCAGACTCTCGATTTTCAGCTCAGATCATGATCTCAAGTTCAAGTCCCACATTGGCTCCGCACTGACAGTGCTCTCTCCCTTTCTCTGCCCCTCCCCCATTCGTATGTGCTCTCTCTCCCTTTCTCAAAATAAATACATAAACATTAAAAAAAAAAAAAAGATAAGAGGGGCACCTGGGTGGCTCAGTTGCTTAGGTGTTTGACTTCGGCTTGGGTCATGATCTCACAGTCCATGGGTTCAAGCCCCACTGAGAGCTCAGAGCCTGGAGCCTACTTTGGATTCTGTGTGTGTCTCTCTCTCCCTCCCCTGCTCATGTTCTCTCTCTCTCTCTCTCTCTGTCTCAAAAATAAATAAACATTTTTAAAAACTGAAATGGTCTTCTTTCTCTGAAAAAGGAGGTATTTTAAAAAGTAAAAAAAAATTAAATTAAAAAAAGGTAAGAGATAGACAACAGTATCTCTTTAAAATCCTCTTTTTGTTTTTTATCTATTTGTTTCACACACTACAGCTACTCCCACACATCTCACTATAGGACCTCAAAAGAAAAAAAAGAAAAACGCTATCCCTAATAATTTCAATTTTGTCAAATTTCCAAAGCACTTTTCTTCAGATTCTGCATTACAAACCCCAAAACTCAATATGATAAGGGAAGATTCTGCTTAGCACACAAAGCTGGAAAAGAGATATGAGGCCAGTACAGAATCTCTTTTATAAAGGAGGGACAAGAAAATGTGGAAATAGTCATATATTAATACTTTTATTCCATCACATTGCATAAGAAAGCACATCATATCCTCCTTGGTTGTGAGCAGAAAATACATTAAGAAATTCTGGAGTTAATTAAACTAGTAAGTAGAATATCCATAGTGCTGTGTTTCATCAGATTCATGTCTGTAGTACAGTCAGGGAATGTTAGAGATGCTTGTCTTTCTTGATATCAAAATTACTTATAACATCTTCCTGAAACTCGACACCTGACTGAATATTCTCCTCATTGCCACTTTCACCTCTTTATTCCTAAAAGTATAGATGGCAGGGTTCAGAAATGGGGTGATAATTACATCAAAAATGGCAAGGAACTTATCCACTGGCACTGTGGGAAATGGCCATGAGTACACAAAAATACATAGACCAAAAAACAAGACTACCACTGTGATGTGAGCTGACAGAGTAGAGAGGGCCTTGGACAAGCCACCTGAAGAACGTTGCCAAACAATGACCAAGGTGAAGATATAGGAAATAACCAAAATGAAAAAAGTCCCCAGAGAGATGAAACCACTATTGGCAGTGACCATGAGCTCCAATCTGTAAGTGTCTGTGCAGGCAAGCCTAATAAATCGAGGAAGATCACAATAAAAGCTGTCCAGTTCGTTGGGGCCACAGAGTGGCAGGTTTACAACAAACACCAGTTGGATCAGTGAGTGGATGATCCCAATGGTCCAGGCCACCACCAAGAGTAAAATACAAGTTCTGAAGTTCATGATGGTCAGGTAGTGAAGAGGCCTGCATATAGCAACATAACGGTCAAGGGCCATGGCAATGAGCAGAACCATCTCAGTTCCTCCAATAACATGAATGAAGAACATCTGAGCAATGCAGCCTTGGAAAGAGATTACTTTTCTCTCCTTGAAAAGATCAGAAATCATCTTGGGAGCTGCAATGGAGGAAACCCACATGTCAATAAAAGAGAGGTTGGCCAGCAGGAAGTACATAGGGGAGTGTAAATGGGAGTCAGAGATCACTGTGAGCACAATGAGGAGGTTTCCTAAAATACCTGTGACATAGAACACAGAGAAAACTAGAAATAAGACAAGCTGCATCTTCAAAGAATTGGTGAGTCCCACCAACACAATCTCAGACACCACCGAATTATTTCCTCCCCCCATGGTTTCAGTCACTTTGGGCTCCAAATTTGCCTGAAAGAACAGGAAAAAATAAGAAATTGGGATTATTGGCCATATCAGTCAAGGTTCCATTAGAGAAGCAGAACCACTAGGAGATAAAATACTAAGGGATTTGTTAGTGATTTGACCTTACATAATCATGAAAGGTGAATCAGCAATCTCTGGAAGTCTGTTGTCTTTGCATCTGATGCTGTAGCTTGAAGTCCACGGGACACGCAGCCAGGAAGAAAAGATGGGTGTAAAATGGAGTAAAACAAAAATAAACTGGAACCCACAAGCAAGAGCTAAAGTTCCCAAGGTCAGACGAAAATGAGTGTCAATGTTCTTTGCTTCTAACCTCAATGGTGTGGATGTATTGAGAAACCAAGGCCTTCACCACAAAGCTGAACACACAGCTGGCCCACAAGTCAAAGAAGCCCAAGAAGGATCCCAAGTGGCAGTTGCAGTCCTGGCCCCTGCCTCATACCAATGAGATAAGCCAGCAGAGAAATGACAATGTGTGCGAGTGGCAAATATGGCTGCTGTTTCACTTTGACCTCAAAATATTGCAAAAGTATTTCTCTTATAACCTATTGTAGTTGCAAACATACAGAAAAAGGAATTCTAGAGGACGTAGCTCAATCTAGCCAAGCTGACACAATACAAAGCCACCACGTTGCCTACTTAAGAGAATGTACAAATTTTGAAAATTATCTGTCACCTCTAATCATTTGGTCAAATCATCATCACAGTGGCACCTAAGCAGATATGAAAAAGCCTCTAAATCCATTGGTCCTAATCTCACTCCATCTCCCACCAATTTCCCTTATTATTACTGACTCCATTTAAAATTTCACCATGGGCTCTCTTCTGATGTCAGTAAGCCACTTCAAGAGAGAACTGTAAAAGACTTTAAATAGAGTTTTGGTGAAAGGAAAACGAAGGTGCTAAGTATTATATGCCAATAAACTGTTGCTTCCACTAGCCCATAGGACTTTCAAAATGCCCAAAAACATATGAAGAAAAACAAAACTTGCAGAACTACAAAAGGAAATAGAGAAAGTCTGTTCCAATTTTAGTATATGTGCTGCCGAAGCGAGCACAAAAATAAAGAAATTCTGTATATTTGTGGCAATAATGGGAGAATGAAATACACTTCTTTCAGTGAATAATAGGGCAAACTGACAAAATGTTGGACAGCATATGAAGGTTTAAAAACATGATTAATCTAATTGATTTATATAGATCCCTGTCCCTGATATATGCAGAATACTCAAGCATTTATAGAATATTACAAAATTTTACCAAATGCTATATTATAAAGCAAATCTTAACAAATTCAAGATTGCTACCATGAAAATAATATTCTAGCCCAAAGCAATGAAGGTGGAACCACTAACCAAAATACAGCTAGAAAATCTTCATATGTTTGGAAATTAGGTAATGCATTTTTAAATAACTCTTGGGTCAAAGATGAAATCACAATGGAAATTAGAAAATGTTTTAAACTGAGTTATAAAATATTTTATACCAAATCCTGTAAGATACAGCTAAAGCAGTATTTAGAGGGAAATACATAGTCTAACTGCTAATGTTAGATAAAGAAAAAAGGTTTGAAATTAATTTAAAATTTAATGAGCTAAGTATCCATCTTTAAAAACTAGATAATACCGGGGCACCTGGGTGGCGCAGTTGGTTAAGCGTCCAACTTCAGCCAGGTCACGATCTCGCGGTCCGTGAGTTAGAGCCCCGCGTCAGGCTCTGGGCTGATGGCTCAGAGCCTGGAGCCTGTTTCCGATTCTGTGTCTCCCTCTCTCTCTGCCCCTCCCCCGTTCATGCTCTGTCTCTCTCTGTCCCAAAAATAAATAAACGTTGAAAAAAAATTAAAATAAAATAAAAACTAGATAATACAACCACCATACAAAAAGAATAAGAAAGGAAATCATATAGTATAAATTAATGAAATAGAAAACAAAAAATCTACAAAATCTACAAAAAAAGGCTATTCTTTAATAAGACAAGTAAAATTGATAAGCCTCTGCTGAAGGTAATCAAGGAAAAAAGAGAGATGGCACATAGGACTAATATCAAGAACAAAAGAGGACTATAAGTAGAGATGTTACAGACGTTAAAAGCCCAATAAGAGCCTATAATAAACAACTTTAGGCCAACATATTCCAAAATTTTAATCATATCATCAAATATCTAGTAAAACATAACTTACCAAAATTCACTATGCTGGACATTCTAGATTCATTGTCCCTTTTCTCCATCCACCCTGCTCTGTACCTCTGGGAAGGATCTTTAAGGACTGCATAAACTGGGCTCCCTTGCTCTCACTGATGGCTAGTTGTGGTCAGTTAGAGGCACTAACAAGAAACAAGAGGCCAGGAAGAGTGAGTGAAAGATAAGGATATCAATCTCCTGACCATCCCCTCCAAACCTTGTGCTTGCAATGTCTGCCTTTCTTTTTAATGGGGCCAGCTCTCTCCAACAAGCATAATTTCCTTTACAGATCCCAGCAACTGGGATGCTTCACCAGCTCCTTACTGGTCTCCTTTAATCCTATCCTCATCTTTCTTTTTTTTTTTTTTTTTTCTTTAATAGGATTTTTTTAATTTTTTTTTAATATGAAATTTATTGTCAAATTGGTTTCCATACAACACCCAGTGCTCATCCCAACAGGTGCCCTTAATACCCCTCACCCACCCTCCCCTCCCTCCCACCCCCCATCAACCCTCAGTTTGTTCTCAGTGTTTAAGAGTCTCTTATCCTCACCTTTCTAAATAGTCTGTTCATTGTTCATCTTCCCTCTATTATTCTACTTGACTGTGCTGTTTTCTGTGGGAACAAATGATAAAATCGTAAACATAAATAATCCTACAACTGCATTAAAGAGATTAAGGAATTTAAATCCAATTTTAAAAATCTTCCCAGAAATATAACACTGGTTTTAATGGCAAAATCTACCAAAACTTCAAGGAACCAATAATTGTATTTCTACTGACATTGCATAGAAAGTGAGAAAACTTTCTTCCCTACCTTATTTTATGACACTAATATAATGTCGATACTAAAATTTGACCAGGGCAGTATGAGAAAAAAAATTCTTTAGGACAACGTCACCCACGGATTTAGATACAAAATAGATAAAAATAGTTTGCTATAAAGAGGAAAAGGGGGAGGAGGGCAGTAAAGCAGTCTGGGTTCCCAAAAGCAAGCGCTGAGGTGGAGTTTAGGGTACAAGTTGCTCATGGGTGGTTAGCACCTTTAAAGGGAAGTCAGAGAAGGCAGGACTGGGCAAAGAATGAAATCTAACTATGACGCAGACCCAACAAATCCCCACCACAGAGAGCTCTGGAGTGAGCTCAGATTGCCCCATGTGGGGTGAAAATAGCTGAGCACTTGTACCTCCCTTCACTCAGTCATCCACCACATGTGGGCTGCTCTGGTGCGACCTCAGGGCCGCCTGCTGATGGCACTCCCCACAGCTGGGCAGCAAGTCCCTCCCTAAAGGGAAACCCAGGCGGCAGGGAGGGCAGGAGATGATGGATTCTAGTGTAGACATGCCAAGTATCAAGTGAAAGGTGGACATCCAGGTTTAAGTATCCAGTAGTATTCATTTTTAAACAATGTGGATCTTTTTTTGCTTTTGCCTAATTTGCATACATAAATGGTAAAAAAAAGAGAAGAAAAAGCAAGGGATTCTTAACACAAAAATCAGCTGGAGGTTAACTGTAGGGGAACAAAAATAGAGAAACACAGGACCTTTATAAGGTACTTAAAAAACTATCTTTCAGGGGTGCCTGGGTGGCGCAGTGGGCTAAGCGCCCGACTTCAGCCAGGTTACGATCTCGCGGTCCGTGAGTTCGAGCCCCGCGTCAGGCTCTGGGCTGATGGCTCTCAGGCTCTGGGCTGATGGCTTGGGGCCTGTTTCCGATTCTGTGTCTCCCTCTCTCTCTGCCCCTCCCCGTTCATGCTCTGTCTCTCTCTGTCCCAAAAATAAATAAACGTTGAAAAAAAAAAAAAACTGTCTTTTAACCTGAATGATAAGTGCACGGGAGTTTACCTTATTATTTTTAGTATACATATGTTTATATACTCTTTTGTATGTAGGATATTTCACACTTTTTAAAAAATAACCAAAAGAGATGGGTAGGGATATTCCAGAGAGGAAACAGCATATGGAAAGGTACAGAAGTGAGAGTAAGCAAGCAGTTTTGGGGGGAGAGCAATGACTTTTTTGGCTTCAATGCAAGCTGTGTAGGAGAAACATAAGAGATAAAAGGTAAAGATACGTGGGAAACAGATTGCAGAGGTCCTGGAAAGCCAGGCTATGGAGGATGAAATACTCCATGATGGAGAAGGAACCGTTTGGGGGATTTAAGTTGAGAAATGTTATATATGTAAAGTAGTGTTTTTTTTAAAGAAGCCAAGGCTAGGGAGGTGACTTAGAAATCATCTGCATGAATATGATCATTGAAGCCACAAGACGTATATGTATCTAGAGGAAGGGTCAAATACGATATGAGAAAAGCCCAAGATTTAAAGTCTGGAAAAAAGAACCAAAAACAGAGAAAGAAAATTTCCAGAAAACCAGAGGGCTCAAGGCTCTAGAAGTCAAGAAATGAGATTATTCCAGAAGGTGGATAGTGTTGCAGTGGAATCAAGAATAGGAATTAATTCAGTGTTTCTGGGATCAAAAATAAGAAAATTGGTATTTGAGGGAAGACCCTTCTAGGAATTCTTCACTAACGTATTTCCAGTGCCTAGAATGTAACACATCAGTTATGCTCAATAAATAATTATGGAAGGAATGAATATTAGAAGGAGAAACTCAGATTGCCCAGGATTAAGGTAAAATCAGGTTGTTAATACAGTTAGTCTATTGAGAGTATACAATTTAAAAATTAACAAAGGAGAAGGATACATGGAGAGAGCCCAAAATAAAAGGACTTTTTAATGATTAAATAAACAGCAGAAATGAGAGTTTCATAGGAACAAATGGGGAAGAATATCAAAGTGCCTAACCGCCAGAGGTAATTGGCCATAGACTCTGGAGTAGCAGAAATGGATGAAATAAAAAATAAAAATAAGGAGGCTTAGCCTTGCAAAATAAAAGGGCCATGTATTGTTCTGAGTCAGGAAGGGAAAAGGAAAAGAATTTGTAAAGATACAAAGAAAAATTATAATAAGTCTTTTTGTTATAGTGAAAAGAACACTACAGTAGAAACAGGTGAATTTGGACTGTACTAGAATCAGAAGGTCTGCCTTTTAGTGGCTATACTGTCAATAAGTTACATGAACTTTAGATTTTCACACAGATGTATCAAATAATTTCTGCCTATTACTGTCCCTTTTTTCATTTGATCATATCACCATCAAATAAATAAAAGAAAAGCCCCAAACCAAGGAAAAAAATCGTCCAACATCCTGCAGTTTTATTACTTGAAGAAGAAGAAAAAAATCCAAATTTTCCATGATTTACCTAGAATCTGGTTGGGATGGAGTGGGATCCAGGGAAGCAGGGCAGAGAAACCAAATAAGAAATAGGGAATGAACCAGTAGACCAGAGCTTCAAGATGATACAGTAGTGAGGATTAACCAGCCGAAGATGAAAAAATACAAGGGTCCTACAAAATTCTAAGTGTTCCTGGTCCCCAGTCTCTGCCCACCCCTGCCCATTCTACAGCAAATTAATATTCCGGAAACACTAGCTATGCCTCTCTACTACTCCAAATTGGAGACTTCCCATTGACTAAAGAACAACCCTGGTATTCTAGGGCCTCTGTGTTTTGGCTCCAGCACTAACTCACCCTGTGTTCGGCTAAATCAGACCCTTCACCATGTCTGAAACTATCTTTTCCTCCTTTTCTTCAAACTATCCCCTCCAAATAAAACACCCTGCCTCATCTGTCTTGAAATGTTGCTCGTTTTTCACAGCCCAGTTTAAATGCCACCCATTTCATGAAACCTCCCCACTATCCTAGCAGGAAAAGAAACCTCATTCCCTCTCTTTCCCATAGCACTTCATACTTCTCATAGTACCTTTTGCCCTGCAGTATAGTTAACTGTACATGACTTGTTTCCTGTGTTCCCAAGCCCTAGAGGGCAGGACCTCTGCATTATTCATCTCTGTCATCATCCTAGCAGTTTCAGAGGGCAGAATTGTCAGTTCTAGGAAGTCAGTGTTTGCTAAATTAATTTGAGTTCATTCCTTTGCAATGTCAACTTAATTGTTTAAAATAAGATAACTTAGAAGATGAAGATTTAGAAAGCATACAAAGAGAAGAACTTGAACAATGGTGAGGGATAGAAAAAAAAGGATTTAATGATAAAACAAAAATGAAGCAAAGGAGTAAGAAATAGAGAAAGACCGATGAAAAGAATCATGTAGGAGAGAAAAGGACAAAGAATGACGCTTCCCTCAAGTTCTGAGACTAGATGGAAAAATACAGGAAAGAATGAAAAAGTAGTTTACATATTTAAAATTCCAAGGAGCCCTAGCCACACACCCAGTAAAAAGCTTTAGAAAGACAAGCTAATCTCACAAACACAAGGACCTGAGTTTTTCCTCTCAAAAAATATTTGAGGGGCACCTGGGTGGCTCAGTCGGTTGAGCGTCCGACTTCAGCTCAGGTCATGATCTCACTGTTTGTGGGTTCTGTGCTCACAGCTCGGAGCCTGGAGTCTGCTCCGGATTCTCTGTCTCCCTCTCTCTCTGCCCCTCCCCCGTTCTGTCTCTCTCTGTCTCAAAAAATAAAATAAACATTAAGAAAAGAAAAAGAAAATATTTGACAGAAGGCCTCATCTGCCATAGAGAATGACCGATCTTTAATTTGAAACCAAATTTTCCCCCTTATTCCCACTTCTTTTCTAATGAGACATTTCCCTAAATAATATTCTTCCCTTACTTACCTCTCCACCTCTCAGCTCTTCCTGCTCCAGGCACAGTAATCCAATGTAACTTTTCTATCTTCTATTCCCATGGAGTCCAGCTCATGGGGGTAAGAAATTGTGTATTTTTCTCTGTAAGCCCAGCACTCTGGTTAATGTTGAAAACATAACAGAAGCTGAAGAAGTATATTTTTGTTGAATGAAAAAAAATGGATATACAAAACACCCAGATATCAAGGTTTTATGAATCATTCAGGAAGACCGTGGTCCTTTTAAATTAAATAGAATGTTTGACCTCAGCAATTACTTCAGATTTTTTCTTCTCAGTCATTTCTTGTAGTAACTAATTAAATGGTCAGTGTAGGAGGAGAGAACATGCAATTCCTGCTTCTTTGGCAAATGCTTGACTAAATTGAATAATTCTGTTTGCTTGATCCACTCAGAAGTTGTGTTCTACAACCAAAACCAGACATTAGTACCAACTCTGGAGTGGATGTCTGCTACCAAACTAATCTGACTCGGGAGCTAAATCTAAATATTCCATGCACATCCTAATGTCATTTACACTCCTGTGTGCCTCCTGGATCGCGCCTGACTCTTTCGCATCATGTTTCTTACCCTTGGATACGTGACACTGAATACCTCTCTATCCCTGTTTAAAGACCAATGTAGATTCCCTGCAGACTATTTTTCAAACCCTGCCTGTTGACTCAGTTACTCTTCTCAACTCTTTCTCTTCTGGGTGTCCTCTTCTCCTGGACCACAACTGGGTATTTCAAACTCTGATTTAGTTACCACTGGAGATTTCAAACTCTGATTTAGTTACCAGAAAATATCTCAGCCAACAACAATCTGATTGAATCTGTTCTGCTCATCTTTCTCACCCACCTGTTTTCTAGAAGACCTGAAATAGCAGCATCAGAAAAATCACATCTAGCATATGGAGCTATTTGAAATTCCCCCAGAGTGGAAAAGAGATAGCTAATTAGCAATACAGAAGGTAGTCAAAAATGGTACCAAACAGCACAGGGAAGACCAATATGCTTTCAATCTGTGCTGGGAATGGTCTCAGAATAAGACTGATTTTCCCAGAGCAATGTAAAAGGAGACAGTTAATGAGTCACCTAGGGGAAGAGCTCCCTCATGAATAAGTTTGATCAGGTTGTTTTTAGTTGGTTTTTGTTTTTGTTTTTGTTTTACCTCAGGTCTTAGGTGAAGTCCTAAAATTCATGAAGAAATATTTAATTACCTTTTAATGAAAATCATCTTTACTGTTCTCCTATGTGCATACATATAAGACAGACACAAGCACACAACCGGATATTTATTTTCTAGATACATGCATTTGGACGAGTTGAAAAAAGAAAAGCATATATCCTGAGGTTTAGAAAATACGACAATCCAAGAAAGAGAGCCACCAAAAACTTAAAGACTCCTTGTTCTTGACACCATCCTAAATCTACCTATTCATCTACCTAAGGAATTCACAAATATTCTTGCCTCTAAATGCCCATTGCTCTGCCAAATAAATATGTATAGGATTTTTATGAGATACAGTTATATTTTCTGTCTCACCTGTGGCTTTTGCAGTGTCTAATTATCGCTCATGACAAAATATTTTTCTTTACATGTTCAAAGACCATTGATCAGACTGGTAGAGAAAAGGGTGAAAATATCATGGAGTTCAAAACAGCTAAAAACACTAATTCAGTTTCTCATATACCAAGTTCTGTTATAGATGATAATTATGCAGAAGAAAGAGAAGGAGAAGGAGGAGACATGGAATCTCCCTCGAAGAATTCATAGTCTGGAAGTGAGAGAAATGTGAAGAGATATTTTAAATAGAGGATAAGTATAGTATTTAAAACTCCACATAGAAGATAAGTAATAAGATATGAGCAGGAAGTATGAAAAGGCTTTATCAAAAAGGTAATAGTTGTGTGATAGCTTCACTTCAAGCAATGACAGAGGAAGGAGCACAGGTAAAGATATGGAAACCGGAAACAGCAATTTATGCATGGTAGGCTGTGGTTTGTGAAGAGAGCTGAGGATTCTTAGAAATAACTGTGGGCACCCTGGGTTAATGAGAGACAACGTGACCAAAAATCACAGATCAGTTTCTTGTCTAAGAGCTCAGAAGGTGAATACAAGTGGGGAGATATGGCCACAAGCCCATAGCCAAATGGGATTGTGATTCCCATTGTGCCTTTTTTTTTTTAAGAAAAACAAAAATCGGGGCGCCTGGGTGGCTCAGTCGTTGGGCAGCCGACTTGGCTCAGGTCATGATCTCGCGGTCCGTGAGTTCAAGCCCCGCGTTGGGCTCTATGCTGACAGCTCAGAGCCCAGAGCCTGTTTCAGATTCTGTGTCTCCCTCTATCTCTGACCCTCCCCCATTCATGCTCTGTCTCTCTCTGTCTCAAAAATGAATAAACGTTAAAAAAATTTTTTTAAAAAAACAAAAATAATCATTTTTCATTGACATATAATTAACATGCAATGTTTTATTAGTTTCAGGTGTACAACATATTGATTCAACAGTTCTACACATTACTCAGTGCTCACCAAGATAAGTGTAGTCGCCATCTGGCACCAAACAACATTGTTAGTGTGCTATTGACTTTATGCCTTATGCTGTAATTTTTTTCTCCATGACTTATTAATTTCATAAATGGAAGTTTTTACCTCTCAATGCCCTTTATCTATTTCATCCATCCCCCTCACCTGTCACTCCTTTGACAACAACCAGTTTGTTCTCTATATTTAAGAGACTGGGCTTTTGTTTGTTTCTTTGTTTCTTGCTTGTTCCAATTGTTTTGTTTTTTAGATTCCATATGTAATCTATGGAAATTATATGAAATCTATATGAAATTATATGGTGTTTGTCTTTCTCTGTCTGACTTATTTCCCTTAGCATAATACCCTTTAGATCTATCCATATATAACACATCTTCTTCATCCATTCATCTGTTGATGGATATTTGGGTTTCTTCCATATCTTGGCAACTGTAAATAGTGCTGCAGTAAACATAGGGTCACACACCCTAACCCTAACCATAACCGTAACCCTAATCCCTAACTTTAACCCTAATCCTAACCCTAACCCTAATCCTAACCCTAACCCCAAACCTTTAACCACTAACCCCTAATACTTACTTTATTATTTTTACTTTTTTTTTAATTTATTTAGTTAGTTTTTATTTTAATTTCAGTTAGTTAGTGTACAATATAGCGATCCAACACTTCCATTCAACATCCAGTGCTCACCACACCAAATACAATCCTTAATCACCATCACCTATTTAACCCATCCCCCCACCCACCTCCCCTCTATTAACCATCAGTTTATTCTCTATAGTTAAGAGTCTGTTTCTTGGTTTGTCTTTTTTTTTTCTCCCCTATGATCATTTGTTTTGTTTCTTAAATTCCACATGAGTGAAATCATATGGTGTTTGTCTTTCTCTGACTGACTTATTTCACTTAGCATAATACTCTCTAGTTCCATCCACATCGTTGCCTATGCCTGAGAATTTTTTGCTTGGATGCTAGTTGTTTTGATTTTTATATTTTTTATTATTGCATTTTATTGTATTCCTTTATGTTTTTAAGTTTACTTATTTATTTCGAGAGAGAGAGAGGGCAGGGGAGGGGCAGAGAAAAAGGGAGAGACAGAATCCCAAGCAGGCTCCAGGCTGACGGCACAGAGCCTGACACAGGGCTCAATCTCACAAACTAAGATCATGACCTGAGCCAAAATCAAGAGTTGGACTCTTAACCAACTAAGCCACCCAAGCGCCCCTATATTCCTTTAACTAGTGTTGGAATTTGTCTTAGAATTTAGGTCATTAGAATCTTCCACTCTGCTTTTTAAACATCTAAGATTTGGTGAGATATTCTCTAAACAATGATTACAAAGCATAAGCAAGACAAAAGGAAAGCAAATCTGCCTTGACTGATTCAGTCCAACCTAGAACTACGATTTTGTAAGAAATATGGAAAGCTGTCTATAGCCACACCATCCTGAACGTGCCAGATCTCATCAGATCTCAGAAGTTAAGCAGGGTCAGGCCTGGTTAGTATTTGGATGGGAGAAATATAGAAAGCTAAAATGACTTTTGGGGTGTTCTTAGGTTACTTGGAGGAGAAGAGCCTCTTTGTTCACTATTTTCTTTAAGTAAATGATTGATTCTATTTCCTGAAACACACAGGAGCTCTTAAAAGCTAAAATAATAAACAGATTTTTTTTTCTTGTTTTAGAATTGCGTTCTACAGAGCCCCCTCAAAATATATTCCAGCCGTGGTTATTAACAAAACAAGAGATTAAATCTTTCACGTTTCAAGGGCTGCCTATGGTCATGTAACCAGTCTTTTCTTTCCAGAAAAGTCAATCCCTGAAACATTAAATTCAAGTAACTGGGGCACCTGGGTGGTGCAGTCGGTTAAGCGTCCGGCTTCAGCCGGGTCACGATCTCGCGGTACGGGAGTTCGAGCCCCGCGTCAGGCTCTGGGCTGATGGCTCGGAGCCTGGAGCCTGTTTCCGATTCTGTGTCTCCCTCTCTCTGCCCCTCCCCCGTTCATGCTCTGTCTCTCTCTGTCCCAAAAATAAATAAACGTTGAAAAAAAAAAATTTAAAAAAAAAAATCAAGTAGCTAGTTAGTGCTTTTAAAATCATATCAAGACCAAATCTTTTTATACCACGTAATTGGTTTTCCATTTATGTAACAAACTGACTGTCTCACTTGTGTTATGTATACATTGAGAACAAGGGATCAGTTCTGTTTAAATGTCTCTTGTTCACTCTTTAGCTTCAACTCTTCCATTTGAATAAACAAAACATTTTAAAACCTGTTTTCATCTTTTCTGTTATTGCATTGCACATCTCTACTTATTCTCCATATATTTTCTAAACCACATTCTTTTTTTTAACCCATTCTTTTTTAAAAAGAAGAATACAAAGCAGCAGTCTATTAATGTAAAAACTAGGACTGAATAAAAAACGATGCCTCCCTGGTTCTTGCAAGTGATATCCTATTAAGACATCACAATCCCATACAAGCACTCTCCACTAACTACTCATTTGCATCTGAGAATGAGAACTTTTTAATAGCAACACCCTTGGCTATAAGGCTAATAACCTCTCTGAAATACCTATGGTCCTACTACCCCTCATAATTCTTCCTGCTCAAGATGGCTTTTTCAAATCCCTTCTTCCTTCTCTGGGTGAAGGGTTTTTCTCTAAGCAAGTTGTATTGTCTTAGGAAGGTTCAGGTATTGTTAAGGGAAGAGAAGACTATTTGCCTGCTAACCAGATCCACCTCAGAGATCTGTGGGATTATGAATGCCATATCAGATTATTCTAGCATGCCAGGTACTATCCTTGTCCTCCCTTTTCCTCCTTTCCATCATAACAGTGTGAGTCCAAGGAAAAGTGCACCTTCAAGGTTGATGTCTTTATGTATACCTGGCCCACTAGTGTTAAATGATTAAAAAAAAAAAAAAAAACTTTATCACTTAGCTGTTTCCTATACTTCAAAAATACTTTCATTTTTTAAATGTTTATTTATTTATTTTTGAGAGAGAGAGAGAGAGAAAACGCAGGGGAGGGGCAGAGAGAGAGGGAAACAGAGAATCCAAAGCAAGCTCAAGTGCTGTCAACGCAGGGCCTCAAATGCAGGACCTCAAACTCACAAACCATGAGATCATGACCTGAGCCAAAGTCGGACACTTAACCGACTGAGCCACCCAGGCCCCCCAAAAAATATCTTTAAGTCATCCCCAAATGATGCTTTGAAAACTTAAGATATTTGGACTGAACTAAATAGAAGAGAAACATTTCCTTTATCTTGGACAGATTTTCTCTTCACTTATTAGATACTTGGATTAACAAAAAGGAGAATGTGGGAGGGGAATCAATGTAATATAGGGAAGGAGATTTGGACTGAGGGTCCTAATTTTGTCACCTGTATCTGATGTAACCATGTGGAAGTCATTTCATGTACCTGAGCCTTAGGTCTCTCATGTTTCAATTAAGGGGAAAGGGTAGAAAATTAGATGACATATTCACATATCCATTGACAGTCTCTTTCAGGTTTAACATTCTGTATTGTACATAAATATATTTGAGGTATCTGATGAAATAGAAAAAAAAAGCAGGAGATTTTTTTTTAAATCTTCAGAAAGGTAACAATTAACTACTGACACCTACTACTGAGTGCCAGCCCTGGGGATTTAGCAATGAAAGAAGCAAATATGTCCCTGCTCTCATCAACTTTAATGGCAGAGAGGAGGACAAACATTAAACAATAAACATGATTCCATTCACACCATTAGTTAATGAGTAAACTGATTGTATGAGCTATGAATACTTTGAATAGGGCTACCTAATCTAATCTGGGCATTAGAAGGTTTCCCTGGGAAACTCATTTAAGCTGAGACCTGACTCAAGGAGAATTTCAAAACATGAAGTATTTTTAAATAAGAAAAATGGGGAAAAGAGGAGACAGGGAAAGAGCGAAATTATAAGGAAAAGAACCCTAAGAAAGTTGAAAAGGAGATAAAAATAAAAATGATATAAGGGATAGCCAAGATATGCATAATATATACGTTGATCTTAGAAATCCCAAATTTAACCAAATGTCACAATTGTCCTGGACATGAATCACTGCAAAAGTTTCTATTCTGGTAGGTAAAGTTGTTAATTAACAGTTTTGGATATAAGTAATAATATATTCTACAGAGACTACATTATGTCATGTCATCATCCGAGGTTTTTATTTACTTGGGAATGAAGTACACAGAGAACAAACACCTTCTGTGTCTGAGATGAGGTAGGTACTTCCCTGGCTATCAAGAAAGGGACAATGTGCAGCACATTTGCTTACAATGGTAGAGACTGGATGGAGACCTCCTTGCAATCATTAACGGTTCATGTCAACCTCATATATACTCACAGAAAAATAAACTGTCTAGTAGAGAATAGCCCCAAGACCCTCTGTGTGCCTAGTTTACCCCTTTCCGGCTGCCCCTGGCCTCTGACTAGAGCTGTCCTCTCCTGTTTTCCTGATTTGAGCGTCCCAGGAGACTATGGGTCTCCATGGTACATCAAGCCTCTCCTTTGTTTCAAGATGTCTTCAAAAAGAGCAAGTACTTAATTAGGAACTTGAGACTTAAGCAAAACTATGTCTTTAGGAACGTCCATTGTACTCTACATTTACCTACAGATAAACAACCAACCAGAAATAAGTATCAAACCATAGAAAAATTAGGAGGTTCTAGAGTTTATAGCAAGTTGAATACTTGTGTCAATGGAAGCAATTTCAGTTCGTAGCAAAATAGCACATGGTTGGTGTGATTTTCCTAGCCTTGATTAGGTAACAGAACATTTCAGGTGTTTAGTATGCAATCTTTGAGGAGATTCTCTTGTGAGTAAAGATACAGATTCTCTTGTGAGTAAAGATGGTCTCTATCTTGCTCACTGCACAGTAAATCCATAGACAGAAATATCACTCTTGTTCTTTATGTGACGAAGGAAAATCATTCAGTAATACCAATGAAGCCATAAATTGACTGCAGAGTTAATGAACAGAGCCATCATCTAAGTACTAAATTGGGACAATTGGTTAGAAAGTAAGAAAATTGAATGGATTTCATGAACTATATGGAATAGCAATTGAGCTTGAGAAAATAACCAATTAAGCCTAGGAACAAATGAATAAATGAATGAGCTGTTTCTTCCTATTTCCACAGATCACCCATGCCTTCTTATTTCTCTCCTAAAAAGAAGCTCTCAGCTGCTCATTAGACCCTGTTAGAGAGGGGTAGTGTAGCACAGTGGTTTAGAACACAGACTCTAGAGTTAGCCTGCCTGCACTGAAACCATGACTCCATCACAAGTTGCCTAACCTTGAACAAGTTACCTAAGCTCTCAATGCCTCAATTTCCTCATCTTTAAAATAGAGAAGAGGGGTGCCTAGGTGGCTTAGTCATTTAAGCGTCCAACTCTTGATTTCAGCTCAGGTCATGATCTCACAGTTAGTGAGTTCAAGTCCTGCATCAGGCTCCATGCTAACAGTGCAGAGGCCGCTTGGGATTCTGTCTCCCTCTCTCTCTCTCTGCCCACCCCCCCACTCACACTCTATCTCTCTCAAATATATAAATTTTTAAAAAAACTTTAAAAAAACTAAAAATAAAATAGAGAAGATACTAATGTCTACCTAAAAAGACTCTTCTATGTTACATTGAGTTAATATGTCTTGAGTTAATATTGGAAAGTGCTTCAAAAAGTACATAGCACCTATATTAAGTTCTATAAAAGTGTTCATTGCATAGTTAAATGACAATAACATATCCAAAAATACTATATTTCTTTGAATTTATTAAGTAGCCTTTTAATTTGTCTCTATCATTTCAATTAGTTTATCATTATAATAAGCATCATCAACACTATTATTGCTAATATTATTATACCAATATGATCTTGGCCAAGCTAACTGCCTCATAATCTATCAGTCTCATCCATATCTATAAGAAATAAGTATCATTACATGGAGATACTACAGGATCTCAAACCTAATTTCTAGCTTTTCCCAAGAATCTGTCATAATAGACAAAGGAATTCAAAGTAATTTTTTTTTTCAACGTTTATTTATTTTTGGGACAGAGAGAGACAGAGCATGAACGGGGGAGGGGCAGAGAGAGAGGGAGACACAGAATCGGAAACAGGCTCCAGGCTCTGAGCCATCAGCCCAGAGCCTGACGCGGGGCTCGAACTCACGGGCCGCGAGATCGTGACCTGGCTGAAGTCGGACGCTTAACCGACTGCGCCACCCAGGCGCCCCAGGAATTCAAAGTAACAAAACAAAATAATTAAGAGTAATGAAACAGTTTTATCTATTAATAATGTATACAGGCCTTATGTCAGTTATATTTTAATTTTTTTAATCTATAGAGGCAAAAGAAAACTGACCTTCAAATGGCCATGTAGAATATTTTATACTTTTCCCTTGTTCAGAAAATGTGGGTACTCACAGACCTATAAAACATTAGAGATGAAAAGTAAATTTGGTTATTTTACAGGTTATATCATATTTACCAAAAATATCTGTAGCAGTTATGACTCTAGGTTCACAAATTCAGGGATACAAGAAATAATGTGTTGCCTTATTTTCTTCTAATCATCTTAAATCTGACTTTGAACCCCATTCTGCCATGCTACTGGAGATATGCACTTCCATCCATTATTTGGATTCCCAATTCCAAGTTGTGCCAAGATTGTGGGATCTTTTGGCACCGAAGCATGAGAGGGTCAGTCATCTATCCAGACTGCCAAGAAGTCAGTTGCCCCAGTGAATTGTGATCCCTTCCTGTCCAGCATTTCACCTCTTCTGTGCATAGTCAGAGCATTGAAGTCTTAGGCTAGGGGTCCTGTGCCTCAGGCCCAGGTTTCTAACAAGCATAAGTCCCATTGACTTTTATCTCCTTCCCAGTCTGTAGTATCTTTTATCTCTCTTTGTTTGTCTATACTTCTTTTTCTTACCCACTCAGGGCATAAATTATATTCAGTGAAGGTAATATCTTATCAAAATCAAAAAAGACTTATTGACATCAAATTTTGTATTTATATCCTACAAAAATATCTGAAACAAGGAATTTCTCAAGGGCTTAGCTAAGCACTTGAATTGGAGAAGCATAAATAAATATATGGTGGAGTGCCTAGGTGGCTCAGTCAGCTGAGCATCCAACTCTTGATTTGGGCTCAGGTCATGATCCCAGGGTCATGGGATCCAGCCCCACATCTGGGTCCACACTGAGCAGAGAGCCTGCTTAAGATTCTCTCTCTCTCTCTCTCTCTCTCTCTCTCTCTCTCTCTCTCTCTGTCTCTCTCTCCCTCTCTCTCTGCCCCTCCCCCCCCCCAACAAACAAACAAAATCAAAGGCATTCCTGGAAGGCTCAGTCAGTTAAGCATCTATCTGACTCTTGGTTTGGGCTCAGGTCATGATCTCATGGTTCATGAGTTCAAGCCCCATGTCAGGCTCTGTGCTGACAGCTGAGGAGCCTGCTTGGGATTCTCTCTCTCCCTCCCTGCCCCTCCCCTGCTCGCTTTCTATCTTTCTCTCAAAATAAATAAATAAAATTTTTTTTAATTAAAAATAAAACAAAAAAAATAAACATAAAAAGAATTTTTAAAGAAATAAATGTATGGCAAAAAACAAATTAATACTTCCAAAAAATTATCCTGCTACACATCAAACAATTCAATGTAATTGCTTTTCTTATTTGAAAGACTTGGCTCTGAACACCTTTTGACTATTTTAAATTAATCCTTTCAACATCTTTTACAAACAAAAGACTGCCAACTCCAAGATAAGAACCAACAGGACTTGTTCTTAAATAGCCTAACCTAGATGCTTTACCAAGTGGATCTGTGTTATAGACTGATCATTTGTGTTCCCCCCCCCAGAATTCGTGTGTTGAAACCCTAATGCCAACAGGATGCTATTTGGAGGTGGGGTCTTTAGGAGGTGGTTAAGTCACCATTGTAGAGCTCTCTTGAATGGGATTAGTGTCCTTAAAATAAGCCAGAGAATGTTTTTCATTCTCTTTCCACCACGTGAGGGTACAGTGAGCTGTCAGCAGTCTGCAAACCAGAAGAGGGTCCTCACCAGAATTTAACCATGCTAGCCCCCTGATCTTGCACTTCCAGCCTCCAAACCTGGCAGAAATAAATTTCTGTTATTTAAAAGCCACCCAGTCTGTGGTACTCTGTTACAGAAGTTTAAACAAAGACACTGTGGTTTCTAACGGGACATTGCAAAAAATTGGCTAGTTCCTTAATAGAACTACTGTGATGGAGGTTGATTTTGATAGAGTGTGTCTGCCACCTACTGTAATTTTTGTGAATGACCAGCCAACAAGGTGCTTGTACCTAAGAAAAACTTGGAATAAAACTCCATTAACACTGTTCTAAGAACTATAAGAAAGTGCTGCAAAAAATATTGCTAGTGTTTGAGATGGCCTCACAATTAACCCCTTTTCTACCTCATCACCAGTAAGAATGGAGACAATAAACAAGGTGGTTGGAGGACAGAATATCACTTGTGTTAGTGATAAAGCTGGTATCAGAAAATGTTGTATGAGAGATAGGAGAGCTACATAAGCTTCCAGTGCTGAACGCCAGATTAGACTCAGCCAGATACAAGCAGTGCTGAACCACCACAACCCTTCCCAAGTGGAAGGCTGTCCTTCTGTAACTTAGCGCTTAGAGGAACTTAGAGGAACAAAAGCTGCCTGAGCACAGAGAGAGAGGCATGTCCACTTTCCCCCTCCAAATTCACCCAGCAGATAGGGTACAATTCTCCCACTCCCACAATGTTGGGTGAGTATATGTCCATCCACAAGGAAGGAGATGTCAGGAGGGAAGAAGGAATGACCCTCCCACCTCTCATCCTACCACACTCCCTACCTTAAAAAGGCAAGAAAATTATAAATGTTTGAGAATGAATAGGTTACATATTAGGAAGTAATAGTAGGAAGGACAAAGAACTGAATAAAATTAATTTTTAAATACTTCACTGAGTCAGACAACCAATGGGTAATAGAATGTTAAAAGCTCTTTGTTGTGAGGGGCGCCTGGGTGGCTTAGTCAGTTGAGCATCTGACTCTTGATTTTGGCCAAAATAATAATCTCATGGTTTTTGAGTTCAAGCCCCAAGTTAGGATCTGTGCTGATGGTGTGGAGCCTGCTTAGAATTCTCTCTCTCCTCTCTCTTCCTCTCTCTCTCTTTCTCTCTCTGTCTCTCAAATTAAATACACACTTTTTTAAGTTTTTTAAAAAAATTTTTAATAAAAGAAAATCACATTTGGGGATCCTGACTGGCTCAGTCGGTTAAGTGTCCAACTAAGGCTCAGATCATGATCTTGAGGTTCCAGAGTTCAAGCCCCACGTTGCTTGGGATTTTTCTTTCTCCCTCTCTCTCTGTCTCTTCCCCACTTGTGCTCTCTCTAAAAATAAATAAATAAACTTTAAAATAAAAACTTTTTTAAAAGCTCTTTGTCGTGAGAGTTCAACTAGCTAAAATATAAAGTACTTAGCACCTGCCTATTTCCACCCTCGCCCCCGTTGTGGACTGAATTTTTTTTTAAGAGTAGAACAAACAACGTCTGTTCTCTACCTAAAACCATCCATTGGCTTCTAATTCTGCTCAGAGTAAAACTTAAGTATAAAATGACCTGCAAGGCCCTATGTGACCTGACCTTTCAGGATCTCCCCCACCACATTTCCTATTACTCCCCCCATCGCTGCACTCCTTGCCCCCCTCCAGCATGCAGGTAGCCTCCCTCCTCAGAGCCTTTTACACCTGCACTTCCCTCTGTTTGGAATGCCCTTCTCCCAGATAGCAATATCATTAACTCCCTCTCCTCAAACGTCACCATCTCAGTGGGTCTTGCCTGATTATAACTCCAGTCACCACCACCCCAACCTGTTGAGCACTCTATGCCCCATCCTCACTTGTTTTCTCTTTAGTGCATATATATATATATATATATATATATATATATATATATATGTATATATATATATATATATATAACACATAACATATCACACACACACACATATATATTAAATTGTTTTCAGAGACAGAGAGAGCATGAGTGGGGAAGAGTGGCAGAGTTGGGGTGGGGGAGAGAGAGAGAATCCTAAGGAGATACCACACTCAGCATGGAGCCTGATTCAATTCCACAACCCTGGGATCATGACCTGAGTGTCGGTCCGACACTCAACCGACTGAGCCACCCAGATGCCCCAGATACATTTTTTTATGGTTTTTGTCTGTGTCTCCTCTCATTCATAGCCTCTCTCTCTTTCTCTCTCTCTTCTCCAGGAGAGCAGAGATTAGTCTCCTTTTTTCATGGTTGTATCTCCAGAATCTACAACACACAGCAGAGTACATAGTAGATGCCCAATAAAAGTTTGTGGAATGTGGGGCACCCGGGTGACTCAGCCGGCTAAGTGACTGACTCTTCATTTTGGCTTAGGTCATGATTTCACAGTTTGTGAGCTCAAACCCCATGTCAGGCTCTGCTGTGACAGCACGCTGTGGCTGCTTTGGATTCCCTGTCTCCCTTTCTCTTTGCTCCTCCCTGATCTGTGCAGGCACATGCTCGCTCGCTCTCTCTCTCTATCTCTCTCTCTCTCAAAAATAAACATTTTTAAAAAGCTTGTGGAATGATTGACATAATAAAGGAGCATTTCCCCCAGTTTTCTGTAAGTATGGTATACAGACTATATTCTTTTTTTTTTTTTTTTATGTTTATTTCTGAGAGAGAGAGAGAGCGTGAGCAAGGGAGGGGCAGAAAGAGAGAGGGAGACATAGAATCTGAAGCAGGCTCTAGGCTCTAAGGAGAGCCCATAATTACAACAGCACAGAGCTGTTCTCAGCACAGAGCCCAACACAGGGCTCAAACTATGAACTGTGAGAACATGACCTGAGCCAAAGTCGGACGCTTAACCAACTGAGCCACCCAGGCATCCCCAGACTATATCTATTCTTAAGTTACCTGTTGTAATTATGGGAAAATGCAGATTCTGAGGCCCACCCCAGACCTCCTGAATTAAAATCTCTCAGGATGAGCCAGGAAATTTTCATCTACCTTAAAGCACACAAGAGTTTGATAGTTACTGATCCAGCCCAGCCTTCATTTTATAGGCAGCGCCTGATGGTCAAGCCTACAGAGCTAGATCGCAAGAAATGAGAACTACAACTACCATTTCATATTCATTCCATTGCAAATGTTTTTCATTTGTATCATCTAACATGGAGTTAAGGTCTCAGGGAGAACTTGGAAAATGACACTAGTCTTTGAGGTTCCTACAGGGAGGCCATGCAACCCTAATTAAAATATTCATTTCTGACAAATAGTTGCAAAATGAAAAAAAAGTAACCAAAAAAAAAGATATGGGTAGTTCTAAATATTATATACAACTTTCAAGAAAATGTAAGTTTTAATAGTGGAATTTTATTTCATTCCTTTGACCCCAAGTTTCCACTACTACATTTCCCTGCTGTAGTAAAAAGAGTAATAATTCATTCCAGTGATTTTTAAGTCCTGCTAGGTACTCTGTTCTACAGCAGCAATAGCAAAAGAAAACAAAGTCTCTGCTCTCATGGAGGCAGACGCCAAGGAAACAGGGAAATGGCAAACAAAAAGATAAATATATACTTTAGAGAATACTACTATGAAAGAAAAATAAAACAAGTTACTGAGATGGAAGGCAAGAGGGGCAGGATGGGAAGGATGGAGTGGTGCTATTTTATATCTGGGGTTCAGGCAGGCCTCTTTGAGGGGATAGCATTTAAATAGAGATCTAGTGATGGGTACCTGGGTGGCTGAACTGGTTAAGCATCTGACTCTTGCTTTCAGCTCAGGTTATGATCTCACATTTCATGAGTTTGAGCCCTGCATTGGGCTCTGCACTGACAGTGCTGAACCTGCTTGGGACCCCTCTCGACCCCTCTCCCCCCACCCACTCACCCCCGTCTCTCTCTCTCGAAATAAACTTTCTGAATTCCTGGGTGGCTCTGTCAGTTAAGCATCTGAATTCGGCTCAGGTCATGATCTCACAGTTCATGAGTTCCAGCCCCACATCCAACTCTGTACTGACAGCTCAGTGTATGGAGGCTGCTTTGGATTCTGTGTCTCCCTCTCTCTCTGCCCCTCCCCCACTCACTCTCAGTCTCCCTCCCTCTCTCTCTCTCTCTCTCTCTCTCTCTCTCTCTCTCTCACATACACACACACATAAAGGTTAAAAAAATGAAATAAAATAAACTTTCAAAAATAAAAAGACATTTTTAATAAAATAAAATAAGTAGAGACCTAGTAAAGGAAGGAAGGTAGCCAAAGCAAAGTCAAGTGCCCTGAGTCAGAAACAAGCTTGTTGTGAGTCTTAGGTCAGGATTTATAGCAGCAGACTGAGATAAAGATTCATATTCAGGTGATTTATTGAGAAAATGCTCCCCAAGTGTTAACGAGGATGTAAAGGGAATTCTTATGCACTCATGGTGGGAGTGTAAATTAGCGCAACCATTATGGAAAATAGTATAAAGTTTCCTCAAGAGATTAAAAACAGAATTATCATATGATCCAGCAATTCCCCTTCTAGATACTTATCTGAAGGAAAAGAAATCACTATCTCAAAAAGATATCCACACCTGGTGTCCACTGAAGCATTGTTTACAATATCCAAGACATGAAAACAACCTGTGTCCACTGATGGATGGATGAATAAAGAAAATGTGACATATATAGATACACACACACACACACACACACACACACACAGGAATATTATTCAGCTATTAAAAAAGAAGAAAATTTGGGGGCACCTGAATGGCTCCATCAGTTGAGCACCCAACTCTTGATCTCAGCTCAGTTCTTGATCTTAGAGTTGTGAGTTCAAGCCCCATGTTGGGGTCCACGCTGGGCGTGGAGCCTATTTTTAAAAAAAGAAGAAGGAGGAGGAGAAAGAGGAAATCTTACCACTAGTTGACAACATGGATGGACTTCAAGGGCATTTTGCTAAGTGAAATGAGTCTGACAGAAAAACAAATACTGTATGATCTTATTTATATGTGGAATATCAAAAAAAATAGGACTCATTGATATAGACAACATATTATTGGTTGCTAGAGGCAAGGAGGGGTGGGAAAATGAGTGAGGGTGGTCAAAAAGTTCAAACTTCTCATTATAAGATTAAAAAGTCTTCAGGCACCTTGGTGGCTCAGTCAGACAAGTGTTTGACTCTTGATCTCAGTTCATGGGTTCAAGCCTCGTGTGTGGCTCTGCGCTGACTGTGACACTGCTTGGAATACTCTCTCTCTCCCTTTCTCTCTGCCCCTAGCTTCTTGCTCTCTCTCTCTTTCTCTTTCAAAAATAAATAAATAAACATTAAAAAAATAAAAGTAAGTCCTGGGAATATAATGTACAGCATGGTGACTATAGTTTACTATACCATGGTGTATATTTGAATATTGTAAGAGGGTAAATCTTAAAAGAGATCTTTAAAAAAAGTAGATCTCATCACAAGAAAAAAACCTTGTAACTACGTGCGTTGATGGATGTCAACTAAGCTTATCATGGTGATCATTTCATAATATATACAAATATCAAATCATGATGTTGTACCCCTGAAACTAATGTTATATGTCAATTATACCTCAACTGCTTAAAAATACAATTAAATTATGTTGTACATTTAAAACTAATACAATGTTATATGTCACTTTCTCGGAAAGTTAAATTTCAAAAAAAAATGACTCACTGGAGCAGTATTTCCTGAGTTCCTGCGAAAGAAAGAAAGAAAGAAAGAAAGAAAGAAAGAAAGAAAGAAAGAAAGAAAGAAAGAAAGAAAGAAAGAAGAGAAAGAAAGAAAGAAAGAAAGAAAGAAAGAAAGAAAGAAAGAAAGAAAGAAAGAAAGAAAAAGAAAAGAAAGAAAATTCTCCCAAAACTAGTCAGGGGAAGCTGGACAAGGCGGGGAGAAAGCCAAGAGAGAGTGCAATCTCATGCAAAGTCCAGCCAGATCCTGCAGGGGACTTCTGGAATGTAGATGATTGCTCACAGTTTAGACTCTATCCCAACTGGAGTCAAAGGAGTTGAGTTCTCATACTTCTGCAGTGACTAAGAACTGGGGGCGTTGGTGAGGAGGAATGTAAACCCCCAGTCACTTCCTTTGGCCTTTGCCTGAGCAAAGCAGCTCTAATACTGATCTCATTTCCTTTGGCTGTATACCCAGAAGTTACACTAAGTGAAATAAGCCAGATACAGAAAGGCGAATGCTGTGAAATCTCACTTATATATGAAACTTAAAAAAGCTGAATTCATAGAACCAGAGAATAGAATGGTGGTGGCAAGGTTTGGAGACCAGAGAGATGGGAAGAGGTTGGTCAAGGGTGCAAAATTTCATTTATAAGATGAATAAGTTGGGGCGCCTGGGTGGCTTGGTCGGTTAATCGTCCTACTTCGGCTCAGGTCATGATCTTGCAGTCCAGGGGTTCCAGGCCTGCATTGGGCTCTGTGCTCACAGCTGAGAGGCTGGAGCCTGCTTCAGATTCTGTGTGTGTGTGTGTCTCTGTCTCTGCCCTTCCCCCACTCATGCTTTGTCTCTCTACATATCTCAAAAAAGAATAAACGTTAAAAAAAATTTTAAGATGAATAAGTTCTGGGGATATAATGTACAGCACGGTGGCTATAGTTAATAGTACTATATTATATACTTGAAATTTGCTACAAAAAGAAGAGCTGGGGGCGCCTGGCTGGCTCAGTAGAGCATGTGACTCTTGATCTCAGGACTGTGAGTTGGAGCCCCATGTTGGGTGTAGAGATTATTTAAAATAAAATCCTTTAGGGGTGCCTGGGTGGCTCAGTCGGTTAAGCATCTGACTTCGGCTCAGGTCATGATCTCGCGGTCCGTGAGTTGGAGCCCCACGTCGGGCTCTGTGCTGACAGCTCAGAGCCCGGAACCAGTTTCAGATTCTGTGTCTCTCTCTCTCTCTGACCCTCCCCCGTTCAAGCTCTGTCTCTCTCTGTCTCAAAAATAAATAAACGTTTAAAAAAAGTTTAAAAAAAATAAAATCCTTTAAAAAATAAGCTAACTTTGTGAGATAATGGATATGCTAATTGATTTGATTGTGGTAATCAGGTAGCCATTTCACAATGTATACATATATCAAATCATCCCATTGTATACACTATATAGAAAGGGTTTTTATTGTGAAAATAAAAGGCTGGGGGTGGGGGGAAGCAGTTGAAATAGCCCAAGACAGTCCTCCTAAGAGAGTTGCCGGTGCTGGCTATTAAAAAACATTAAAAAATGTTTCACTAAGGAGTCCAAGAGGATCTAGGCAGAGCACTGACAGGGTCCCCTGCCGTGTGTTTAGGAACTAAATGGCTAGAAAGGGGCAGAGGGAGTGGCTAGAAATAGGATTGTGATAGGTTTCTAGTATTCTAAAACCCATTTTTTTTTCATTAAGTAACCATTTATTGAGTACCCATAATGTGCCAAATGCTATGCCAGCCCTGAAGATCCAATGATGGACAATGGGGACACAGTTATTGTGTCCTCTTGGCACTTATAGTCTGACGATGAAAAGAAGCATTAAATTACTCTCAAGCACTATAGGACACAAAACAGGAGAACATAAGCCAGTTTGGGACTCAGAGGCTTCTCTGAGAAAGTACTATCTGAGCTGATGCTGAAGAGTGAACAAGTTGTTGTCGGACATAGACTGGGCTGGGGGGTTGGTGAGGAGGGAAATGCTTCAGGAGAGGCAACCAGATGTTCAAAGACCAGGAGCCAAGAAGGGTGTAGTGAATTCAAGGAACTGAAAGAAATTGGCATAACTGAGGCAGAAAGAGTGGGTTGGGGATGATAGGAGTGAGCAAATTGAGTAGTAACTAGAGGCCAAATTCAGGATAATATACTGTAATCCAAGGACAGTGACAAGATATAAATGGGATTTGGCTAACTGGATGTGGAAGTGGTGATTGGTCATGCTGAATTTATAATACATATTTCTAAGGAAAACTAAGATTATAAGAGGAAGAAAAGTTTGGGGAAAGTGTTTTGCCACTTCATTCTGTTTTCAAATATTAGTATTTTTACTAGTGTAAGATATTTATTATGCTATTTCAAAAACATCTGAAATCTAAGTGTTATGCAAATATATATTATGTACATAATGTATATATTATATATTATATGTATTATATGTATTTTTGTATATATGAGGCAATATGTACAAAATTGTAATAATGGGTCCCTCTAGAAAGTAGGACTGCAGATTTTTTGTTCCTATTTTGCACATTTCTGCATTGAGTTTTTATGAGCATATATTTTTATATAATTATGAAAATGTTGCCTATAATAATAAAAAAGAAAATAAGAATAAAGGAAGATTGTGTGTGTGTGTGTGTGCGTGTTGTAGTTACTCTTTTTTTAAAATCTTTTTATTTGAGTATAGTTGACACAATGTTACATTAATTTTAGGTGTACAATAGTAATTTAGCAATTTTATACATTATGCTATGGTCACAAGTGTAACTATCACCTGTCACACACAACACTACTACAATATCATTGACTATATTTTGTATGCTGTGCCTTTTATTCCCATGATTTATTCATTCCATGACTGGAAACCTGTATCTTCCAATTTCCTTCACCTATTTTGCCCATGTCCCCCATCCCTCCCCTCTAGCAACCATCATTTTGTTCACTGTATTTAAGAATCTGGGGGGGTTTTGTTTTTTGTTTATTTTTTGTTTGTTTCTTTGTTCATCATTTCTTTCTTTTTTTGTTTTTTGTTTTTTTGTTTTTTTTTAGATTCTACATAGAAGTGAAATCACAAGGTATTTGTCTTTATCAGTCTAACTTATTTTACTTAGTATAATGCTCTCTATCCATCTATGTTGTCACAAATAGGATAATCTCATCCTTTTTATAGCTGCATAATATTCCAGTGGGGTGTATATATGTGTGTGTGTGTGTGTGTGTGTGTGTGTGTGAGAGAGAGACAGAGAGACAGAGAGACAGAGAGAGAGAGAGACATCTTTATCCATTCACCTATCAGTGGATACTTAGGTTGTTTCCATATCTTGGCTATTGTAAATAATGCTGCAATAAACATAGGGACACATAAACCTTTCCCAATTAGTGTTTTAACCCAGTAGTGAAAGTACTGGATTGTATGGTATTCCTATTTTTAGTTTTTTAAGGAACCTCCATACAGTTTTCCACAGTGACTGCACCAATGTACATTCCCACCAGCAGTGCACAAGGGTTCCTTTTTTTCCCACATCCTTACCAACACCTGTTATTTCTTTTTTGCTAATGTTTATTTATTTATTTTGAGAGAGAGAGCAAGGGAGGGGTAGAGAGAGAGAATCTCAAGCAGACTCCTGGCTGTCAGTGCAGAGCCCAAGACAGATCTCGAACCCACAAACCATGAGATCCTGACCTGAGCCGAAATCAAGAGTTAGTCGTTTAACCAGCTGAGCCACCCAGGCCCCCCTCTTACCTTTTTGATACGAGGCATTCTAACAGGTATGAGGTGATATCTCATTATGGTTTTGATTTGCATTTCCCTGATGTTGAGCATCTCTCCATGTGTCTGTTGGCCATCTGTATGTCTTCTTTGGAAATAATGTTTATTCAGGTCCTCTGCCCATTGTTGTTTTTGTTTTTGTTTTTTGGTGTTGAGGAAGGTTCTTTTTACAGATGAATGCTACCTGGAAATATAGACAAATGACTGAATTAAGAAATCACCCTTTTTGTAGCATTGTGTTCCAACTATACTTCAATAAAAAGAGAGAGATGGGACACCTGGCTGGCTCAGTCGGTTAAGCATCCGATTTTGCCTCCGGTCATGATCTCACAGTTCATGGGTTCGAGCCCCTCATCAGGCTGTGCTGACAGCTCAGAGCCTAGAGCCTACTTCTGAGTCCATCTCTCCCTTTCTCTCTGCCCCTTCCCCGCTTGCAGTCTGCCTCTCTCTCTCAAAAATAAATAAACATTAAAAAAAATAATAAATAAAATAAAGAGAGAAAAAAAAGAAAAAGAAATCACCCTTTTGTCACCACAATGTGATAATTGACACAGGTGGGAATCATCAATGGATGCCAAAAGCATCAGGAAAGATTGGTAGGAAACATGATGCCTGTGATAGTCTGATTGTAAATAATGGTCTCAATTCTCCTCCCCTCTCTAGCCATGTCTCTTACAACATGATTTTATAGCTCCCCTATCAAGAGATGGAGCCTATTTTTCTCTACCCTATGAATCTCAACTGGCCTTGTGATTTGTTTTGACCTATGGAATACGAAAGAAGTGACAGTGTCAGTTCCTAACCCAGATGTCACTCACTTCTACTTGCTCTCTTAGAACCCTACCATCATCATGAGAATAAGCCCAGACTAGCCTGCTGAGGAGATTCAACGTGCCACAGGCAACAGTGAATCAAGACTCAGGAGCAAAGCCACCTAGCCAATCCACAGTTGACCACAGATGCATGAGGAAGTCCAGCTGAAGGCAGAACCACCCTGTAAACTCAGCTTAAATTGCCAACCCTCAGAATGCAAACTGGTGCAGCCACTCTGGAAAACAGTATGGAGGTTCCTCAAAAAACTAAAAATAGAACTACCCTACTACCCAGCAATTGCACTACTAGGCATTTATCCACAGAATACAGATGTGATGTTTCGAAGGGACACATGCACCCCCATGTTTATAGCAGCACTATCAACAATAGCCAAAGTATGGAAAGAGCCCAATGTCCATCGATGGATGAATGGATAAAGAAGATGTGGTAAATATATACAATGGAGTATTACTTGGCAATCAAAAAGAATGAAATCTTGCCATTTGCAACTATGTGACTGGAACTGGAGGGTTTTATGCTAAGTGAAATTAGTCAGAGAAAGACAAATACCATATGATTCCCCTCATATGTGGAATTTAAGATACAAAAGAGATGAAAATAAAGGAAGGGAAGCAAAAACAATATAAAAACAGGGATGGAGACAAAACATAAGAGACTCTTAAATACTGAGAACAATACTGAGGGTTGCTGGAGTGGTTGTGGGTGGGGAGATGGGCTAAATGGGCAAGGAACATTAAGGAGGACACTTGCTGAGATGAGCACTAGGGGTTATATGTAGGGGATGAATCACTGGATTATACTCTGGAAATCATTATTGCACCATATGCTAACTAAGTTGGATGTAAATTTTTTTAAATAATAAATAAATAAATATTTGCCAACCCTCAGAATCTTGAGCTAAACAAATCATTATTTTAAGCCACTCAGTTTTGAGTTGTTTTGTCATGAAACAATAATATAAAACCACATAGATTTGTTACTAATTGCAAAGGTGAAAATATGTGCCATTCAGTGGACTGATCTGGTGTTGACCACCTTAACTCTCACTGGTGGTAGATAGAACAAGCTAGCATTATTGTTTCCATAGGCAACGCAATATCAAATACATCAAGTATAATTTATTTTGCCAAAATTGTTTAAGCTGAATCTAACCAGGTCTCTAAACCACCAGTCATGCATATAGGGAAAACAGGGGAAAGAAAAACAGTGATATGGCAGCATGAAGAAATAAGTATTTTATAAGATGATTGGCCTGAGGGCACCTGGGTGATTCAGTCAGTTGAGCATCAGACTCCTAATTTCTGCTCAGGTCATTCATGATCCCAGGGTCGTGGGATCAAGCCCCCCACTGGGCTGCGCACTGTGCCCAGAGCCTGCTTGGGATTCTCTCTCTCTCCTTCTGCCACACCCCAGCTCACATGCGTGCATGTGTATGTGCGCATGGGCTCTCTCTCACTCTCACTCACTCTCTCTCTCTCAAATAAATAAATAAATAAATAAATAAATAAATAAGAGATAATTGGCCTGGACCTTTTAGGAAAGAAAAAATGTGTCATAAAAAAAGGAAAGCTAAAGTGATGGAACAGTTCTGGAGACTGGGAAGTCCAAGATCAAATCACTGGCAGTTTCAGTGTCTGGAGGAACCTGCTCCCTGGGTCCCAGACAGCCATCTTCTCACTGTGTCCTCACATAGTGGGGCGGGGGAGGGGGGGTAAGAGAGCTCTTCGGGTCCTCGTTTACAAGGGCATTGATCCCACTCCTGAAGGTTCCACCCTCATGACCCAATCACCTTTCAAAGGCCCCATCTCCTAACA
This sequence comes from Felis catus, assembly GCF_018350175.1. NCBI lineage: Eukaryota > Metazoa > Chordata > Mammalia > Carnivora > Felidae > Felis > Felis catus. The sequence goes on along the minus strand of NC_058373.1, from coordinate 69,651,888 downwards.
CCATTACATTGAGCTTCAGGGCTTCAACATATGAATTTTGGGAAGAACACAAACATTCAGTCTATAGCACCAGTCAACCCACAGACTCATGAGAAGTATTAAATAATTCTCATTTGAAACCACTAAGCTTTGGGATGACATATAACACAACAACGGATAACTGAAACCATACGGTCTTCATAAAAACCCTGTAAGGTAATTGCCATTATTATCCTCATATTGTATAAGAGAAAACTAATGCTTAGGTAGTTTTTTTTTAATTTTTTTTAACGTTTTTATTTATTTTTGAGACAGAGAGAGACAGAGCATGAAGGGGGGAGGGGCAGAGAGAGAAGGAGACACAGAATCGGAAGCAGGCTCCAGGCCCTGAGCCATCAGCTCAGAGCCCGATGCGGGGCTCGAACTCACGGACCGTGAGATTGTGACCTGAGCTGAAGTCTGACGCTTAACCGACTGCGCCACCCAGGCACCCCGATGCTTAGGTAGTTTAAATAACTTGTCCAAGATTACAAAGTTCAGAGGTAGCAAAACCAGGAATTAAAATCTACACTGGTTTGGAGCACCTGGGTGGCTCAGTCAGTTAAGCATCCTGATCTTTGTTTTGGCTCAGGTCATGATCTCACAGTTTGTGAGATCAAGCCCTGCATTGGGCTTTGCACTGACAGCATGGAGCCTGCTTGGGATTCTCTCTCCCTGTCTCTCTCTGCCCCTCCCAGTCTTGCTTGCTCTCTAAATAAATAAATAAATAAATAAATAAAATTTTTAAATTAAAAAAATTTTAATTAAATAAAATAAATAAAATCTATATTGGTTTGATTCTAGAGCCTGACTCCTAAGTATTATATGACAAAGTTTCTGACCAAGGCCAACTTATGCCCCAAGATATTCGGTTATAGAGTAAAAACATTCCTAGAGATAATGTATTCAGAACATGAACAAATGACTTTACTGTAGCATTTTTGTCACCTACAGACAACATCTCCAAACCCAGGGCTTTAAAAAAAAAAAAAAACACTTTGTCCTGGGGCACCTGGGTGGCTCAGTCGGTTGGGCGTCATGACTTCGGCTCAAGTCATGATCTTGCAGTTTGTGGGTTCAAGCCCCGCGTCGGGCTCTGTGCTGACAGCTCAGAGCCTGGAGCCTGCTTTGGATTCTGTGTCTCCCTCTCTCTCTGCCCCTCCCATGCTCATGCTCTGTGTCTCTCTGTCTCTCAATAATAAATAAATGTTAAAAAAAATTTTTTTAAACAAAACACTTTGCCCTCTACAGCCTTATTAGTGTTCACCCTGGGTAATGCTAGAGCACAGGGGAACACAGAGACTTTTACAAAAAAACAAGCACCCTCCCACAGAGAGTAAAAGGAGGAAGGATATTAATTAGGACCAAACATGAACACTAACATGTGGTCTCAGTTGGTACCATGGTTAAGAAGTCTTTGAAGAAAGATTAAAAACCAATGACAAAAATGATGTTCAGCATCACTAGCCACTATAGGAATGCAAATTAAAACCCAAATGAGATGTAATCACACACCTATTAAAAGAGCTAAAAATTTTTGGGGCGCCTGGGTGGCGCAGTCGGTTGAGCGTCCGACTTCAGCCAGGTCACGATCTCGCGGTCCGTGAGTTCAAGCCCCGCATCAGGCTCTGGGCTGATGGCTCAGAGCCTGGAGCCTGTTTCTGATTCTGTGTCTCCCTCTCTCTCTGCCCCTCCCCCGTTCATGCTCTGTCTCTCTCTGTCCCAAAAATAAATAAACGTTGAAAAAAGAGCTAAAAATTTTAAAGTAGTGACAACACCAAATGCTATTCAGAATGTGGGATATCTGAATCTCCCATACGTTGTTTGTATAACTGTAAAATGGGTGGCCATAGTTTGCCAGTTTCTTAAAAAACTAAACATGCAATTACCATACAACCCAGCAATCACACTCCTAGGCATTTATGCCAGAGAAGTGAAATTTGACTTCTACACAAAAATCTGTACATGAATGGTCATTGCAGCTTTATTTGTAATAGCCAAAGGCTGGAAACACCCAAAATGTCCCTCAACAGGTGAATGGTACAATAAACTGTGCTACATCCACTGCACGGATACTAATCAGCAATAAATAGGAATGAAATAGCGAAACACATAACTTGGATGGATCACAAGAGCACTATGCTAAGTAAAAAATGCGAATCTGAAAAGTTTTTTTTAAAAAGTCACATGCTGTAGGATTCCAATTATATAACATTCTCAGTGTGACAAAATTGCAGTGATGGAAAACAGATTAGTGGTTGCCAGGAATGAGAGATGGTGGGGAGGAGAGGGGCAGGTGTAACTCTAGAGAAGCAACAGAAGGGAGGGGCAGCTGGGTGGCCCAGTTGGTTGAGTGTCTGACTCTTGATTTCAGCTTGGGTCATGATCCCAGGGCTGTGGGAGGCCCACGTCAGGCTCCACACTGAGCATAGAAACTGCTTAAGATTCTGTCTCTCTCTCATTCTAAAATTAAAAAAAAAAAGGAACAAAAGTAAACAACAGAGATCTTTGTGATGACAGAGTAGTTCTGCATCTTGATTGTTGTGACTGCTACCCCAATGTACACGTGAGATATAATGGCATAGAACTATACACACACATTCTATCAATGCCAATTCCCTAATTTTGATATTGTACTCTGGTCACATAAGTTGTAACCCTTGGGGGAAACTGGGAGAAGGGTATATGGACTTCTCTGTACTGTTTTTGAAACTTCAAATGACTTGATAGTTGTTTCAAAATAAAAAGATAAGAAAAAAATTACAATGTAAAATAGACCTCAATAAAGTCTGTTTTAAAACTGACAAGAGGAAATGAATATAGTATCTTGTTAATCTCACTTATCTTTCCCCTGGTTCTGATTCTTTTATCTTGTTTAGACCCTATTCTGTGTGTTCTGATTGTGAGCCCAAAAGCGAATTTGTGAAATATGGCATGAAAACGCAGTAAGTGTGACTTTGCATTTAGCCAACAATGACAAAGCCCCAGGCACTGTGTGAGGCCCTGTGGACATGACTAATACCTGAACACATGCTCTGCTTTGCCTCTTTGCACCCCCACGCCTCCCTGCCTCCACACACAGTCCCCAAGCTAGTTCTCTCCCACACTTCATTGCTTGTTCTTGGATCTTTCATCAGAACTTAAATGGAATTTCTGAGAGGAACAGAAAAAGGCAGGAAGCAGAACTCTTTGGTTGCCCCCAGAAAGGAGGAAGGCTCAGGACAAAGAGGGAGGAGGGAATGACTGCAGAGAAACTAACATTTAGACAGGGGATATGGGAACAGTGGGTGGGCATGTGTCCCAAGCAAAGGACTTACTGAACAACAGTCCCATAAACTATATTGTGGTGCCAAATTCAAGGCTGTTTATTCTGTGCTGATCTCACTCTGGCAACTCAGATCCCTACCATTATTCCTAAGAAGGATCAGCACAAATCTAATACCCAAGCTGTAAAAGATAGCTCAGACAGTAGTGTTGTCTTTGTAAATACCAAAGACATTCTTTTATTTAGCAGCCTACCATTCTGTGAAGTGCACTGTGAATGCAGATCTCAGAGCAGTCGCTCAGATACAGTGATCAATAGCCATTATTCCAGGCCCCTAGACGTGAGGGACTCACAGAGGAAAAGAGGACATCTGAGATCTGTATCAGCTATTGTGTGAGCTTTTTTTTTTAAATCTGAGACTCTCCAACACAAGAAAATATTTATTAAACTTAGGTGTATTCAGCACTATGGTATGCTCAGGGCCACAGAGATGAAATTGCCTTTTCCCCTTGCTCACAGGTGCCCTTATGCAGGAAACTCCCCCCCCCCTTTTTTTTTTCTCAGGGAGCCTGGGTGACCCAGTTGGTTATAGCTTCCTACTCTTGGTTTTGGCTCAGGTCATGATCTCGTGGTTCATGAGTCAAAAGCCTCACGTCAGGCTCTGCACTGACAGTGTGGAACCTGTTTGGGATTCTCTCTCTCCCTCTCTCTGCCCCTCCCTGGCTCTCAGTCTCTCTCAAGATAAACTTTAAAAAAAAGCAAACAAAACTTTTTTTCTCATCTCAATCTTATCTTGAGTATTTTTGAATATGCTGAAGTTTAACTGTGATTTTTCCCCCCAATCTCTAATTCCCCCAAGGACATCCTGGGTAAACCTAGAATGAAGGCGTAAAAACTGTGCTATCCCTACCAAGGAGAAGGCTGGTCTCTCGGCTCCCAAAAAAAGAATCTGGCTTGGTATTAAATGAGCTCCTTGCCTATTGAGATTTTATAAAATGGACCAATGGTCCTGACTCAAGAATAAGATGGAATGAAGAAGCTGGAATTCAAGTTCCACAACCATAATAGAGACTGTGGCCAACTCACCTTGTGTGTGTGTGCGCGCGCGCGCACGTGTGTGCGTCAGTGCGCGCGTGCGTGTGTGTGTGTGTGTGTGTTTCCAGCACCTCGTATGGTGTCTGGTATAAAGGGATTATCAATAAACATTTTTTCATTAAATTGAAAGCAGACAAGATGGTTTGTCAGGAGAATTCCCTCCTGATTTAAGGCACCTCTGAAACAAATAGAAATAACATCCCAAAAGTATATAGGAAACACACTCCTGATTTTGATTTCTCTACCACATGCACAGACTTCTCCAAAATCTTTATCTCCATCCCCGAGCTCCAAATCCACATTTTTAAAAGCCCACTAGACAATGCCTGGATCTGGATGGTGCCTCCCAATAAATATGTCAACCCCAAATCTTCCTGGTCTCCCAAGCTAGACCAGTGGTTTCCAACCTATGAAACAAGCACCTAACAGATCATGGAGTCAGCAGGGTACCAAGTGCAAGTCAATGATGGGGTCAGCCCCAGCCAGGTGCGGGGCACTAAAAGTGCCTCAAAATCAGTCAGCGTTTCACTATCACAATGCATCAGCAATTTTGAACAATGCCAGTGATGAAATACTCCTCCAAAAAAAATATCCAATGAATCCAAGTTTTAAACAATTGCTGTGGTTACTTTCGAGTTTTAGTAATATTTATTTAAGCTTCAAGTTGGACATTTTTATTACTTGCCTTTAATAAACATTGTAATCTGCATGGAATTTAACTCAAAGGACTCTCAGTTGTACAATTGCCCCCAGACACAAGCAGATTCAGTAGCTTTTACCTGTCATTTAGAAAGTTTGCAAAGGTCCAGAATCATTCCAGACTACTTCAGGCACCCTTCATATCTCCGGCCTCTGTGGTACTCTGTATTTCTACATTTAAACAGATTTGACCTAAACAATGATAGCATAGTGATAGTGTCTCAGTCAGCTGACAAAATACCATGGGTGGCTTGAAAAACAGAAATTTATTTTCTCACAGCTTTGAAGGCTGGAAGTCTGAGATCATGGTCCGTTTACAGTGAGGGCTTTCTTCCTGGCTTGCAGATGTCAGCCTTCTCACTGTGCCCCCACATGTCAGAGAAAGACCACAAGTTCTTTGGCATGAAGTCCCCACCCAAGGGTCAAATATGCTAAGTATACTATGCATGAAGTAATTCCAAGGGATTGAGAAATCAATACAAATGCCAAATGTTATCTGCAAGCATATGTATTTGCAAATACCTGCAAATGCTATCTATATTAAAAAATAATACAACTCACATTATATATATGTAGCCACATGCCTGGTCCCTAATTAGTTGACTTCGAGTTAATCAAAAGTAGTATCATCCTGGATGGGCCTGACCCAATCAACTGAGCCCTGTAAAAGAGAGTCTGGAAGTTAGGCTCTCTCTGGTGCTGGCAGTAAAAATCAAATTACCATAAATTCTCCAGCCTCAAGGAAATGAATTCTGCCAACAACTGAGAGGGCTTGGAAGCAGATCTTTGCCTAGTCAAGCCACCAGAAGAGAACATGGCCCTTGCAACTCGTTGACTTCAGCCTTGTGAGACCCAAAGCAGAGGACCTAGCTAATCGGACTCAGTAGCTATTCCCATTCATTTGGAAATTCTGACTTCTGACCTGGAGAAACTGTGATAATAAAGAGAGGCTGTTATAAGCTGCTAATTTTAAGGCAATGTGTTATACAGCAACAGAAAACCAGTAACAGCAGTTTTTTGTACCTAGCAGAATCTCTGACTTAAACTGGCTTAATGAGCAAAGAAATTTATTTTCTCATATAACAGGAAGTCCAGAAGTACTTCAGACTTCAATTTGGTTTGTTCAGAGGCTGTATTCTGTCATCAAAGATCCAGATTCTTTGCATCCCACCACTGTGTTACCCTAAGTGATGTTTGATCTTCAGATAGTTGCAAGATGGCTCCAGTAGTCATATCGGTGTCACATTCAGAAACATCCAGAGGATAAAAAAAGAGTGTTAATTTGTAAGGCATTTTCAGAAAGAGTAAGGAAACTTCCCAGAAGCTCTTCAGATTTTCATTCCTGTCTCACTGTCCACAGCCACATGCCCATTCCAAATCAGTCACTGACTGGGTGAAAAGGACTAGGAGAAATGGGGAGAAAAGACTAACATGTCCACTACAACCCTTAATCAAAGAGTTTACAAAAAAAGGACAGAAGTATGAAATGTCCACAAACACTGAGATTGCTCTGCAATCAGTGATAAGAAATCAGAGACAATGAAGTAATAACATGTCGGAGAGCAGCAAGGAGCAAGAACATTGCAAGAGACATACAAGGTGAACAAAACAAATGATGAAAGAAGAGATATCCACACCAGACCCATTGCCTAAGGCTTTTCCATCAATCCCATAGAATTAGAAATTAGTATCAGGGCTCCTGGGTGGCTCAGTTAGTTGAGTATGCGACTTTGGCTCAGGTCATGATCTCACAGTTCATGGGTTCAAGCCCTGCATCGGGCTGTGTGTTGACAACTCAGAGCCTGGAACCTGCTTCGGATTCTGTGTCTCCCTCTCTCTCTGCCCCTCCCCTGCTCATGCTCTGTCTCTCTCTCTCTCTCTCAGAAATAAACATTAAAAAAAAAAAAGAAATTTGTATCAAAACTTTGCGCATCACTGATTATATGTACAATTTAATGACATAGTAATTTGCATACAATTATTATTGCTATATAGGTCTGTGTCCCAAGCTTCATAACTCCTCCTGGTATGGTTACAGATAATTTATGATAAAATATTAAAGGCATAAAAAGTAAATTATGTGTAACTATACATGTAATGAATTGCCTGAATTGAAGAACAAGAAATTGCAAAAATATTTTAACTATTCTGGAAAACGCAAGATATATAGAAACCTGCTCTCCCTTAAATAGGAGGTAGAAGATATACCTGTATCTTATCATCGCGATGTGGAAATGTTGAGGTGCAGAGCCAACAGCCAAGAATAATTCTTATGGGCACCTGGGTGGCTTAGCCTGTTAAGCATCCAACTCTTGATTTTGGCTCAGGTCATGGTCTCACCATAAAGGGATGAAGCCCCATGTCAGGCTCTGACTCTGCACTGGCCAGGGAGCCTGCTTGAGATTCTCTCTCTCCTTCTCCCTCTGCCCCTCCCCCTCCTTCCCTCTCTCTCTCTCTCTCTCTCTCTCTCTCTCTAAAGAAAAAAAAAAAAGTAAGTTTTTAGACATCTTCATGCACGAAGGTGGCTTTATTAAAGCAGGGGACAGGACTGTGGACTGAAGAGCTGCACTGGGATTGTGAGGGGTTACTGATTATATACTTGGGAGTTAGGGGAGGTAAAGGTAAGGGGAACTTTCCAAAGGGATTTTCACCATGCTGAAGAAGGCTCAGAGCATCCTGGAAGCCTAGCTATTGTCAAGTGAAGGTTGTTTTCCGCTCTAGGAAAGCATTAATTTTAAGACAGTAGGGAGTCCCTGGAAGAATGTCTTACTCTCCTTGTCTCAAGTATTTGTCAATGGGGTGCAGGTTATAAGGAAATTTATCTGCATTTCTTTGCCTTTGTTTCCCCACATCAATCACATTGTACACCTTAAACATTGATATCAGTGTCATCTCGATAAATCTGAAAACGGTTTTTAAATTTTTGTAATAGGTAAAAGTGAGCTATTGAATCTTAAGAACGTTTAAGAAACAAATCTTGACTAGAATATCCCTTTGTTTGCCTGAGAATGGTGACGCTCTGAAGAATACAGGTAGAAATTAAGTGAGTAAATTATGGGGCAAGGAGGGAGAGAAGGGGATCTAGACAGTAGTCTTCTGGCTTTTGCCTGGTCCCCCTTCCAATGAAAGATTAATGGTGTTCAATGACCTGCCACTTGTCCCCATTGCCCTCAGGAAATGGTGACTGGCAGGAATGCAGAAGGGAGAAAACAAGCTGAACCCAAGGCTGCCTTCTTTCCACAAGCAGGGAGGTCCCCTTTCCCTTTTTATCGTATTACCACTCTGATTTTGTTACTCGCTGTGGATCTCAAAGTCCACCCCATTTTCTGATCTCACCATTGAGTTTTCTAGGATGATCTGGGGCTTGGGCGTTAAGGGCAGAGAGGCAGAAGGGGGGCAAACGAGAAAAAGAGACAAGGATGGAAAAAGAAAGCTGCTGCTGGGGTCGTCCGGCCTTCCCGGTTCCTACTGCCCCTCCCCAGCCGGGCCTTGCGGGCTCACGGGAAGCACACGGGCCAGCCTTTTAAGAGCTTGCGGGCGTCCGGCGGACACAAGGGGTCCACCCCGCAGAACAGGAGGCCCCGCTTAGCGCAGGCAGGACGCGGGTGCGGAGAGGTGTGAGGCACAACGCAGCCGCCAGAGGGCACGGGCGCCTCAAGTCCTCCCGCGATGGCGTCGCCACCACCAAGCAGGGAAGGTGGTCCGCCAGCGAGCCCGCGGGGAGAGCGGGGCCCCACCCGCCCCCGAGCTGCGGGCCTCGGCGCACCGCGCACAGTTCCTCCATTCCTAGCCGCCCGAGGGCCCCGATCCGCGCTCGGAGGGTGACCTCGACTCCCGGGCGGGGTCGGAGGACGCTGTCAGCTCCGCGCCCACCTCGCGATCCCAAGCCCTCTCCGAGCCGGAGGCCTGCGAGAAGGTGGCGGTGGCCCCGTGTTTCGAGAGGAACGCCCGGAGGCCAGGCCGGGGGTCAGGATACCCCAGCATCCGGCCGCCGCGGAACAATGGCCGGAGGGGCTGCTGCGGGCGCCGAGGAGCCCGGGCGCCGGGGAGCTGGAAGCCCCGCCCCTCCGCCGGCTCCCTGACAACGCGGGCCGGGCCGCGCCGCCTGCTCCCCGCCCCTCGGCGCCCGGCACCAGGCGGGGCCCCGGTGGGAGCGCTGCAGCCGCAGCTGCTGCTCTGCAGAGCGGGGCCCGGGGTCGGGGCCGGGGCGCCCTCGTTCCCACTTTTCTCCCGCCGCTATGAGCCAGGGAAGTCCGGGGGACTGGGCCCCCCTCGACCCTACCCCGGGACCCCCGACGCCCCCCAACCCCTTCGTGCATGAGTTACATCTCTCCCGCCTCCAGAGGGTTAAGGTAAAGTGTGAGCGGTGGGCGTCGGGAGGACTCGTGGAGGTAGGAAAAGGAGGTTGTTTAAAGCCCAGGAAAAGATGGGGATGGGGATCCAGAAAAGAGGTGGGTGAGAAGCTTGGGGGGCGGGAGTTCGGGGGAGCACACGTGGGGGCGGCAGTGGATGGGCGAGGAGTCCTTGGAGAGGGCGCGGGATGGGGCGATGGATAGCTCGAAGGTGTGGAAGAATGGACAGGGTGAGGACGGAGAACTGCAGAGGACCCGGGGGAAGGGGAGACGGAAGATACTGGGAATGCGGTTTACATCCTGCGGAGGCCGATGAACTAGGATGGAGGTGGAGGCTACGGAAAGCCGGCGGTGGGGGTGGGGGCGTACTGAGTGCTTCTCGGAGGCTCGGAATTAGAAGGAAGAGGTTTCTAGACCCAGAGCCTGCGCCCCTTTGGCCATCCAATACCCCCCCCTTTCCCACTCCCCCCACCCCTGCACTGCAGCACCTCCTGGTGGGGGGTAGGGCGGCTGAGAAAGGGGCAGGCTACAGGAAGTGGAGGGCCGCACCAGCCTAGGGGGAACTGAGGAAGGGTGTGGGAAGGGAGTGTCCAAGGTTTCTGCTGCCCTCACCGCCCCGAAGGCTGGCTCCTGGGGCTCGGTTTGTTTACCTGCGCTCTCCCTAGGGCAGCCCAAGGAGTCACCCTGGCTCCTGGCAACCCCTACCCTGCGGAGTAGGGCCAAGCTCTTGTTTCCCCCATCCTCCAGCCCTGGGGGAGTGCTGGTGAGTTGCACTAGTCTGGCCTGGGCCTAAAAAGTGGACCTCTGTGTGTTCCAACTCTACACCTCCCAGGGCCAAAGTAGAAAGAACTGTGCACCTGGCTTCTGTTGGACAGAGTAGCTATTTATGGAATGCGACGTGGGGGGGAGGGACTGTCTCCAGCCTACGCTACATCAAGCACTTCAAGCACTGTGCTGGGCCCTTCCATAGGGGTTATCATTAAATGCTCTTAACAGCCTTACCAAGTGCCAGTTGCATTTTATGACTTTTAGGTAGGGTGGGGACCAACCGAAAGATATAAAACATTTAGGTCTGATCCTATTAATGAGGCCCTTAATCCTATCTGTTACCCTTTTGCCCTTACTGGTATCTTCATCTCATCTTGGATTCCAATCCATCTTCTGTTCCCACACCACCTGTCTCCTGATCTGCAGGCGGTGACAGCTCTCTATTCCATCCTTGTGGGAGAAGGGAAGCAGTGGGGAGTGTGTCTCCCGGTCCTGAAGTGGCATTCTCTCCCACCCTTTGCAGTTCTGCCTCCTGGGGGCACTGCTGGCCCCCATCCGAGTGCTTCTAGCCTTTATCGTCCTCTTTCTCCTCTGGCCCTTTGCCTGGCTTCAAGTAGCTGGTCTCACCGAGGAGCAGCTTCAGGAACCAATTACAGGATGGCGGAAGTAAGTGGAGCATCAGCCCCCGGAGACCCTACTTCTCACTTCTCTTCCCTGTTACCCATTCTGCTCCCTCTTTGAGAAGAAAAGGAGGGAGGATTCTGAAGCTCTGCTACCCATCTTAGGTAGGCAAGATGAGTCAGCCAGGCTCACACCTGGTCCCCAGGACCGCAGCTCTAAGTGAGGCACCCTGATGTGTCCCAGAGGAGGCAGACTTCAGCCCTTGGCAGAGGATAGAGGACAAAAGAAGGGCAGCTGCTTTTCCGGGTGCCCAAGCCTGGGGGAGAGTGAGGGAAGGGACGGAATCACTGCCGCTGCTCATGGCCAGCCTTGCCCCACAGGACCGTGTGCCACAATGGGGTGCTGGGTCTCAGCCGCCTGCTCTTTTTCCTGCTGGGCTTCCTTCGAATTCGAGTTCGGGGCCAGCGGGCCTCTCGCCTTCAAGCCCCCGTCCTTGTTGCCGCTCCCCACTCTACTTTCTTCGACCCCATTGTCCTGCTGCCCTGTGACCTGCCCAAGGTTGTGTCCCGTGCTGAGAACCTTTCTGTGCCTGTCATTGGAGGTGAGAGAGTTTAATAAGAGGGGTAAAGGGGAGAGATGACCACTCTGAGCAAAAAAGGCAAGAATCAGAGATGCTGTGGAGAGAACTGGCCTCCAGGGGGAAGGGAGAAGTTAGAAGGGATACGGACTGATGCTGGCCAATGAGATTCAAATGGACACCTTTTGTGAACCAACCTCTTAGATGCTGAGGGCTGGTGCTTAGAGGGTTGGAGGGATCTCTGATCAGTTCCCTAAAGGACAATATGCAATAAAAGGAGTGTCCCTGTGGCAAAGAGACAACTGAGAAGCATCTCCATACTGTTGAGGGAGTGGAGGGTGCAGGTGTAAATGCCCCTGGGAAGGAACCAAATGATTCCTTGTATCCTGTCTGGATCCCAGCCCTTCTTCGCTTCAACCAAGCCATCTTAGTATCCCGGCATGACCCGGCTTCTCGGCGCAGAGTAGTGGAGGAGGTCCGAAGGCGGGCTACCTCAGGAGGCAAGTGGCCCCAGGTGGGTAAGGGTCTCAAGAGCTTCTGGCCTTTTATATACTCCCAAAGAGACTTCTCTCTCCTCTGGCCCCTTCAAGCTACCCCTCCTCATTCTGATCCCTTGTTTTTTTCCCCCAGGTACTATTCTTTCCTGAAGGCACCTGTTCCAACAAGAAGGCTTTGCTTAAATTCAAACCAGGTGAATAAATGATAGTGGGTGATAGGGTGGTAGGAAAAAAGTAGCCCCAGATTTAGAGAGTCTGGACCAACCCAAGAAGTGGAGTGGGATGGCAGGGAAGAGAGATGGGAGACTTCCTAGCTAACCCTGAAGAGTCTCCAGGAGTCAGAAAGAAACTTATCAATGAGATGGAGCAAGGCCAGGTGTTATTTCAGACCTGTCCCAGACCCCAACACTTCATGCCTTCTAGCTATCTGAATGAACTAACCTCTGCCTGGGGGGCTGGGGGGTGGAAATGGGATTCAGGAGCCTTCATCGCAGGGGTTCCTGTGCAACCTGTCCTCATCCGATACCCCAACAGTCTGGTGAGTCTGAGTCTAAGAATGGAGGGTGGGGTGCACAACTCCACCCTAAATGGGAATCAGTGAAAACTTCCGAGTGTCATGGTGGGATGTGCATGTGGGGCTGGGGCGGGGCCTCTGCCCAAAGAGAATGGGCCAGCTCCCAGGGAAGAAAAGGAATACCTTTCTCCTCTCACCTCTGCTTCTCCTGTAGGACACCACCAGCTGGGCATGGAGGGGCCCTGGAGTGTAAGTCTTGGTGTTGGTTCCTGGGGTGAGAGGGTGGGGAGCAGGGCCCATCAGAGAATTCCTGGCCCGCCTTCCAATCTCCAGACAAGGCCAATGGACCTTCTTCATTCTCAGATTGAGAGAACTCTAGAGAAGGGCGTGCCCATTTCCCTGTTTTGTTCTGATCTCCAGGTATAACCTGGAAGTGCTTTCAGCCATCCCACCTAGTCATTCCTGCTGTGATTACAATTACAGCTCCTTTTAACTTCCTGTCCTATGTTTCTAAGTGATCTTCTCCATCAGCCATCCCTTCCTGAAAAACAGCAGGTGTGCCTCACCTTTTGTGCAGTCACTCACACCTCTTCCAGCAGCTCTTCCTCAGGCATATGCCTGCTGGCGCTCTCTCTTTCCCTACCACCTTCTGGCCCTTTCCTCTGTCTCCCTGCTGCATATTCATCCAGCTGACTGTGTGGTTAGGAGTCTGTTTTTATATGAATAGGCAGAACTTTCCCACTCCCCTCCTCAGGGTGGGAAGACCCCTAGTTAGAGATTGGTGAGCATCTGAGGTCTCTCTTCTCTTAGACTTAAAGTCCTCTGGCTCACAGCCTCTCAGCCCTGCAGCATCGTGGACGTGGAGGTATGACATCCCCTACCCCCCCTACTACCACCATGGGTGGGATAGGGGAATGGGCATCGGCCGAAGGGGATGAGAGTGGGAGTGGTCACCCATAGCTTTGAGGTCCTGATGTGTGTGTGTGTGTGTGTGTGTGTGTGTGTGTGTGTGGTGTCTTTCAGTTCCTCCCTGTGTACCACCCCAGCCCAGAGGAGAGCAGGAACCCCACCCTCTATGCCAACAATGTCCAGAGGGTTATGGCACAGTGAGTTACCCACAAAATATTTCCTGGAGCAGATACACAGGGCATAGGAACCACAAGAGGGGTGGAAGGCTGAGGTTCCAAGGAAAAGATGGAGGAGTGGGCAGTGGGATGGACTCTGAACGGTTGATACTTGGGATGGGGGGCGGTTAAAGGGGCCTGGTCTCCTCTCCCTGTTCAGCAGCCCAGACTCGGTAGTGACCCCTCGGAAGAGTCTTCTTCCTTGCTCCCCCTCCATTCCATCACTCTTCATCCTCTAGGGCCCTGGGCATTCCAGCCACCGAGTGTGAGTTTGTAGGGAGCTTGCCTGTGATTGTGGTGGGCCGGCTGAAGGTAGCACTGGAGCCACAGCTCTGGGAACTGGGAAAAGTGCTTCGGAAGGCTGGGTAAGTGACCTTGAACATAAGAGTATGGTCAGTGTCACTTATAGATAGAGAAAAAAGAAGAGGGAGAAATGGGAAGAAGGAAAGTCTTTTTTTTTTTTTTTTTTTTTTTTTTAGTTTATGTATTTATTTTGAGAGAGAGTGAGAGAGAGAGAGAGAGAGAAAGAGAGAGAGAATCCCAAGCAGACTCCACACTCAGCCTGACTCGGGGCTCATTCCCACAACAATGAGATCATGACCTGAGCCAAAATCAAGAATCAGATGCTCAACCAAAAGAGCCACTCAGGCGCCCAAGGAAGGAAAATCTTTTAAAAAATAATAATAAATAAGAGGGAAGGTAGAAGAATTTTTTTTTAAGATAATGGAGTAAAAGAATTGGTAAAAAGTAAGGGAAAAATATTTAATAACCCCAGTGAGGAAAGGAGGAATGGCTCTCAACGGACTGTGAGTGAGAGTACATCTTAGAAAAACACCAGATATGTCTGTGGTGGGAGGGCTGCGGCCAAGGTCGTGTGTCCAGGAAGAAGATGAGTAAGCTGTCTGCCTTCAACAATTCTGTTGTAGGCTGTCCCCTGGCCATGTGGACGCTGGGGCAGAGCCAGGCCGGAGTCGAATGATCAGCCAGGAGGAGTTTGCCAGGCAGCTACAGCTCTCTGACCCCCAGACGGTGGCTGGAGCCTTTAGCTACTTTCAGCAGGTAAAGGAGCTGGGACACAGAGGCCAGAGCCCGGGCACTGCCCTCCAGGCTGATGAGCTCAGGACTTCAGGACACTATCCAGTTGGCCCCATGGGTGGCCAGTTTGGAATCTGCACTGTTGGATGGCCATCTCCTGAGGTCTGCTGGGGGATTCATTTTTTGTAGAGTATCCAGTGCATTGAGGAACAATGTTTTAATCATTGTGGAAAGGAGCAGTGGAGAACTAATCAGTCAGTGAGGTCCATAAGTTTTTTAAGCCACTTTAGGGATTGACCAAGATGGAGGACCAGATGACCTTGTGGGGCACCTGTGTGAGTTTCAGGGAAGAGTCATGAAGGTTGGATGGGAAAGTGACCTATGGAGGAGACAACATGGGACAGGTTAGACAGAGACAAGTGGGAGCCTCAGATCTCAGCGATACTTTTTAAAGACAGCCTGTGGCTGCTTAGGGGATTCCTGAACTATCTCAAGAATTTTGGTACTCTGTATATTTCCTGGGACTTAACTAGGTTTTCCTGTTGAATTATAATAATCCCAAAAGATTCTTAATGTTTGCAAACAACGACCACTGGCCCCAAAGAGCTCTTTTTGGTCTAAGATGCAAACCGTGGCTCTCAACACCCTCTAGAGAGGGACAGAGTGACCCAGGTGTGTTGATTGCTTAGATTGGGGCAGACTTTCCTTGAAAGGAGCTTCTCTGCTTAGTCTCTAGCATAGCTGAATAAATAGCATGGCTCCGCTGGGGCAGCATCCTCCTTGGGGTTTTTTATGCCGGTGGCCCCCTGTCAGTCTGTCAGACCAGTTCTCCAGCATTGGCTGAGTCAGAAGAGAACCAGTTATTCCAGCTTAGCATATGTCAGAAACTTGGTGGTAACTTCAGCATTCCTGAGGGATTCCCTCACGTTCATAGGAGATTCCCTAGAGGAGAGTTTTGTCACCAGGTGACTTGGGGGTGGCTTGAGCATGACCAAGAGAAATGCTGGGAATCCTGGTGAGTTTAGGGCTTCGGGTTTTGAGGGAAGCAGACAAGATCATCATCCCTGTTCCTGCTGAGAAGAGGGAGGAGCCAAAACCCAGGGCAAGAGGGAGGACACAGGGTTGGTCCTCATACTGCCCTGGTTTCTCTTTCACCATCTAGGATGCCAAGGGTTTGGTGGACTTTAGAGATGTGGCCTTGGCACTGGCAGCTCTGGATGGGGGCAGGAGCCTGGAGGAGCTGACTCGCCTGGCCTTTGAGGTATCAGGAAGGTGGAGGGACGTGTGGTGGCCATGCCTACCCCACCCAGAGGCCTGTATGCACTGCTGCTCCCAGTACCTTCTAGATAGTAGGTGCTGGCTATGCACCGCAGTGCCTCCCTGTCTCACCTACAGAGCCCCAGTGCCTCTGTGTCGCAGCCTTGCTGGGAACAGGGCAAGGGCAACAGCTGTGAAGTTTACAGTTCTGCAGAAAGGGCCAGGGTGAGGGTGGCAGGGGAGACGGGGGAGCCTGTCAGGCAGACCTGCAGGGCGGTGTGGGGCTATGGCCTGAGGACAGTGCTTGACTTGCTGTCCCTTTCTGTCCCAGCTCTTTGCCGAGGAGCAAGTAGAAGCACCCGACCGCCTGCTGTACAAAGACGGCTTCAGCACCATCCTGCACCTGCTGCTAGGGTCACCCCGCCCTGCTGCTGCGACTTTGCATGCTGAGCTGTGCCAGGGGGGTCCCCACCAGGGCCTCTCCCTCTGTGAGTCACTGCCTCCTCTGCCAGGACGGCTCGGGCCATCATCAGCACAGGCTGGGAGAGGGTGCTGGGGATCCTCGTACAAGAGGTGAGGCTGGGAAGGCAGAGAAGACATAAGCTGGGACTTGAGAAGTGAAGCAGAAAGGAGAGGGACAAGACATACCAATTCCCAAAACGAGCTGGCCTCCCTCTTCCTCTCCTTCCTGGAGGATGGTTTTACCTTTCCACCTTTGCCCTTCTCACTCTTTCTTACCCATTCAGGTCAGTTCCAGGACTTCTCCCTCCACGATCCGCTCCACGGGAAGCTCTTCAGCACCTATCTGCGCCCCTCCCAGAAACCACATGCCTCATCCCCAGGCACCCCCACTGCTCTGGCCAACGGGACTGTGCAAGCTCCCAAGCAGAAGGGCGACTGAGCGCCTCGACCTCCCCAGCTTGCCTCCGGCCTACCCTGTGCCTCAAGCCCATTTGCTCCTGCTTGATTTTTTTGTTATTGTTGTTTTTTTTTTTAATTTGATTTTCATTTTTTTTTGTTTGTTTGGGTTTTTTTTTTGTAAGAAACTATTTTATATATAAATATAAATATATATCTATATCTATTTAAAAAAAAAAAAGTAAGGCTGTTACACTGGTGATATCAGCTGGGAACGAAAGGGATTAATGGTTGTAGGCTGCCTGTTGGAAGATCCCAAAGGTTCCCAGGGTCAGTCCTCTTGGCCACTGCTGAATGAATCCTCACTTCCAGTTGGACTGGACGGAGCTTTTTCCTGCACAGAAATCCTGCAAATCTCACATCCTCCTCTCCTGTCAAACCTTACATATGCACATTTCAACAGGCTTCCTCATGAACCTCTTTTCAGCCTATTCCCTCTTGTTCTGTCCTCATTAGAAATTAAAAAATAGCTGACTACCATTTTACATTTAATAATCCTACTGAGAATGATGCCCCCTCCCGTGGTGGGAGCAGAGAGCTGTGTCAGTAGCAGCCAAGCCTCCTCCCTGCAGCTGAGACTAGCGTTAGGAGGGTGTTTTATGCCAGAGGATAAACAGTAAAGTCTCTTCCTTCCAGCCCCTTTTTGAGGCGGGAGAACAATAAGCAACCCCCACGCCCCTTAAAAAGATGGTGTGGAAAATTAATTCGATTCAGAAAATTAGATATCTAACCCAGAGACCTGACAGGTTTAAAAAAAAAAATCTTTCCATCTTACAGATTTTTAAAGGGAGATGGATAATGATGGCCTGTCCTGGGAAGAACTGCCAGCTTCAAGTCTAGGCTCTTCATGAGTGGGGGGATAAAGTGATCACTGGGACTTCTCACTCCTGGAGCTTGTCAGGGAGCCTAGATAAGGCTGGAGGCGGGAGTGGTATCTAGATCCGGTGAATCTGGAGCCACCTCCACCTCCTTTCTTCTTTTCAGCACCACACCCCATCTAGCAGGGAACACGCAAATACACAAGGACACACTGCAAGCATTTTCCAACAACCGGAAAATCTTTATTCTTTCTCCCCATACAACTCCTTTCAGAGGTACTTCACCTCCCACCAAGGAGACCACCTTCAACCTAACCAGTGTGGCCTCCCTTCCCACACTCACTACTTTTGCAGAACAACGAAATAACATGGGGTTGAGAACCAGTCTGTTGGTACGCAGCCAGGGTGAAATCTACTCTGGGGCCCCCACCTTCAAGGGATCAGCAGGTGGGATCGTTTGGTCCTGCTGTCCCCTAGTGGCTGCGCCGTCGTTTCTTCCTTCTGCCAGTAACAAAAGTATCACGCCGCCTTTTACGGGGCTGTGAGGCCCGAACCACCTCCAGAGCCAGGGGTTTCTCCCCAGAGACACCAAGATCAGTAGGTGTCTTGTAGGGCCTCTTGTCAGCAGGAGCTGAACTTCCCCTGAGTGTTCTCTTCCCAGACTTGGTCACAGGATATGGAGGCTGGCCAAGGCCCCTCACCTCAGCGGGGAGGGAGCTGGATGCTCTCTGGACCCCCTGTCTTCCCCTGGAGGGCAGTGGGCCTGAGGCAGAGTGAGGACTGAAGGGAGGCCCCCTGGGAGACAGGCTAAGTTTAGAAGCCAAGAGGTAGGCAAAGCTGGCAAGTTCCTCATCTTCCCCCTCCTCCTTCTGCTCTTCCTCCTCCTTTCCTTTGGCCCCATCTGTTGAGCTGCATGTTTCGCTGACAGGAGAAGCATCTCTCAGAACTAAGGCATCCCTGGCTCCCCATCTAGAGAACATGCTTTCAAGGCCCTGGTGAGGAGACATTGATTTGGGGGTCCCATGTGCATAAGAGTCTTGATTCCCTGGTAAGGGAGCAAGGTCTTGGGGCTTGGATACATCAGTATCCTCCCTGTGCTTTCCTTGGGGGTCATAAGAATTAACATTTGGCAGGCAGGTATCCTGACTGACCCCTAGATGGAGGCCACAGGCATCTCCAATATCTAGTATGTCGACCTGTTCTATGGTTTCCAACAGAGGAGAGAGGGAATTGCCACTGCTCCCCGCCTCTAGGCTGACCTCAGGGAAGGAGGAGATACCCTGGGTCCCCAGCATAAAGATATTGCCTTGACATGCAGGCTGAAGGGTTTCTTTGGGAGCCCCCAGTGTGGGGGTGCTGATACTACTCTCCAGCATTGGGGGGCAGCCTTTAGCCCACAACTCACTGGGATCCCCTGTAGCCTCAGGGCTCTGTTCTCTATTTCCTTTAGACCCCAAGGATGGGCTGTTGGCCCTCAGAGGTCTGGGCAGACTGCTGTAGTTTCTCTTGTGCACAGCTGCTGTGCCGTCTGTGCCTCCATGGGGAACTGCAGTGCTCCCCCCTTCCCCAGGTGCTGTGGTTTCTCCAGGACCCAGAGAAATGTTGCCTCTGGAGCCCAGTGCCTGGCAGTCACCCTGATGCTCAGTGACACATTCCCTGGAAGTGGAGTTCACATGGAAGTTCTCTATAACCTCCTCAATCTCTAAGGGCAGCTCCAAGCCCACAGCATCCAGCTCACTGCTCAGCCAAAGTCCTGGACTGAGAGAGGCTCTGTCCCCATCCCCGTCCCCAGCTTCTTTAGGGGAAGGGCTCTGATCATAACTCTGAACTACACGAGGACCTTTGTCGTCTCCCCACTCTGTCATCTCCTGGGACTCTGCTAACAGCTCTTCCCCTTGAGGAAGCGCTCCGAGACCCCCTAGCTGCTGTCCCGTCTGCAACCCCACAACCCGCTTTTCTAACCCCTGTCCTTGCAGAAGGGCCAGCCCTGCAAATCCAACATCCAAACTGGGAACCATCTCCAGCAGGGGGCCTTCCTGCCAACAAAGGGGCGGAGTCTCTGAAGTGCTGTCCGCCACCAGGGAGTGCCCAGGAGACCTAGCACCTCCCAGGTGGTCATCCTGATGTGGGCATATTTGATCTGTCACCTTCCCAGACCCTCTTCTCTCCATATTTACGGACCCTCGAAATCCCTGCGCAGCTGTAAGTTCTGGCTGCAGGTCCCAGCTGCTGGGAGATGGCAGAGCATTCCCATCTCTGCACATCCCCCGCCGGCCATCCGGAGCCCGTTTTCCTGGGAAAACAGCCTTTCCAAGGCGAACGGTGCTGTCCCCCGCCACCCGAGGCCCAGCTGAGGGCCGAAGCCGCCCACCTCCATCTTCATCCTCATCAGAAACGGAAGGACTGGAGTCCGATTGAGCTCCGCTACAACTCGGAGATGCCTCTGCAGCCTCCTCTTCCAAGGCCAGGAGTCGCTTCTGGACCAGCTGGAAGCAGAATGGACAAACATTGTTCTGTAAATGGTTGTGAGAAGGAGTAGCTGAGGGGGTGGTGAAGAGATGGTACTTAGGGCAGGGAATGGAAACAGGTGGCATAAGTCACAGTATCAAAAACAGATACCATCGCTCTTTTCTCCCTTCTCGGGCCTTCCTTCCATGCTTTGACCCCTTATGCTCGCTCCCCTTCTCCTGTGTTTCCACAATCCCTTGCCAACTTGTTCTGCACCCAAACCTCAATCCTGAAGCTGTCTCCAGAAGCCATACCATCCAAGACCGTGTAGAGTTCGAT
Organism: Felis catus; assembly: GCF_018350175.1. Taxonomy (NCBI): domain Eukaryota; kingdom Metazoa; phylum Chordata; class Mammalia; order Carnivora; family Felidae; genus Felis; species Felis catus. The sequence goes on along the minus strand of NC_058373.1, from coordinate 69,631,543 downwards.
AAAATTATACAAGCTTTTTATTCTGTTATTCCCTACCTCCCAGGTTTACCTGGGCGAGACTGAGCCCCTCTTCTTGCTCTAGTTCCTCAGTTAAGGCCAATGGATCCCTCTGCTGCTCTGGGGACAGCAAATCTGCCAGAAATTGAGGATGAATGACGGCCTCCACCTGGAGAACAGAAGGAAAAATGATCTGAGTCCTTGACAGAAAGTAACCTGTGAACCAAGAAGCTCTGGAGAAGAAGCCATGTCTCCACCCCTCCTCCCCTGGGGTTGTTATTAACTGCGACGACCACCAGCTATGCACGTTCACAACCTAGGAAGACAGTAGGAAGACAGCCTAGCTCCTAACTGCCTCGGGCAAAACCCTAGGTCTTTGGTGCCCTGGTGTTTCCACCCCAGGATCTATTAGAAACCAGATACCCAGGTCTGACCCACCTTGGAGACAAAGACCTCCTGAGAACAAAGCTCCTCGATGTAGCCTAGGAGGCCTGGATCTGGATACATCCCTTCCTCCTCCTGCTGCTGCTCTTCTTCCTCTTCTTGTTTTCCATCTGACCCCCCGCTGGCCAAGTGACTCCCCACGAGCCCTTCCATGATGTCAGCATACTCTTTCACAGCTTCTGGTGGGATTTCCTTGGGTACCTCAGGAAGCGGAGGCCTCTGGGATTTGCGCTGCCGCCGACGGGGGGCCCGGGCCTTGGAAGCCACCTTTTTGGGAATGTACGCTAAGGGAAGAGACAGAAAGGAGGAACACAAGGTGGCACAGAGACTGTGGCTTCTGCCTCCCGACCTTGTGTTTGTAAAGGGCAGCAACCTGGGTACACTGAAATGGTTACAGGCTAGATGAGGCCTGAAACGGTACCAGCCCATAGGAGAAGACTGTGGAGCTAGAAGGTTTAAGAGGATCACCGTATGAGGCATCTGGAAACCTCTGAAATTCCAAGAAGACCTCTGATCCAGCCCCCATTTCTTAGGCAGATGAAGTATTATGTGCCTCATTTATGGACAGTCTCAATTAGAGACTAGTTGGTCTCCTTGGCCAAGATCAAAGTTTGGGACCAAGGGAAACGGAAAACCCAGCCTCCTATGTATGTCCTGTTTGGAACATCAATTGCACTCCCTGGAGGGAAAGTACCAGAAGCAAGGGCAGTGCCTTCCCTAGTCCATGACTGGCTCTGTGTACGCCTCCCTTTGAGCCTTTGGCCCAAGGCTCCTATTTGGAATTGGGTAGCCTTACCTGGCTGCTGGCTAGCCTCAGGGGCCAAGAGCCCTGGAGGATCAAGTTTCAGAGAGGCTGCCGGAGGCAGGCCCTGGGACCCGTTCATCAGCTGTGTGTTCTGAATCTGCATCTCCTCCTCAGCCTCAAACTCCATGAACCTGCAGAGGGCAAGGAAGGCCTGGAAAGTTCTCAGAAGGTCAGACACTGGGAGGGGGGTTGCTCACAGATGGCCAGATAACAATTCTGGAGAAACATCACAAGGTCTCCACAAAGTCCCTTATGTGCAATCATCACTTAGGAAGCTTGTTAAGAAAATGAATGGTCTAGGGGCGCCTAGGTGGCTCGGTCGGTTAAGCGTCCAACTTCAGCTCAGGTCATGATCTCACGGTCCGTGAGTTCAAGCCCCACATCGGGCTCTGTGCAGAGCCTAGAGCCTGTTTCGGATTCTGTGTCTCCGTCTCTCTCTGCCCCATCCCTGTTCATGCTCTCTCTCTGTCTCAAAAATAAATAAACGTTAAAAAAAATTAAGTAAAAAATACATACATACATACATACATACATACATACATAAATAAATAAATAAAAAGAAAATGAATGGTCTAGAACTTGTAAAGCTTCTCCAGGACAGAACCATGGCTTTCACTTCTATTTCATTCCCTATCTCGCCCAGCATCATGGAGGGTATACAGCAGCAATTAATTCAGGCTTGTTGAAGCCAGTCAGGCCTCTGCCAAAGCCTAGCAGGACCCCACCAGCCAGCCCATAGGGCCTGGGGTTGCAATTTAAGGCAGTTCCTACCAGGAGGCAGTACTGAGATCTGAGTCCTCAGCCTTGCACTGGGATCCTACAAGAGTAATTCTGGGAGATACAGGTCCAGAAAATTTGGGGGTTGGAAATGGAAGCTAAGCTTTGGAGGAAAGAGTTCATCTTCCTTAAGAGTTACTTCTTTAACCAAGGAGATTATCATGGAAAAATGGGGAATATGAGCCAGGAGACAACTCTGGGCACCCAGGACCCTCCTCTGACCATCTATGCAAGCACCAGGCCCTCCCTGGGATAACAGGGTAAATGATTTCTGTGATAAGTCCTTCACAGATATATACTCTTTCCAGAGGAGGCATGGTCTCAAAGTCTACATCAATAGCCACTTGCTGCTACCTGGTCAGTGAGATAGGAAAGAACCCGCCTAGTAGGGCTTACCTCCCCATTGCTAGGTCCCTTTAGCAAGGAATTTTTACACCCATTGGGTTCCAACCCCATTCTAAGAACTTCAGTATCAAGGACCTATATAATTCAGAATCTGGAGGAGGGAGAGCTTCCAAGGGACAGGAAAACACAAGAGTCAAGGTGGTGGAAGCAGTGAGAATCCAGGAGACCCCATTCTAGTCCACACTCTTCCTAGCACCCCTTTGAATAATAATTCCCCCCACACCCAGACTCACGATGTTCAGACCTGACCCCATCCCTCAGCTGAAAACAGTGCCCCTCAGGAGAATGAGGGGTGGTCAGACTCACTTTTCTGCCATCTCATAGAAGATCATCCGGTCAAAGTTGCTGGTATGCTCCCACTCCTGCACAGCCCTTGGCAGTCCCTCCTCCAGGGTCATCGTGGGCTTCAGCCGAGCCAGAGAGCGAAGCACAGGGCTAAAACCCCCACTGGGTCAGTCATGGTCTACAGTGCATGCCCCACTCATCCACATGTCCTGACAGACACCTCAACACATACCCCCGTGTCCCCCCAGCAGATCTAACTTGCCCCCCAATCCTTGTCACATCCCAACTTCCGGTTAGACTTCCAGACCCCCAACTTTCCATCCATCCTCTACCACACTGGACTTCCCACTGAAATGTTCAAATCGCATGCAAAATCAGATGATTGGCTCTGCTCCCCACCTTTTGAAATCAGCCACCTTTAATTCTCACAGTGCTGTCCTCAACATTAGGAAGAAAGCACTCATGTTATTAAATTAATGGATTTGTTATAAAGTAGGCAGGCTTACCCCTGCCCGAAGGCTCTTGCTTTTGGAGAAAGGCACTACCTAACCCAAATGAATCTCTAATTAAAGGTTGTGTAGTGTTTTTATTTGTTGGTTTTTAAGTGCTTTTTGCCTCCAGGACACCCTTCACAGTCAGTCAAATATCAATACTCTTTAAGCTCTTTATGATTCATTTTTGCCTTTCTGACTTGCCAGAGTGCTCAAGCACTGTGCCTAGAATCACCTGGTGAAGCTTGTTATAATTATGGATTCCAGCGCCCCAGGATCTCTTGACTAAGTATTTTACTAGCTTCCTGGGTGACTGTTGCAGAGGGTCTGAACTGCATTGTGGAGGAGACCCTGCCCAGAGCCCCTGAGCATGGAGAGCAGGAAGAGGCCAGGAGTTAGAAATCCAGCCTGCCAGGCTCCAAGAGAACTCAGAGCCGTCTGGAGAAAGCAGGGAGCTGGTAAGCTGATCTACACCAAGGACTTGGGGGAAGGCTCTTGATTTATTCACTCCAGAGTCAGGGTGGAAAGGGAGATTCCCTTAGGTGTTCAGTGACGGCGAGAACAATGTACCTGTATTTTAAGTCCAGTAAAATGTGGTATGTGTTACATAGTGGTTTACACAAGATGTTGAGAGTGCAGTGCAGTTAGGAGCAGCTGTGGGTCTGGGTGGGAAGAAGAGAAAATTCCCCAGATGGCTGGCTAATGACTCTGCTGGATAAACACAACAGACAGCCTATGACACCTGGGGTCCTTGGCTAAGCGTCCCCTCACATAAACATTCTGGCCTTTTGTGAATTCTTTTCTTCTACTAGACTGCCTTTTTTTTTATAACGATAGTAATGACAACAGCAGCTACCACTTAATGAAGCATTCTCTGTGCCTGGCACACTGCTAGGTACTTCACAGATATGAATTCATCTTCTCAGCAACCTTTTGAAGTAGGTATAATCATCCCCTTTCTAGGTGAGAAAACTGAGGGCAAAGATAGCAAATGTTGGGCCCAGGATCACCAATCTAGCAAGCGGTGGAGCCTAGGCCACTGGTCACTAGGCAAGCTCTACCAACTCCCTAGTTCAACTTGAACTGTAGCTAAAATAGGGACTAGTGGGGGTGGGGGTGGCACACACAAGGTCCTTCGCCAGGCCCCACATCATCCTCCACTCCTCCGGGAAGGCTCAGGGCCCAGCACTCATCCTGCTGGTTTGGACGGCCCAACTCGATGTCGGGCGGTAATAAAACAGAATGGAGGCCCCTGTACTTAGTGTCAGAGACCTCAGCTCCACCCATGGCTCCTCGCTCTATGACAGGGAACCTCTGAGCTCCGGTCTTCTCATCTATAAATGAGGACCACATAAAAATGCCTGCCTCAACCCACAGGTTGTGAGGATCACTTCAGAGAAGACACCTGAAAGCTTGTTATACTCTGGAAAGCGCATAAAGAGGTGTATCATCATCCTCGTTTTGCTTTTTCATTCTCACAGCATCTCTAGCACCCTCATGACCTGCCCTCAAGCATTCCCGAATAGCCTAACCTCTCGCCCATCCCAAAGTCCTCCCTGTTGAAAATCGCTAGGATAATCCATGTCAGATCTCCCCACTTACATGAGAAAGCAGGAAAGGGCTTCTGCATCAGGACTTTGAGATAAATGCCTCCGAGCCAAGACTTTGTAGCGCTGCCAGCGTCGGAAGTTCTCATACACACCCTTGGAGGTACAGGAGAGGTCACCCAGTGAAGGCTTGGATTGGGTGGACAAAGGACCTCCTTCTCCAGTTGCCCCGTGTGGCCCTGGCCAAGCCTTTTCCGGGGACACAATGGGGGCCAGTTGGGCAGCTGGTGGTGGAGCCCGAGCAGGAAGGCCCGGGAGACCCTCCTGGCTGACCCCAATGGCCTTAGTGGGCAGAAGAGTCTTCATGTTAGTGGCTGTCATGAATCGCGGGGGAGGACCCTCAGGGGCACCGCAGGGACTGCCTGAGGCAATCCAGTTGAGGGCTGGCTGAGTAAGGATAAAGTTCTGAGTCTGAGAGGGCTCAGCCGGCCCCACTTCTGTCTTGACTTTGACAATGACTCCAGCCCCAGTGGGGCCAGGGCCCCCGTCCCCTGTCACCAACAACGGGCTGGGGAGAGCAGAGAGCAGCAGAGGGTTGTCTGGAGAGAATGCTGAAGGCATGGGAGGCTGTGGAGGCGGCTCCCAGGGTGGCTGGTCTGGTGGGCCAGAAGCAGGTGGGGGAAAGGGAAGTGCAGTGAAAGGAGACAGGGTGGTACCAGGTTTCAAGGTTATATCCGGTCCTGGCAATGGAGATGCTGTTGAGACAAAGAGAGGGAATGGAGTAGGAGAAGGGAGGTCAGAAGTAGGTCATCAGAGCTCCATTTAGTCCCTGAACCATCAGAGGACTGATTCTCAACAGGTGAGAGAGGGGCTATGGTGGGGAACTCGCATAGTCTGCAAATGTCCCCCAAGTGATTTTGATTTGAGAATTCTCGCACCATAAGAGGTGCAATGACCCTTGGGCCCATAACTCATATTCCATAACGTGCCACCCAGCATACATCTCTTATTCTCACCCACTCCAAACACATTCAAACCACCTGAGCCCTGCTCCCAGCTACTCTGTGGTCCCTGCCACCACTCACAGAAGCACTGTTTCCAGGAGAGGGTGTGTGGATTAGATGTCTCGTTTCCAGAAATCTTGTTATGTAACAGCTAGGAATGACTAGAGATAAGGGCCAGGAAATGGGTGAGGGGAGGGCTGTGCAAGAATAGAGGTTCCCAGAGTAGCTGCTGCACATGCTAAAATTTGGTGATGTAGACTATCCGTGGTCCTGCTTGGAACTCTTAATAGCAGACATTTAGGGTCCGCTAGGAACAAGGCACAGACGGTGAAGTCGGAAACACAGTACCTGCTGATGAGAAGCTATGTGGAGTCTAGTCAAAGGGACCAAGGAAAATACATAAAATATGTACTTAATTAATCAGGACATGTGTTTCTTAGGATTTTTTGTTATAATAATAGATCATTTTCCTGATTTCACACGACTCTCCTCCCCCTCTAATAAATAGTTTCCAGTGGCAAATTAACGGCACTCAGCTTCCGCTTCCTGACCATGAAGGAGACATGGAATATGAGCAAACCCCTCATCTCAACCACACAGCAGAAGGCCAGGAGTCTTCCACCAAGTGTGGACAGTGAAATGTGTCTGAAGGCCTGAGTTCCACAAAACGTAGAAAAACTGAGAGCAACTCAGGGAAGCCCCAGCTCTCATTCTGGTTGGAGTTACCCACCTCCCCTGGCCCTGGGAAAAAAGGAAAACTGCTTCCCTGAACTGGAAGAGAGGCCACCTCTCGGGTAAAAAGGAGTCATAAGACTCTGAGCAGAGGCACTTATATAGTACCTTCCAGTCTGGCTTTGGGAAGAACATTTCTTTACAGACGAGGCAACAGGTAACCCAGCAGAACAGTTTTCCAGCTAAGGTCTCCCTCCATTCACCTCACTCAATAAGATGGGGAGTGGCTCCAGCCCGGTTCTCTCAGGGCAAAATTCTAGAGCAGGCTCCAATCGCATGAAGAAGACACAGGAATTTGGACCTTCCCCTTGAGCCCTCTCTGAGCTATTCGCACCACACATAACCCGGCCACACAAACACATGTTGAAGGCGGTCCCTGTTCTAGAGAAATGAGTTGCTAACTTTCCTCTGAGGGGCTCTGATTTATTTACCTCCCAGGAAGCTCTCTTCATCCCCTAAGCCTGGTGTTAATAGCACAATCTCCTTCCCCAGCCTCCCCAAGACGGATGACTTTGCTGGGGTCTAGTGCTCTCACATCCCTCTAGGTGAACCCCAAAAGCTGGTCCCCAGATAAAACGTCAAATTTGAATCCCCAAGGATGTGGGCAGGTAGCCAGGACCTTCCCCACCACTTTCAGACTTACCTCCATCTGAAGCCATCCTCTCAGGTTCAGGCTCCAACTGTGGTTCTGTGGAAGCCTCCAGAATGGCCAGTCAGGTCCAGGACCCAGAGAGCAACCTGGCCCCAGCAGATACACAGGGATCCAAGGAAGGGAAGACAAAGATCAGATCAAAACAGAACTAGAATCTAGGACTCGAGGCATTCTGCAGTGGGGGAGGGGAGAGGAGCTGGGGTAGAGGTACAGAGAGATTCCAAAGGGCTCTAGTAAGTAGGCGGTAACCAGGAATTCCCTCCAAACCAAAGTACCACAACACAATTTTTGAGTTTCTTTTTAGGGCAATTTGTAAATTCTTTCTGATTCCCAATATTACAAGTTTTACACCTCGGTTACCTGTACATTTCTTCACCAATATATATAGTTTTGTGCCCTTCAATCCCATCCAGTTCTGTAACTGACTTCCTATTAATAGCAGGTTGTGGCATACGCTTGACTTAATTCAATGTTGGCTATATTTTTTAAACCAAATTCAGAGCATTATAGTCTGTGTACTTAAGGATCAAAGAAACAGAATGTTTGAAATCAGGGTGTCTCAGAAAATCCGGGTTTGATGGGCTATATGCATATCATTTCCTTAAAAAGCTGTCCTGCAATTCCCAAACAGTCCAGTACCATCAGGTCTGCAGTCCACAGAAGGTTCAGCCTTACCCGTGGCTGAAAAGCACCACCCTATCAGAAACTGCTATTCAGCCTAAAATTCCAAAAGCAAAAAGTCCCCCTTTTTGTAATTTTGTTTAAATTTTTGTTAAATAATTTTAATTTTAGAAATGGGTAATACATCCGCATGTTTCAAAAGTCAAATTATGCCAAATGTAATATACAGCAAGTCTCCTTCTCCCCCCTTTCCTCTGGAACTGAGTTCTTTCTCTTTCTCTGTTTCTTCTCTTTCTCTTTCTTTCTTTTTCTTTCTTTCTTTCTTTCTTTTTCTTTCTTTCTTTCTTTCTTTCTTTCTTTCGTTTTTAGAAGCAAGTTCTTTATCTCAGAGGAAACCAATAGTATGCTTCTTGTGAAATTTTGCATTTTATGCAACTACAATTAAATACAAACTATATTCTTAAAAAAAAGAAGAAAGCCTTCAGGTTTTTCTCGATTATAAAATTAACCTATGTTCCAATGTCTTTGCCATTATAAATAATACTGCAATGATCATCTTTGTAATGATATCTGGGTTCCACTATCATTTTTTAAAAACCAGGTTCCTATGAAGACAATTTCTATGTTCTTTTAAAAATTCGAAATAACCCTATGAGGTGCATCTTATTATGCTATTATTAGCTACTCACCACTATTAGAAAGAGCGTTGAATTTGTGGTAGAGACCTGAGTTTAAATCTTGGTTTGACCACTAAAATCTACTTCACCAGTTTCATAAAATAACTTCACGCTCTCTTCGCTGTACATAATATCGAATACCCATCATGCACTCTTTACCGCCAATACTTTGAAATAGGGCGGAAGAACCGGATGTAAAAGAGGGGAGAGAAGAAAACTTTCTTCTTCTACCATAAGGTAAAGGGGCTCTGAATCCTGGAGCCTTTGTTTCTCCAGGCACTAGAAACCCACTGCCTGTGAAATGGGTGTACATCTCGATATAAAGACAGGATTCTATTAATCAGTGTTCAAGCCATATCCATTCCTACCCCCCTCTAATTCCTAGCAGTGTCTTGCACACAGTGGGCACACTCCACCTATCTCAGAACTCCTGCAAAGTTGCAACTGGAAGCCAACTCCTGCAAGGTTGCAACTGGGTTGCAACTGGGCCAGATCCTGCAATAGTTCGCCCCCTTCTGGCCAGCTGGAGAAAGACCTAAATGGACTACATTTCCCGGCATGCCTTGAGAGAGAAAGAGAAAGAAAGAGACTCTTCCGGCTCCAGGGGAAGGAAATTGACAAACACGTGAGACTGGCGGCGGTTAGGAAGACGTGCAGACGGAATTGGAACTTCTGGCTTCGGTGTGGTCATGTTTCTCCAGTATTACCTCAACGATCAGGGAGACCGGGTCTATACGCTGAAGGTGAGAAAAGAAAACAGGTTGGAAACGGTTATGGCGAGAAACATGGGTGGGGGAGCGGTTGAGACCAGCCACCGAATTGCCTAGGTGGGTGAGGGGAAGTAGAAAGCCCAGAAACCAGGAGTGATGGAGGCAGGAGTGTATGACTTGTTGATCTAACTGTTGCGTCTCCTGTCTTCCTGTTAATCTTTTTTTTTTTTCGCGCAGCCTCCTCCCCATCCCAGCCTCTGTCTCCCTTATGACTCCAGGGATTGAGTTTTCCCACCACTCCTGTACTGAGCTTATGTTCTCTTTCTTCCTCGAGCAGAAGCTTGACCCTATGGGACAACAGACCTGCTCGGCTCATCCTGCTCGGTTCTCCCCAGATGACAAATACTCTCGACACCGAATCACCATCAAGAAACGCTTCAAGGTGCTCATGACCCAGCAACCGCGCCCTGTCCTCTGAGGGCCCCTTAAATTTCATGTCTCCTCTGCTACCCCTCAAGAGACTTTCTGAAACCAAGCTCTTCAGTGCGTGAGCCTAGAAGCCTTCTTATCATCCTTGCTCTTTGGAATCGGTTTCATCGTTGCCATTGTTCATGCTTGTGTGAAACAGTCATGGTAGCTATACCTCTTAAGGGAACAAGTTTGAATCTTTCCATATTTTGAGTCGCTGCCAGGTTATTAAATTGATTTGAAAGAGCTCTTGTTTTGTACGTTGTGGGAAGAAAGGAGGGAGATGAGAGGGAAGAGCACCTGAGGGGTACAACAAGTGGTACTTGGAAGAAAAACTTCAGTCACTGCAGGAGCGGTAGTGCTGCGCGCGATGGGGTGTCGGGGAACGGGAAGAGTGGTTGAGACTCTTCACAACCGTCAGCATTCACTGAAAAGTACCCCTCTTGTCACTTAAGTCATTCCTTGCCCCTTGAAATGACGTTTTGACTCGGAGGAGTTGCTTGAAAAATAACAGCAGCTATATTGTAGAGGGGATGCTGTGAATTGGAAGTCGGGAGACCAGGATTTTCCCCTCTGCGTGCCTTTGAGAAAGTCACTTGTTTAGTCTCACTTTTCTCATTTCTAAATTCTCTTCCAACTCTAAATTTGATAGAGTTCAGTGGCGGATCTTAATATAGCGACAGTGTGTTATAAATAGAACCGTTGTGAGTATGAATGCCTTTATTCATTAAATGAATAATATGCATCAATGAATGCATATTTGCTGGCCCTCTGAAAATATTTCCAGGTTTTTCGTTTTCTCCATCAAGGAATTGCCTTCTCACATACACCTAACTTTATTTTCTCCTTGGCAGGCAGCTACTTTGTGGAATTCTACATGGATCTTAATTTAGAAAATCGGGTATGAGAGATTCAAACAGGGTTTTGCTGGGTTTTTAAGCTACTTTTGGGGTTAATTAAAAAAAAAATGCAAGATTTCTTAGGACTTAAGCTGCTCTTATCGGGCAACCATAAATTTTTCAGCCAATTCATAGTAAAGGGATGATGAGGGAAAATGCTGTATTTAAGCTTTCAAGAAATGCTAGCTTGCTTCTTCTTGTCTTTGTCAAGTTAATCAACTCATTATTTCCCAATTTTCCCATTTGTGGCTTTTGACATTGGATTTGAATACTTAGTGCTCCTGATTTTAAAACTGCTTTATGGAGATTGTGTTCTAATTATACAATCTTTTTCTACTGCATCAAGATTCTAGATTCTAGAAGCAGATGTAACTTAAATCAGCATAAATTTGATTTATCATCACTGGTCCTGGAAAGGAATAATTATGTTTCTCTTGGACTGTGATGTCTGACGATCTCAGTAAAAAAGTTAGGGATAATTGTTGACTGCCAAGAAAAAGAAAATCTTTCTGCTTGGGTCATAGTTAATAGAAGACAGATGATTGTTGAATCAATTACTTACTTATAGGAATGGTGAAATGAGATACTCGTTTCCTGTCAAGCAATTTTTAATTTCTTAGCCTGTTCACTTCCGGGGTCTTAGCATTGGATCTGAGGGACTTTAAAGTGTTACCCTATTCTGGGGTTCCTGGGTGTCAGGTCATGATCTGATTGTGATGATCGTGGAGCCCCTCATGGGGCTCTGCGCTGATAGCTCAGAGCCTGCTTGGAATTTTCTCTCTCTCTCTCTGCCCAATTGCATGTGCGCTCTCTCTCCTCTCTCAAAATAAATAAAAACATTTAAAGTGTTATCCTGTTAAGGGGATAATGATGGAAGAAATGTTAATTCTGCAAATAACTAGAAAAAGGATCTGCTATGGAACCTTCTTAAGCACCAAAGTCGGTAAATGAATTCTACCAATGTTTTATAATACTGACTGTAATTTTGTTTTCATAAGTAACCCACTACCCACCCCCGCCCCCCAAAAGGATTACCATTGTTCCATGCTACCTGCTCTGTAAACTGAAATGAAAAGACTTTGACCTGGAAATATTCCTAATTGAAGCAGAGGAGAAAAGGCAGACTGGTTTGAATACCCAGGGCTTTTTCCTTAAGAGAGTCTCTAGATATTAATATCTTCTGAGATGTGCTCAAAAACTGGAGAATTTTAAAAGTTATAGTCTATTGGTAATAGGTAGTATATGTAAGTGAATGAAAATACACTGTGGTATGAAACAAAATTGGATGTTGCAGAAATCCACCATTTCTTTATAAAGAGAAAGTCTATGAGATTTGAATAACTTAGCAGGCCTGCCTGAGAAAGACATCCCTCAGGAAGTGAATTTCTTCCTCAGGAAAGCTGTGAACCTGAGTTAATCATCACAGGCTTTGAAGAGCAAGAATCAAGCTTGAAAGAATCAAGCTTTAAGGAGGTTTACATTTTAAATGGGAATTCTCATTTTGTTACCTGGATATTTTTTATTTTGTGGTTTTGTTTTATTTTTTTATAACCTGGTTCATTTTAACCAGACTTTGGACTTTGTGTGTCAATTGCTAAAAAGGGATTTCCTGGCTCGGGTTTTCAGTATAGTTCTGACCTAGTGCTAAGAATGATGCTTAAACATTTACCTTGGGAGGTATAAGGACCCAGGCAAAGCCAGGGCACAGATTGTTAAATTTAAATGTCTTGTTAAAGCTATAGGAAGTAACTTTCAAACAAAAGCATTGATAAGTCAAAACTTATTGAACACTCTATTCAGGTATTAAATAAACAGGCTAAGAAAAATATTCTGGTGGCAGTAGTAGGGACACTGGGATTGGAACAAAAAAGTATCTCTTGTTTTCCCCAGGTTTAAAATTAAACACATTTTATATAGGGGTGCCTGGGTGGCTCAGTTGGTTAAGCATCTGACTCTTGATTTCAGCTCAGGAGATGATACCAGGTCTGTGGGATGGAGAACCGTGTTGCGCTCTGCGCTGAGTATAGAGCCTGCTTGGGATTCTCTCTCTCACTGTCTTGCTCTCTCGCGCTCTCTCTCAAATACATTTAAAAAAAAAATTATGAAGACATTTTATTTAATGGAGCTTTCCGTCTAACTAGAAAGCGAAAAATAGCATTTCCGCTCACCTTTATTGAGGTATAATTGACCAAATTGTGTACATTGTGTACACGATGGCATGAACTATGCATGTGGTAAAAGACATTTTAAGGATGGGGGGAAAATGTAGCACAAAATATATATAGATGTGAGGATACAGTGCTGTAAAAACACATCTCAAATATTTGAGTAAGGGTCATACGTAGGTGTATGGTATGGGAGGTTTGTGATTTTTTTAAAGAAATTATGAACGGCATTTTCAGAGACGCTTTTATTAAAAAGAGATGGGTTTTCAGGTTCTGAGGGTAAACGGCATTGTCTGCTCCCCCGAACGCCTCCAGACCTGAGTTTGTGCAACACAGCAGGATTGAGAAGGAAAAGGATTTGTTTTCTCCCGTGCTCCTTGCTCAGGCCCCAACACGCAACTACAATTCCCATCGTCCTCCGGGCCTCCCACGTGTGGCCCCTCAGTCCCGCTGCGACTCCAGCAGCGCATGCGCGCAGCCCTTAACGTCGCCTCGCAGACTGCAGAGGCTGGGCGGGGCTCCTCGGCACTCGCGGGACGGTACCGCCCTCCGACCGCTCCCCCAGGCTTCTCTTCGGACCGTTAACCTCGAATGAGGAACGAGCGGAGAGGGAAGGGAGGGGCTGCGGCGGCGCTGGCACAGCCCGCCGGGCCCGGGGCCGGGGGCGGCGAGGTCACGTAACGGCTGCTCTGGCGTCTGCCCGGGGAGGGGGCGCCCTCCCCGGCAGCCGGAGCCCTCCTGCGCGCGGCTCCGAAACAGTTACCGGCTCGTAAACAACAGCTGCGCGCGCACCCGCATCAGCTGGCGCCGGGATTCAGCACCTGCGACCTCCTCTTCCCCTCATCCCCGCTGCCCCCTCCTGTTCAGCCCGGGCCAGCCTACGGGGCCGTCTCCTCTCTTGCTAGGACCCGAAGGAAGAACGGCGAGGGCCTGACCTGCGCCGCGGCCCTGGTCGGGGAGAAGGCGTCCTCCGGCAAAGGGGTGGCCCGTCCTGTCACACGCAGGAGAAACCCAGCGAGCAGACCGTGGGCTCGATGGACTAGCAACGACCTGCCACGACCCTGAGCTGCAGTCCGAGGGGTCTCGATCCGCTCGCTAGCCGCCCCCTCCCAGATCCGAGGGACCGTTCTGCCCGAAGAGCGGGCGGGCCACCCCCGCAGACCTCTTGGAGACGAGAATCCGCTCTGCCCCTGCATCCTCTGCTCACCCTTTTCTCCTCATTCTCCTGTATCCAGTAGTGTGGGGTATTTTTCTCGTTATGCATGCTCATCTCTCCCACCAGACCCAAGTGGATTATTGGCCTCAAAAACATCGGGTGACTCTCCACACACCTCCCAGCCAAACCTGTGGGGTATTCACCTGATACACAACAGGTGGCCGGGTGTACACCATTTCGCAATCTGATCTGTGCTGTATCCGCCTGATAAGGGTGGGCCTGCGCGCACTTTGCTCAACTAGAACCGTGGGACATTTACCAGATAAAAAAGACTTAACTACCTCGGCGGAAACCTGGGGGTCGAGGGGAGAAACGCTTCACCAGCTTCTCTTGAGACCATGGCGCTGGGGCCGCAGTGCTGGACCAGGGGAGATAGCTAGATAACTTTTTTTTTCCCCCCTGAAGAAAGGAAGTTACACGAGTTTGGCATCGTTTTGTCTTTTTTCCTCCTTAAATATTTAATGGTAGTGCACTTTCTGGGATAGTCTGTTTGAATTCTGAGAAGGAACTTTTTATGGTGTAAATCAAGGTTATTGAGGTTTTTTTTAAGTTATCTTTTCTATTTTACAATCAAAAGTAGCTAGCGTAGGAGGAAGGATTTTGCGGGGGTTTCCTTTTTTCTTTGTTCTTATAAAGGAAAAGAGAAAGAATAATGCATCCTCCAGAAACCACCACCAAGATGGCTTCAGTTCGGTTCATGGTGACACCAACAAAGATCGATGACATTCCTGGTTTGTCAGATACCAGCCCGGACCTCAGCTCCCGGTCCAGTTCCCGAGTAAGATTTAGCTCACGGGAAAGTGTGCCGGAAACAAGCCGGAGTGAGCCCATGAGTGAGATGTCCGGAGCCACCACTTCACTGGCAACTGTTGCTCTGGATCCGGCTAGTGACCGGACTTCTAACCCCCAGGATGTCACGGAGGGTAAGTAGAAACACAGATGACAGGATACTTTCATTGCCGGCTTATTTATCTGGTTGTCTACTGGAAAATCACTTTTCCATTATACAGTAATCATCAGGAACCAAGGTACCTCTTTTTGAGATGCCTAAGGAACCCTTTGGAATAATGGTCAGCACAGTGACTCTCGGCAGCAATAATTTGGCGTGTGGGAAGGTATATGGAAAGAAGGAAAGCAAATTTATATTTCGATTTCTTGATTTTGCCTCCTTAGAATTGAAATGAGTGTTTTGGTTTAGGGCAGATATCAAAGAATTTAATAGTTTTTCAGCACAGAGAATCCTAAATGGTGAAATTCAGTGGAGAGCTTTGGGGTCAGAATATTACAGTTGGCTTTTAAGGCTAGTTACCAGGAGTGGTTATTGATCATCTCTTAGTTGCCGTTTTCGCACAAAGATTTCAGATATTATGTCACCGAATTCTTTGTAAAAAATTATATTTTACAGAGACCGCAATTCAAGAAGCTTAGCTTACTCAGGATGAGGCTGGTGGATCTATTGTCCTTGCTATCGAATGGAGAAATTGTAAAGAGGCTTTTAGGGCCTAATTCCCATATAATTTTGTAGAGAGGCTTTTAGGGTCTGATTTCTACATAATTTATTCACTTTGAACATTAGATGGAATGTGTTGAGTCTTTGTAGTCAGGAAATAGTAGTACACAAGCCACTTTCTGACTTACCTTGACCACTACAGACCTTAAGCTGCCTACACTAATTTGTGTTAGCTGGTTTGTAAGTTTTTACAGGATTTAGTGGGAAGAGGTGATGAAAAGAGAGAAAGGAGATGAGAGGTCATAACATTTTTCAGACTCTGAAGTACAAAAGTTTGAGAATTGCTGTACTGCTTTATATGTTTAGTTTTGTGCTAAATTATAACGTAGGTATGTCTAGTAATGAAAATTTCTCTTAAAACTCTTAAAGATTCTTAAAATGGTATTCTACCCAAATTTGAAAACCATAGCTTCAGCTACTGACTTGACATTTTCCGGTGTCAGGAAGTATTTGTTCCTCTTAACCGAAAGGGTGCAGGAAACCAGAATGATTTTAGTTCCTTATTTGTGTTTGTGTTTCTGAATGTCTGGAAACAAGGTAGATTTGGTAAAGTTTGAAGTCTTAGAATTCACTTATCCTTGACTATTTTATGGAGATATGGACTTAACTATTTTCAATTTCTTGACACACTTTATACCATGGAATGGAATAAAAAATAATTTATCATTTTCTCTTCCTCCAAATTAGTTCTAAATTGTAGTTTTAGTCTGTATGCATCATACTATATTTAGGTTGTAAAAATACCAGATAAAGACTATAACAGTGTTAATTTTTTTAATGCTGTAATTGTTGTTAGGCAGTTTACAGCTAACTGCTATTAGTCTTGTACTTACATATTTTGGAATTGTATTTTTATTCTGTTTAAAAAGTGAACTTATTTCTGCAATGTGTTAGCCTTGTGGAACAGGATCCTTATCCAGGCTGTTCTTCCCTTATTTACAAGCATTATTTACAGTATGGAATGGTATCCTTTTACACTACAGAGGTAAAACTGGGGACCTATCTAGGTGAAATCTATGTTGTTTAGATGGGTATAGAAGTTAAAGCTTGGCTCTTTATCTAACATACTCCTTAATGTGTAAATATTATGATACCAAATGAAAGAAATTAACAGTCCAGCCATTAGATTGCAATTTCCACTATATTCTCAGGAAACTAGTTCTGTATTTTACTAATGACCTATTTTTTTCTCTGTCTTCTAAAAAATTATGACAACCAGAATCCCATGATATATTTTCCCCACTATTAGAGGGACTGATCAAAAATACAATTATTTCATCTTTGGCTTCTTAATACGCGGATGCCCTTGTTAGACTTAGATATAGATCTTCACAGGATCCTGTTGTCAAGAAAATCAAGGACATACTAATCTACATTTGTCTCTGGGCTGGAATCAGTATTGGAAAACAACGCTGCATTTTCCGCAAGTGATTCTGTCCTTAAGCTCATACTATACTTCAGAATTGTTTGCTATTTTAATATTTAGAATTCTGTGATCTTTTTTTTGGCCTTTTATATATACATCCTTCTGTGGTTGTGACATTGGTATGATTATCTCTCTTTTCTCCACAATTCCCATGCCTCTCACATTTCTTCCATATATTAGCTTCCCACCTTAAATTTATTTTCTCATCATACACTTTTTATTCACATTACATTGTACAACCAAGGGGGGCGGGGGTGAAACACGAAGTTTTATATTTCTGTCTGTGTTTTAAGTTTTTCTCCTGTTGGCCTTTTGAGTAGGTAATTCTGCTATCAAAGTATTTATAATTTTCCTTTCATTTTGTTAAGGTTCCATTAGAGTTTATAGGATTGTGCAGTTGGTAAATAAAAACAAGAATCTTAGACTGTACTTGCTTTTACATGAAGAATGCCTTAAAGATACAGAAGAAACTGTTGAGAGTGGATATCTCTGGTGGGTTATGAAAATAGGGTGGAAAATGGGAACTTTCCTTTACCTAAACAATTCAGAAGGGCATGTACGATTTTTTAGATTGAGGATGTATCACTTTAATAATAAAAATTTTAAGAGGCATAGCATGTTAGGGAACCTCAGATGACCAAGAATTGAATTCTGAAGAAGAACAAGAATTGAATTCTGGTCAAACTCTATTTTAAAAAATGGGAGGGGAGTGCACCTGAGTGGCTCAGTCGGTTAAGCGTCAGACTTCAGCTCAGGTCATGATCTCACGGTTCCTGGGTTCAAGCCCCGCGTCAGACTCTGCTGACAGCTCAGAGCCTGGAGCCTGCTTCGGATTCTGTGTCTCCTCCTTTCTGCCCCTTCCCCATTCATGATCTGTCTTTCTCTCTCCCTCAAAAATAAATAAGCATTAAAATAAAAATGGGGAAACTAAGGCATACAGAGATGGTTATTTGTAGATCAGAGTGGGAAAGCCAAGACTGAAAAGTGCAGGCCTCCTGACTTATATCCAGTGCTTATATCATTTTGTCTCTGTCATGATGAACATTTTTTACATTTGCCTTGTAACTATTTTGTTATCTTAAACGATTGTTAAAATAATAATACCCAAAAAGAGCAAGGGACATATTTTTATATGTCTTACACAGGTTCTGATACATTTCACCCTTTTACAATTGAACAAATGCTCCCTGAGGCTCTGCTATGTATAAGGCACTCCAGTAGGAATTATAGGAAATATACATATGAGACAGTCTCTGCCTTTGGAGAGCTTATAGTTTAGTGGTGAAAATGACCAGAACACTTTATCCATTTCTTCACCAAGCATTTACTGAACACTTCTTAGGAGTCAGGCCCTGTCCTGGGTGTTAAGGATGCAGGAGGACCAAGAAAAAAAATCCCAATAACTGTTGTAAGGAAAGTTATGATCTAACAGAGAAAACAAACAAATGTTCCTATAAATTATAATGCTGTGTGATAAATACAAAAATGAAGATACAGCAAAACACCAAAAAAAGAAAAATACAGCAAATTTTAGAATAATACAATAGAAAAATTTAGCACAGGAAAATGATGAACTGAGATAAAAATGGAGACATTTAGAGACTGGAGGTCCTGATGGAGTAAAGTTGTAGTGAAAGATGTAGAAGGAGTAAAGACTATGTTCAGAGTTGAATGTTGGAGTTAATTGTTTCAGAGGTGGGGCAGGTCCAGTGTTAAGATGATCTAATATGCAGCCTTGGGAGTGGGTTTCTGAAATAGGGTAAAACTAAAATCCGTTAAGTCAAGGAGCTCTAAATATACCAATTCCAAGGGTGACTGTCAACAAGTTTTTATTGGGGGGGCATTAGGTGGTAGAGATGCAAAAGTAATTTCGATAAGTCCCTCCTTCAAAGAGTCACCTTCTGTCTGAAACTTTCTCTGATTTACCCCCACCCCCAGATAAAATAGATAAGTTCTTTATGTCCCTGTATCCCTTATGCAGACTGTTACTATAATACCTATTTCACTTAATTTTGTTGATTTTGTATGTTATCTTTCTCACCTAGGCAGCAAAGTTCTTGGGACAGGAACACAAAGTTGTCTTTGTATCATCAGCACCTAGTATAGTGTGTCATGCCACATATAATTTGCACTCAATAAAATACATACTGAGTTGAAGATCTTCTAAGCCAAAAAAAAGATCTAGAAATAGGGACGCCTGGGTGGCCCAGTCAATTAAGCGTCCAACTCTTGGTTTCAGCTCAGGTCATGATCTCGTGGGTTTGAGTCCCACATTGGGCTCTGCACTGGCAGAGCCTACTTGGCATTCTCTTTCTCTCCCTCGCTTTCTGCCCCTCCCCCACTTGTGCTGTCTGTGTCTCTCAAAATAAATAAATAAACTTAAAAAAAAGGATAGAAATATAAACAAAAATTAAAAACATAGTATGTTAAAGGCAAATGAAATGTACCCACTAGAGCAGTGATGCTTCATCTGGTTGCATATTGGAATGATCTAGAGATCTTTTTAGAAAATACTTCTGTCCCTTTCCCAGGGATTCTGATTTAATTGCATCAGTAGTTTTTAAAAGCTTTTCAGATGATTCTCATATAAAGCCCGCATTGAAGACCATAGCCCGGAAGAGAAGCGTGATTAATGCTGTGCATTTGAGAAGAACTTTCCCACCTGATTAGGACTTCACTGTGAGCAGATAGGCACAGCAGGCCTTTCCTTAAATGTCAGGAGGTCTTATAGAGTAGAATATTTATCTGCCCATGGAGCCATTACACTACACACTTATGTTTAGTGTATTCAGCTGATCTAGGGTTAAATCAGAATAATGATTGACTAAGCAACTTGGAGAACTAGCTAGTTGTTTTTTTTTTCCCCCATAAGAACATACTTCAAAGTACCAAGTACTTTTCTGTATTTTTCCAAAAAACTTGTAAGTTTTTGCCCCAAACCAAAATAAGTGAATTACATTGTATTGCCAATCAATGACTATTACCCTTATTTTAAATATATTTTTCATATTATACTTGGCCCTTGAAAAACCCAGGGGTTAGGGGTACCAACCCTCATGCAATAGAAAATTTGAATGTAACTTTTGACTCCACCAGACTTTAACTGCTAATAGCCTACTGTTGACCAGAAGAAGCCTTACCAATAATATAAACAGTCAGTTAACCTTTTTGTACATATTATAGACTGTATTCTTACAATCAAGTAAGCTAGAGAAAATAAAATGTTATTAAGAAAATCATAAGGGATAGAAAATGTGTTTACTATTCTGTATTATTTATAGAAAAAAATCCAAGTGTAAGTGGACACATGCAGTTCAAACCTGTGTTGTTCAAGGGTCAAGTGTATGTGGTTCTTGAATATTGTTCGTTTTACTTTGGCACTCTGTGAGCTATAACATTGTAGAAGGTAGTAAGATGGATAGTTTCATAAAAATACATGGATTTGGTACCTTCTTAGCTCATCTGATATCATCCTCTGATTTTATATATATATATATATATATATATATATATATATATATATTTTTTTTTTTTTTTTTTAAGGGTTTCCAGTATTCTCTGAAACATTTTGAACATTTTGGTCACAGACCACATCTGTTTTGGTCCACTTTTCCATACTCTACAGCCAGTGATTAAACTTTATAATATACTACTTTACACCACAGGAAGCAATCAGCCAAATCCAGAATACGGGAAATTTTACTGAATAACCAGATTCTTCAAAAAATAAATGGCATGGGGTGGAGGAGGAGTGATGGGAAGAGAGGGAAAGCTGTTACAGACAAAAAGCAGACCAACCAGATGCAAGGTGTGGGCTTTATTTGGATCCTGATGTAAACAAGAGTAAAAGAGGGGCGCCTGGGTGGCGCAGTCGGTTAAGTGTCCGACCTCAGCCAGGTCACGATCTCGCGGTCCGTGAGTTCGAGCCCCGCGTCGGGCTCTGGGCTGATGGCTCGGAGCCTGGAGCCTGTTTCCGATTCTGTGTCTCCCTCTCTCTCTCTACCCCTCCCCCGTTCATGCTCTGTCTCTCTCTGTCCCAAAAATAAATAAACGTTGAAAAAAAAAAATTAAAAAAAAAAAAAAGAGTAAAAGATACCTTTGGGGTAATCAGGGAAATGTGACAATGTACTTGGTATTAAATGATTTTAATGAATTATTGTGAATTTTCTTAGGTATATTTAAGACATTGTGGTAAAGTCCTTGTCTGTAAAGATACATATTGAAGTATCTACAAGTGAAATGAAATGTACTCCACCACCCAGGCCCCCCCCCCCCCCGCAAAAAAGTTGAGAATATTGGCAAATGTTTATGTTTTGAATTGGAGTAAAAGGTGCATGGGGATTCATTTTACTGTTTTCTCTGCTTTTGTGTATATTTGAAAATATCTATAATAAAAACTTTCAAAAGGTTGAACTGTGTGTAAGAAAGCTGCTTTGATAGAAAGGACTTTCTTTTAGAGTCTGTCCTAGCATACTCTGTGTTTTGACTCAGCAGTTGGTAAAGTGATGCTTCAACTTCGTGTCTTTTATTTTTGGTAATATCTTCTATGTCCTCACTAATTCTTTTCTACCAAAGGCCTTATTCTTTGCCTGCCAGTGGCATATTTCTTGCTTCCAGATTCTCATAAACCTTGCTTTGATATTATCTCTACTGGAATGGAAAAGAAGGAAGAGGACACTCCTGGGCACCTTTAAAAGTTATACTTCCCATTTCAAGACTGTTAGAATAAGAGTAATGTTTCTAACGCTGACATTTAAGATAATTTTTAATGACCTATGCGGATGATGTCTTGCTATGAACTTTTGGATTGTAGCTGCCTCTCTTTTTGTCCCCTCTGCCTGCACTCTGAAATAGCAAGACCTTTGTGCAAATTCTTTTTTTTTTAACTTTGTTTATTTATTTTGAGAGAGAGCAAGAGAGAGAGAGAGCAAAAGTGGGGGACAGGCAGACAAGAAAGGGAAGAGAGAATCCCAATCAGGCTTCGTGCTGTCAGTGTGGAGTCCAACACAGGGCTCAAACTCACAAACCATGAGATCATGACCTGAGCTGAAATCAAGAGTCAGACGCTTAACTGACTGAGCCACTCAAGCGCCCCAACCTTTATGTAAATTGTAAAAAAGACAGCCCTTCCAGGCTTCACTAGAGAAGGACAAACTGGATTTCAACCCCCAACCCCTGCCCTTTTGGTGTGACACAGTCTGCACAGCAGCTGCACCTGGTGGGTTTGCTGAATCAGAATAATGCAAATTATATGTGTTTGAGTTCTTGGCGAGGTCTCTTGTTGTTGTTGTTTTCTTTTTCTTTTTTGTAAAGAAAGGTGAAAGATTTATGTGATATGAAGAGAAACCAGAGTATGGTGATGGGTTTCTTAGCAGCACATACGAAACTTTGGAGGGGTATATTGTAGGAATTATGAAAGCATTTTATTTTGTGAATATATAAAACAATGTGTTACTTTAATGAAGTTTTGTAAGTAAATAGGGAAATAAGAAGATTTTCCTCATTACAATCCTGTGATTAGTGCTTTGGTGTATTGTGTAGAACCCCAGCAATTATAAATGAAGGTGTGAGCACAAAACTGCAGAACATACAGCACACACACAAGCAGACACACAAGGCACCTTGCTTTAAATGCAGAAGTTCCATAGTTGATGAATAATAAATATTATTACCATATTTGCTCAGTTCTAAGGTGTACATTTGTCATCTTTTTAACATTTCTGACATTTAGGTGCATTTTACTTTTGAAGAATTTTAAGCTACTGTTAAATCATTGGTGGAACTTACAGTTAACAAAATTTCAGAATCAAGTCACTATTGTGAATAAATCAATCTGAAAGGCTGTCCACAATCTGAAATTTTGAAGTTACCTTTGGATGTCTACTGAAAAAATGTGAGGGCTGAAGCTTTTTTTTAGTCTTAAAATGGAAGTTTTTGTAGTTGAAAAGCCAGAGATAGAAAACAAAAAGTGTGTATAAGTAATTAAGAGATAAGAGGTGTGTTTGGGTTTGGGTTTTAATCCTAACTTTAG
Source organism: Felis catus (assembly GCF_018350175.1). Classification (NCBI taxonomy): domain Eukaryota; kingdom Metazoa; phylum Chordata; class Mammalia; order Carnivora; family Felidae; genus Felis; species Felis catus. Next base: position 69,608,681 of record NC_058373.1, on the reverse strand, counting down.
TTGTTGTATTTTTGTTTGTTTGTTTGTGTTTTTCACTTTAAAATTTCCCATTCTTTTAGAACTGTGTTTCAGTCTCCAGTTTCTCTACTAAATTAGTCAGTGGCATCTTTGGCTTTGCATTTTTATTACTGCATTGCTCAGCCTTATACTTTTCTAATGGTCTTGAGAAATCCATGCAAGATATTCAATTGGTAGCATTCCTCTGTTTATTTTTATGTTATTTCTTTTTTTATTTTAGAGAGAGCACGTGCAAGTGGGGCAGAGGGACAGAGGGAGAAAGAGAGAATCTCAAGTAGACTCCGACCTCAGCACAGTGCCCGATGCAGGGCTCGATCCCATGACCCTGGGATCATGACCCAAGCTGAAATCAAGAGTCGGACCCTCAATTAACTGGGCCACCCAAGCACCACAGCATTCCTCTTTTTACAGTCAGAACCATTTGGTTAATAGTTTTAATTTTTGGCCAAGTGGCACCTGAATTTCTTCATTTTCTCCATTTCACCAGACAAATCTACTTTTACTCAGGGGTAAAACTATTCCGTTTTTATACAGCTAGTTTAAAAACAAGAAAACAGTAAGTTTAAAAACTCCTATCTATTGGGGCACCTGGGTGGCTTAGTCAGTTTGACTGTCCAACTCTTGATTTCTGCTCAGGTCATGATCTCACGGTTTGGGAGTTTGAGCCCTGCATCGATCGGCCTCTGCATTGGCAGTGCAGAGCCTGCTTGAGATTCAGTCTCTCTCTCTCTCTAAATTATTTAAAAATAAATAAACTTAAAAAACTTTTTAAAACTCTTGTATAAATATGTACATTATCACTTTGAGGAGCTATGAGAAATTGAACCAAACTGAAATTTATCTTATTTGAGAGCATTTGCATTTAACATCCAAGCTTTTATATATATATATATACATATATATATATATGTATATATATATCCAGAAAGAATACTTACTTTCACAACTGGCTAATTTACATCCTAAATTATTAAAAAAAAAATTTTTTTTTATTTAAAAAAATTTTTTAGGGGCTCCCAGGTGGTTCAGTTGGTTCAGTATCAGACTCTTGATTTCAGCTCAGGTCATGATCTCACAGTTCATGAGATCAAGTCCTGCATCAGACCCTGCTTGGCATTCTCGCTCTCCCTTGTTCTCTGCCCATCCCCCACTTGCTCATGCACACTCTCACACTCTGTCTCTCAAAATAAACATTTTTTTAAAATAAAAAATTTGTTTCTTAGTTTTGCAGTGTACTTATTTCCAATAGAATTCTAAGAATTACTGGGAAATAGAAAACATTCTTCCCTATTAAATGAAAAATCATGTTTTGATATTTTTCATTTAAAATAAAGTCATTTTCTTCAGAGCTATGATGGGATTTCTCATCCAGGAGAAAATTGAAACTGATAAGGTTAAGTAACCTGCCCAAGGTCATACAAGTAATAAATTGAAGGTTAGTAACTTAAACCCAGGTGTGTGTGATTTTAGTATCAGTATCCCTGTTATTACACTTCCTCTACTAACATTAGTTGGCTGTATTGAAGCATTTAGTATGCAAAGTAGCAAAGGTAGAGTAGAAGAAGTATAAAAGAAATAGAATTTTTATGTTCAGTGTATATTTTTGCAGTTTTTTGTCTGGATTGGGGGCATGAAAGGAAACAGGGGTTTTTGTTTTTTCAAAAGAAGTTAGTAAAATGACATGTTTCCTGAGCAATTTTAAGGTTCTGTGTTCCTAAAAGGAAATCTGGCCTAAAAGTATGTATATTTTTTTTTAAGATTTTATTTTTAAGTAATCTCTACACCCAACATGGGGCTCAAACCTACAGCCCTGAGATCAAGAGTCACATGTTCTACCACCTGAGCCAGCCAGGTGCCCTTATTTCAGTGTCTGTTAAATAAACGGCTTGCAAATACCCAGGGCAATTTGGTAGTGCTGAATTATACAGTTATTAGGCACAGTAGTTCATCTTCCTGAAAGTTAATATTCGTATTTCTAGTTTCAGTAGATCTACTTGTTTTTTGGTTTTGGTTTTGGTTTTTAGTAATCTCTACCCCCAACGTGGGGCTAGATCACAACCCTGAAATTGGTAATCACATGTTCTACCAACTGAGCCACCCAGGCACCTCGTGGTATATCTATTTTAAAATGGAGTTTTGGGGGTGCTTGGGTGGCTCAGTCAGTTGAGCATCCAACTCCTGATTTTGGCTCAGGTCATGGTCCCAGGATTATAGGATGGAGCCCTGCATCAGACTCCGTGCTGAACGTGGAGTCTGCTTGAGATTCTCTCTCTCTCTCTCTCTCTCTCTCTCTCTCTCTCTCTCTCTCTCTCTCCCCACCGCCACCCCTCCCCCGTCTTCTGCCCCTCTCTCCCACTTGTGCATATGCGCTTTCTCTCTCTCATGGGAGTTTTGTTGGAAGGAAGGAAGCAATAACTTCTTTAAAAACAAAAACTTGTTCTCTGGGGTGAAATTAACAAGAAAATTTTGTTTTGAATTGTATTTTCATTTTTCTTTATATTTTTAGAAATATGTCTTAAGTTTTGACAATATGTTGCAGTTTCATTTTCTATGCATTGTTTGTAGTGTTGACTAGAAACCTATCTAGCAAGTATTTCATAATATAGAATGGAATGTCCTACATCAAAAATGAAATTCTGAGTGAGTTACTGAGTAGTCTATGTTCATAGTGCCAGTGCTACGTTTTTGGTTGGTGATTCTTGGGTCTTACAGTATCTAGGCTGTAATCACATTAGACTAATGAAAGAGATGGGCAGCCTTATACAGGGAGTTGTAATATCGTGAAGAAGGAAACAGTGGAAGCTGAGGACTCTTGGGTACACAAAGGGTTTTGATAATGCCTTCTTTAATATCAGCCAAAATGGGTGATGTAGCTATCAAATTGGCCAGCCATCACTATCCTCCTACTTCGTTCTTTTCTTTTTCAACGTTTATTTATTTTTGGGACAGAGAGAGACAGAGCATGAACGGGGGAGGGGCAGAGAGAGAGGGAGACACAGAATCGGAAACAGGCTCCAGGCTCTGAGCCATCAGCCCAGAGCCTGACGCGGGGCTCGAACTCACGGACCGCGAGATCGTGACCTGGCTGAAGTCGGACGCTCAACCGACTGCGCCACCCAGGCGCCCCTCATTCTTTTCTTTAGTGAAGATTCACACCTGTAGGTCCTTGAAGAAGTAACTGGGCAAGGTAGTAGTGCATTGTGCCCTCAAGGTTCTATGTTTACACTATATTGTACTTACAGAACTGGTCTGATGTTGCCTTTTATTATATAGTGAGGTAGATAACATGATTGTGAGCTCCTTGAGGGCAGGAACAGTGTCTTGTTCTCCATTGTATTCCTATTTCCTGGCACATAATGGTCACTCAAATATGTATTGAATAATGCATGATTTCTTCAGCTTCAATAAAGCATGAAATTTTCCTGACATTTTGATTTGGAGAAGTCTCTGCCTTTCTTACAATGCAATATTATGAATCCATCAGAAAATAATGTCTGAGGTATTTATTATCTTTCAGTTGTTAGCCCCAACATATGTTATATATTAATCACTGATGCCGTTTTATAAAAACCCATCTTCATGGACAATTTTATGTAATTCTGAGATTTAGGGGTTTTAAGTTCTTACTATCCATTGTAGTTGGTCTTCACCAGAGTAATTGATTAACTCTATAATTCTTTCTGTACTTGTCTACATAAGGCAATATTTAGAATTTGTGATCATTTCAATATTTTAAACCACTATTTCCAGTGTCTGAAGGGGAAAGAGGGTTTGCTGATATATTAAGGAAAAAAAAAATATATATATATATATATATATATTTCTACTTAAGAATGAGCGTCTGTATACTTTTCTAGCTATAGCTCTAAATTTAAGTAGTGAACTGCCAGTAAAATGTTTACAGTATTCTGTAACACAGCCATGGAGTGTAGTATGTAAATGGTGCTGGTCCATCAGCTGTCTACTTAACCTGTGTGAGGAGGCAAGTTCAGAAATTGAAAGTTTTAAAAAACTTGCTTAGCAGTTTGATAGAGCAATTTTATGTCAAATATAATAATAAAAATTAGAACTTGTGTTTTGTATATTTTTCTAGTAATTCATAAGATTTTTAGTCCTCAATGAATTCTGAATATAAAGAAAAATATTCCTTTACCAGCAATCATTTGCAAAGCACTGTTCTTTTGAATGTTTGCCTAACCTTCTGAATGATACCTCATGAGGTAGTGTTTCTCTACCAGTGGCCCTTTAAAGCCTGAGTAACTGAATGGGGGTCACGGAGTAAGTTAGTCCTTTATGCAAGTCTGATATTTTCCTTAAGAATGCCTGCTCTAACACATGACCTCTTTCTTAATATTTGAAGGTAAGTTAAAATTTTTGGAAGTTCTGTGCTTTTTTAGAAGTTCTATAATTCAGACATTTTAATGAAATCCTATAATTCAGATCTTTTTCCTGTCAAACAACATCTCTTAATAAGATGAATTTATTGTTAGAAAGATTTATAGAATGAAAAGTATGAAGGGTTTACTTCTATGTAAACTTCATGAAGAATTTACTGAGGATAAAACATAATTAACCTTTGTTGCTCAAAGTTCATCAAGAAAATTAATCAAGAAAATTAAAGCATAATGCCATTTTCTATTTATATTTAGTTGCTGGCTGGCAGTTACAACGATTTGATGAGAATGTCTATCCTAAATATTTTGAAGTAACAACTTACTACATTAGAAGCAACTGCTTGGGGGGGGGGGGAAAGCAACTACTTGGAAGTAGATTCCACTTTCTTTACTATTTGTTGTAAAAACACCATTTGTAATAAAACAAATGCTGTAAGCACAAAACTGTCAATTGGCTACAATTTTAAAGGCTGTCTCAAGTGTGGCTGGATCTCAATAGTAGATAAAGCACTCTGAATGGTATCTTCAAACTACAAGAGTTTAGGAGAGACTCATAAGATTTGAAGCTGTTTTCCAAATCAGAATCCTTTTTTCTTTGCACACCATCCCCATCAAATGTGTGTGTGTGTGTGTGTGTGTGTGTGTGTGTGTGTGTGTCTATGAGAGAATTCTGTAAAAAGGTGTAGACAGATGAGTTAAGTCTACATTGTGTGTGTCATGGGAGCTATTGTTCTATTTTATATTTTTCCAGCTTTTTAATAGCATGCTGGTACCTTTGATCAAGCTCTAGTTGCATTTTTAAGTTTTTTGAAAGAATACTATTTAATATGTTACTAAATCCTTAACATCATATCTAAAAACTGCTCTCAGGAATGGACAGAATGACATTTGGTAAAACTCATGTATTCAAAATGTATGTGGCTTTTTAATTCCAGGGATTTTGCTTGCTGCTTACTTATAGAAGTTTTCTTGCATCGTGAATTCATTTTTAGCATGCATTACTAGATTCTTAAGAATCACTTCAGCAGGATGTAGTGTGGTTCTAGGTTATTTGTGAATGGCTTTTGTACAATACAGTTCTCAGGTTCTGAGAATGAAGAGGAAATGCATATATGATTTGCTCTAAAATTGAGTGATGTAGTATAACAGTATAGTACAACCTGGAAGAGAATCCTTATGTTGAAAATAATTTCCCACTTACTTTCCCTTAATTGTTCAAGTCTTTTCACTAAATCTAATTTGTCTTTGTTTTTTTAATAAATGGTTTGAATAAAACAAAATGCTGGTTGTCATGAGTTGTTAGCTCTGATTAAAAATAAGTAATTGGATAGTGTAGAACAGTAAATTGTACTTCCAAAATATTACCCATGGTAGATCCATTCTTCTAAAGAATGGGCATGCTTTTTAAAAAAACAAACATAATGTCACAAAAAAGTTTTACTGAAACTAGTAATATAAATAATGTATAATATTTGGCCTAATGTACAAAGCACCATGGGAGTAATGCCGTTATAAATGCGCTTTTGCCCTAGTCTGAGCTTATGTCTTACTACTAAAAAATACCATAGGGGCGCCTGGATGGCTCAGTCGGTTAAGCTTCCAACTCTCTGTTTCGGCTCAGGTCATGATCTCGAAGTTTCGTGGTTCAAGCCCACGTCGGGCTCTATGCTCACGGTGCAGAGTCTGCTTGGGATTCTCTCTCTTCTCCCTCTCTCTCTGCTCCTCCCCCACTCATGCTGTCTCTATCTCTAAAGAAATAAACTTAAAAAAAAAAAGATTTGAAAAAAAACTATAGTTTTTTTTAAATGTAAAACTAAATATTTCAAACCTGTATGATTCATTTCAAACAGCATTCAACACTATAAAATCAAAGTACAGGACTAGCATTTATGTAACTGCTTAAATTTTACATGAAATGGAATTTGACCCATAAGTGCTTTGCTTTATACTCACACCTAAAGATCTTTATAAAGATTTCAGTGAACTTCAGTTCATTGTATTTTTTCCAACATTTTATTAAGAAAATTTTCAAACATACAGAAAAATTGTAAGACTTTTGGTAAACAACCATCTTTATCCTCCAGATGCTACAATTAACATTATGCTCTATTTGTTTTACCACATATTTATCCCTTCCATTGGATCCATCTATTTTTAAAGCATTTCAAATTAAGTTGCGGGCATCAGTTATGCTTCAACTGTAAACACTTTTGTATGCATATGATTAATATGTAATATATAACTTAAAATGTTTTTGAGATTCATCCATGTTGTTGAATGTATCAGTAGTTTGTTCCTGGTTATTGTTGAGTAATACTCTATTGTATGAATATACTACAGGTTGTTTATCTTATTGATGGATAACTTGTCTGTTTCCTATTTGGGCTGTTATGAATAAAGGTTTATAAACATACTTGTTTGAAATTTGTAAAAGGGGCACCTGAGTGTCTCAGTCGGTTGAGCATCTGTCCAACCCTTGATTTCAACTTAGGTCATGATCCCAAGGTTATGGAATTGAGTCCTGTAGTGATGGAGCCTGCTTAAAATTCTCTCTCTCTCTCTCTCTCTCTCTCTCTCTCTCTCTCTCTCTCTCTCTCTCCCCCCCCCCTCTCCCTCTCCCCCTCTGCCCCTCTTCCTTGCTCCTGCTCTCTCTCTCTTTCTCTCAAATGAAAAAAAAAAGACAAAATTTATAAAAAGCTGCCAAACCTTTTTCCAAAGTGGTTGTATTATTTTATATTCCCACCAACATTTGCTCTACATCCTTGCCAACAGTTTTAATGGTGATTTTAATTTGCATTTCCTGAAATGCAAATGATGTTGAACACTTTTTCCAGTGCTTATTAGCCATTTATATAACTTCCTTTGTGAATTGTCTATTTAAATCTTTTTTTATTTTGTATTCAGTTTTTTTCTTATTGAGTTGTAGAGGATTTTTATATATTTAAGATATAAGTCCTTTGTCAAGTACATGTTTTATGAATATTTTCTCCCAGTCTCTGACTTATATGTTTATTTTCATAATGGTGTCAGTTTGTATTTTTTCCAGTGTTTTATTATGAAAATTTTCAAACATACAGAAAGTTGGAAGGCTTTTATATAAGTGAACACCTGTACACCCACCACTCAGAATCTATCATTGACATTTTATTGTACTTTTCCTAACACCTATTTATCCATCTATCTTACTGCATTTCGAGGTAAATTACAGATATCAGTTCACCTCTCCCAGATACTTCAAAATGCATATTATTAGAATTCAGTATTTGTTTGTAGCTTTTTAAAAAATACATTTATTTATTTATTTATTTATTTATTTATTTATTTATTTATTTATTTATTGAGAGAGAGAGAGAGAGAGAGAGAGAGAGAGAGAGAGAGAGAGAGAGAGAGAGACAAGAGACAGAAAGAGCAGGGGAGGGGCAGAGAGAGAGGAAGAGAGTCCCAAGCAGGCTCAGCACTGTCATCACAGAGTCTGATGTGGGGCTTGATCTCATGATCTAGAGCTTATGACCTGAGCTGAAATCAGGAGTCAGCCACTTAACCAACTGAGCCACCCAGGCACCCCTGTAGCTTTTTTTTTTTTTTTTTTAGGTGAAGTTTTCATACAATGAATAACACTAATTTGAAGTGAACATCAGCTAACTTTTGATGAATGCATACACCTATGGAATCCTAAACTCTAACAAGATGTAGAATATTACTATCACTCTGGGAAGTTTTCCTGAGTCCCCCTTCCCCCAGAGGCAGCCCTTGTCCTGGTTTGTTTGTTTTTGCACCATAGATTAGTTTTGCCTGTTGTAAAACCTCATATAGTTGGTTCATATATTGTGCACTCTTAAGGCTACTTTCATGTAGCGTGATGTTTTGATATGCATTCAGATTGTTGCTTGTATCACTGAGTCATTCCTTTTTTTATCTGAATAGAAATCTTTTGTATGAATACATCATAGTTGGTTTACCCATTCTGCTATGGATATACATCTGGGTTGTTTCCAGTTTTTGGTTATTGTTCATAAGCTGTTACGAATATTCTTGGACAAGTCTTTTTGTGGGAATATGTTTTCATTTGGGGAGGATAAATACCTAGAAGTGCAATTGCTGAGTTATACGGGAGAGTACTAGACTTTTCCCTAAATTGGGTGAACCAATTTACGCCAATGTATAAAAGTATCTTTTGTTTAACATTCTTGCCAGATTTGGTGTTTCCAGTCTTATCAGTTTTAGCCATTAGTATGGATATGCAGTGGTACTTCATTGTGGTAGTTTATTGATGTTTTTATCTTATTTATTTTTTAAGTAGTCACTATGCCCAATGGGGGACTCCAAATTACAGCCCCAAGACCAAGAGTTACAGGCTCTTCCAACTAAACCAGCCAGGTGCCCCCATTGTGGCAGTTTATTGTACTTTAAATAGCATTTTCTTATATCCTACCTTCCCTATCTAATCACTGTCTACACAGCACTGCCCTCAGCTTTACCAGAACCGCCCCCCCTCCCCAGCTTTTTCTGTATTACTTTAACTTTGCCTTCAATTTTTTTTTGCCATTGCACTTTTATCTATAGGCCACTCTAGGAGAGAACTATTTTAAAATTGCTGAGCACTGTGGTATCAAATCATCGAGTTTGGTAAATAAATACGCCTATCATAGATCAGCAGGAATGTTTTGCCTTCCTACTTGTTTGGTTTGCAGATATTTTTAGAGGGGAGAGGTGACAGGATAACACTTGTACATAGACTTATATGCACAAGCTGTGCACAGATGTATAACACAAGTCATTGTTCTTATCCATCAACTGTAGATTAGCCCTAGTTCAACTCTCTTTTTATAATAAATATGAAAGGCAAGATCCTATTGGAAATATCCAGTGGCACTGAAGAATTTGGAACCCAGAATCTACTATTGAAATTTTTGACAATTTGGTAGTTAAGTTCCTTTGAATAAATTAGTAGAGTAGCTTCCTGAGTTGTAAGTATGGGAAAATCACCCAAGGCACTACCACGCTTAATTTTCTTTCAAAAATAAAATAGTTACGAAGACTTCTTAGGTGATAAAATTTTTTTCCCCCATATAGTAGTAATTTGCAATCTTGGCTGCTTGTTTGAACCATCTGAGAGTGAGAAATAGGGGAGCTTTTAAAAGCCTTATTGCCCAGGCTCTACTCCAGAGCAATTAAATTACAGTATCTGGGATAGGACCCAGGCATCAGTATTTTGTAAATTTCCCCAGGTGATTCCAGTGTGCAGCTAAGATTACAAATCAGTGCTACATGGGAACCCATGAAATAAAATTTAGGGGCGTGTGTGTGTTTTCTTTCTGTGAAACTTCTATGTTGCTTACTAACAAGGGTATTACAGGTTTTTAGGTTGGGCTTTGCTGTTTACAAACTCTGTGACTTGGGGCAAGTTCCTTAGCCTAATGTTTCTGTGATGATTAAGTGAAATCATAAGGAAAAGTTTTTAGTGCAATGCAGAGTACAAAGTGGATCTTTAACAACTATTGGTTTCCTTTTCTTTTAGAAATGGTATAGGAATAAATGAGGATTATAAAGTATCATTCCTTCTTTGTTAAATTTAGTGCAGCCTTATATGTCAGGTGTTACTAACAACAAAGCCCTTATATTCTATCATCAACATAGAAGTTACCACAGGGCTCAATGTACTGAAGTCCCTTATCAGTGCAGAGATAGATCTCATACTCTATAGTTAAAGCCATCAACTGAGCACTGGACACAGTTATGTGATAAAATATACCAAGATTTAAATATGTTACATGTGTTGAAGGAACCATACACCACCTAATCAGAGGGATTTTCTTGAATTTTTTTTCTTTAAAACACGATGTTTAAACTCTGTACAAAAAAAAAAGTCTGAACTCTTTAAAAATATTTTGCTCTTTTAAACAAACTTGGACTTCGGGGAATATTAATGTCTCTTCTTGGAAGTTGTGGTATACACTACAGTATCTACAACTATGCCTTGTATGAAATATGTAGGCATTCATTGAATACTTGCTGAATGTTCTCATCGGAACCATAAGAAATTACTATTTTTCATATGCTTTGAAATAAAGCAACAACAGAAACTTACAAATAGTTTGTTTCATTTCCTAAATTTATGTGGTGCCAGTTTCTCTTTAAAGAGGAAAGTTTGTACAATGAACTGTTCCCTAATCTTTCTCGTGTGAAATATGAGGGCAGGGGTTGAGATCACGACGTGCACATAGGGATGGAAATAAGTGAAGGAAACGAGCGGGTGAGTACACAGTGGGCGGCAGGTCATGAATTCTGCCCACTCGCAGCTTTTGGCAGCTCTGGAAGGGCGGTCTAAGAAGTTCTTGGGATTCTTGAGCTTAACAACCATAAGCAAGGGGTGGAGTGCTTAATCCTTTCGAGTGAATGATAAACACTGTGGAAGGCGTGTCTTCCAGCGTTCCACTCCCTTGGGGCTGTGGGTCACGTGAGCAGAAAGTACTTCCCTCTTCCCAGCCTTCGTCTCCCGTAGGCAGTGATTTGAGTGCGAAAGGGGCACAGTAAGGAAGAGGTAGGTAAGGAAAGTAGAGTGGAGGGCAGTGTAAATACAGAACGAGCACGGGATTTCTACGTGTAACAATGCCACACTTTACCGTGACTAAGGTGGAGGACCCAGAGGAGGGGGCAGCAGCTTCGGTCTCCCAAGAGGGGGCGACCAGCTTAGCAGAAATAAAAGCCCTGATTCAGCATTCAGATGAACTAGGTGAGTACTCAACTTGGGAGCTTCTGGAACCTGTGGGGTCTTTCCTGAAAGAAATGGTGACTAAAATACTAAAAATACCTCCTTAAGGATGGAGGGAAAGTATTGTGGTTAAGGTGTTTTTCAGTCAGCTGTTTCACTCCTTTGTGTATCTGATAACTTCTCTTTTTTCCCATTCTGGTTTATTTTCCCCACAATGAGTTCTGTGTTCATTACCTACAGGTGAAATTGAATCGGTGGCAGTGTATGAGAAGAGTTTTCAAGCAAAAGGAAAGGCACAGTGAAAGTTAATTATGCCGAATTTAAATTTTACCTTTTGCTGAGTTTAAAATATACCTGGAAAAGCACATAAAGTGGGAAAGCATGGCTCAGTAGTTTTGTACAGTGGACTCTGTACTTGTGCCTTCTCAGATTATCCAGTATTTTGCCTCAGTTTACCAGTTAAACATTAATTCAGTAGCAAATGGTCTAAGAATTCTTTAATAAAAGAAGTACAGTAGGTCATTATGGTGACTAGCATAACATCAGGTTTAGTAAATTTGATGAATATCATTATCCCTATTATTTTCTCTAAATGGTAACAGTTAGAATTGCTGGCGGGATTGTGGTTTTGAATTTTTAAACATGCAATTAAAATGTTAGTTAATACTATATTAAAGGTAGAAGTAGTTTGAAGCCCTTTATTTTTTTAAGTCTATAAATTTCACAGATTGTCAAAAAAAACCTTCTCTAATATATGAATAAAGGCTAAGGGAATAAATAATCTCTCAAAATTCCATGAATCTAATTTTTCCTATAGCAAGTAAGACATCATAATTCCTTTCTGTAAACTGTTTACTGTCTTCTGTCTTACCACGCCTGTGTGAATTTTTAAGAATCTCTAACGTAAAAACAAAGGACTACAAAAAAACATTCTTCTTGTTTATTGTTTCCTTTTAGTGAGAAAATTTACTTGGGGGAGATATGATTTTATGGAAACTGTTTGCCAGGTTGTTTTCATTTTGCTGAACAGTCAAGGGTGGTAAATTGAAAGTAAGTTTAGCCTACTTTGAACTTGATTCTCCGCAACTTTAGCTCAAAGAAGTTAGGTTTTCTTCCCTGGATTGTGTGTGTTTGAAGTTACACTTTCTTAGTTGTTGACGTTTGCTGCCGTCAGATTTTAATCCCTTTAGGCTTTTGGCTTTGCTATTGTCTTAATTAATTTCACAAGATGTAAACAAGTGAAGTCTATCTGTACCTCATTTGACTTCTCATTGTTTTTTATTTCCTTTCTTCACCACCTCTATTATTTCATCTTTACTGGTCCCATCATGTTTGGTGAAATCTGCTTTCCTCGGATTACAACAGCGTTGAAATCATTTAAACTATTAGCACCTAGAAGAGCTGTAAAAAATTTTGATAGCAGCCAACTTTGTAATAAAATGACATTGCTAGGCTTAATTTATGTTTTTCCATAGTTATTGCTTTGGGCAAAGAAGTTACAGATATAATCTAACTTGAATTTAATAAGGCTTTTTATTTTGGCGTTTTCCATGACAGCCCGAAAGTGTCCACTTGAATGAACTATTGTTTGGTAAGTGAACAACTGATGGGAATATATTACCTAAATTGTATTTTCTTTATTGTAAGGTTAAATTAGAGGGGAAGGAGGGAAACATATGGGAAAAACTTAATTAGAAGGGTTTTTTTGTTTTGGGTTTTGTTTTTTTTTTGGATTCTAACATTCTTGATGATAGATGGTGTTTTGGGAGCAGTTGCTTGAAATGTAGTAAGTTTTAGCCCCTTGGTCTTCTGAGTTAAAAAATCTCCTAAATTGATTGTGGTTTTGTGGCAAGCTAACACTAGCCAGTTGTATAACCAGTCACCTTTTTAATGTTTTTCTGTCTGTATCTGTGAGGAGAGAAAAATACGTCGTTTCATATAAATGGAACATATTTAGAAAGCAAATCATTCTTTACAATGTGTTTTTTCAGAGGTGAGATTTATTTGAACTAGGCATATAATTTGAGATAAAATAGAAATATGAGTATAGGTATAATCTAAACTAATTCTAAGAAATACATTAATCCTTGGCATGCTGGCTACCAATCTAGTAGAACCTGCTTAATTTTGTTTTTTTTTTTTAATTTTTGTTTTTTAAGGTTTATTTATTTTTGAGAGAAAGAGAGTGGGAGCAGGACAGGGAGGCACAGAATCCGAAGCAGGCTCCAGGCTCTGAGCTGTCAGCACTGAGCCCAATGCAGGGTTCAAACTCATGAGCCGTGAGATCATGACCTGAGCTGATGTCGCTTAAGCGTCCCAGGCGCCCCTGCTTAATTGGTTTTGAAAGGAAAAGCAAAACTCAGACTCTCCCAACTAACATCTTTCTTGACTGCTTTCCTCTTTCCCTATCCAGTTTAGGTGCCCCATCCTATGTTTTCTCAGCAACCTGTCCATAGGAATTGTATGAACCGTCCGTATTACAATCACCTGTTACACTTGTCTTTCTTCCCCCAGTAGACTAACTGTAGTTCTTGAGGATAGAGACTTTGTCAGACATTTTTATATCTCCGGATCCAGGTGAATTGCACACAAGAGCCTATTGAGTGAATAGACCTTTTTCCTGCCTTTTTAATTCACTAAACACATGTTCAGTGCAAATATCATGCCAGGTGTTTTACCTTCTTTTTAAGGCTACAAATGCCTTAAGATCCCCACCAAAGGCAGCAGAATGGCTTTGGAGCCAGAGACCTGGCTTTGAATCCCAGTCCTACTAATTATTACTAATTAAAAGTAGTGATAATTTGTATTAATTATTACTTGAGTGACTTTTGGGCAAGTTATTTAACTTCTCAAAGCCTTACTTTGCTCTTTGATAAAACAAAAGGATATAGTAGGAATAACAGTACCTACTTTACATGGTGGTTGTGAATTACATGGGAAAATGAATGTAAAGCACTTACTCCATGTGTGACACAGCATTCAAAAATAAGAACCATCTTTTACTTACTGTGATTAGTCGTTTAATAAGAGCAAAAAGAAACAGCTTTGGGTACCAGATGATGGGGAGAATAATAATACCGCCTACAGGGGACCCTAGATGGGTATCTCAGAGGATGAGAACACTGATTCTTGAAGGGAGATCTAGAGAAGATTACAAGTAAGAGTAAAACAATAGGTATGAGAGGAAGGTAGAGAGCCTGTGCAAAACAAAAGTTTAAGGCAGTTAGCACATTGGACATAAGGTGAAGAGGGCTAAGAGATGAGACTACTTAATGAAGGATTATCAGTTTCATCTTTTCCTCATTCTGTGGGAATAGTGGGTGTTAATGCCTTTTTAGAGCTACACCAGGCTGTCTGTGGACAGTAAGTACATGCCTCTAGCAACATGGGAGTAGTAGCAGAGGCAGTATTCAAACTTGTAAATTTTATGTGCTTCCCATCACACCATGATGGGAAGTCCTACTTTGTTTTTGTTTTTTTTAATGTTTGTTTTTTTTTTTTTTTTTTTTTTTTTTTTTTTTTTGAAGGAGAGAGAGACAGAGCATGAGGGGGGAGGAGCAGAGTGAGAGGGAGACATAGAATTTGAAGCAGGCTCCAGGCTCTAAGCTGTCAGCACAGAGCCTGATGCGGGGCTTGAACTCACGAACTGTGAGATCATGACCTGAGCTGAAGTCAGACACTTAACTGACTGAGCCACCCCGGCGCCCCGGAATTCCTAGTTTTTTAAGAGTAAGTTACTTTATATCTTAATGTTCATGTGTCCACAGGATTTCATATGTCATCAGATCTGTGATGGGTTTTATAGGAACAACGCAATTGAATTTTACTATTTATTACATTTACTTAATCAGGTGTAAATGTTTCATTCATTACGTATTTAAATGTTTATTGAGTTTGTTAAAGTGTTTCTGTGAAATAGTTGTTCTTCCCCTCACTCCTCAGATCTTCTTACAGTGTCTACAGATTAGGCAGACTTCAGCTACTGAATTTACTTTCACTTGATATACACAGAGAGCAGATTGAAGATTTCTCCTTTCTTTGAAATAGGATTCTAAGGAAATGTTCAGAAACACACTTGTAACAGAGAAGAAAGGAACCTATATTGGTATTGAATAGCATGTCCAGATATTAACTGTCAAGTAATCCAGATGGTATGAGAGCATACTATGAGAGAGATTGTGTTATATAGAATTTAAATTTTATTAACCCACAAGAAATTAGACTGCTATTAGTTCTGCTATTAGTGCTATTAGTACTTTCTTTACTGACTAACACTGACATAAGTTGAAATAGACAACTGAAGAATTTCTTTGTATTGATTTAAAAAAAAAAAATCTTTTCTAGGGCACCTGGCTGGCTCAGCCAGTAGAGCCTGTGACTCTTGATCTCAGGGTTGTGAGTTCAAGCCCTGTGTCTGGTGTGGAGCCTGCTTAAAATAAAAAATTAAAAAAACCTTTTCCGTAGTAAAGATTTAAAGCTTTTTTTGTGTGTCCTTTTACCTATTCACGTGGGGCTTTTACAAAGCCAAATAACAAAAATTCACATCTGTTGTCTTAATATCCTCAGATACTAAGTTTAAGTTCAAAAGTTTATCCTTTTTATTTAAAAAAAAATTTTTTGTTGTTTTTGAAAGAGAGTGCGGGAGCAGGGGAGGGGCACAGAGAGAGAGAGAGAATCTTCAGCAAGCTCCACACCCAGCACAGAGCCTAATATGGGGCTTGATCTCATCATCTTGAGATTACCTTAGCTGAAATCAAGAGTTGGATGCTTAACTGACTGAGCCACCTATGCACCCCTCAAAAGTTTATCCTTAAAGGTGACTCAGTGAGACATGTTTTTCTGCCTCCCTTCCTACCCCCTTATATTCCATCATCGTCAGAAAGAACACCTCCCTGAAATACTTTGCCAGTTCTTTTTACTATGTATTTTTATGCTGTACCTGAGACCTTAATACAAGAATACAAATTTGATTCTGAGTCTTTTCAGTTTTTTTTACATCTTAAAACTTTGTTTAGATTGCTAACCTTTATATTACACTCTGGCAATATTGAACTCTTTCATTCCCTATTTCAGTATTCTTTTTTTTTTTTTAATTTTTTTTTTTTCAACGTTTATTTATTTTTGGGACAGAGAGAGACAGAGCATGAACGGGGGAGGGGCAGAGAGAGAGGGAGACACAGAATCTGAAACAGGCTCCAGGCTCTGAGCCATCAGCCCAGAGCCTGACGTGGGGCTCGAACTCACGGACCGCGAGATCATGACCTGGCTGAAGTCGGACGCTTAACCGACTGCGCCACCCAGGCGCCCCTATTTCAGTATTCTTATCACCAGTTTTTTAGAGTCTTTCCCCAAATTTTCCTTGCTTAGTGTGCAATCCTCTGTATACCATCTGCTGCTTTTGCCCAACAGGGGATATACCAGATTGGAACTGATTTGATTCTGTAAAGATAAAATTTCTCCAAAAGATACATACATTCTTACTGCTTAATACTCTTATAATCTATACTCAAGGGGCGCCTGGGTGGCGCAGTCGGTTAAGCGCCCGACTTCAGCCAGGTCGCGATCTCGCGGTCCGTGAGTTCGAGCCCCGCGTCGGGCTCTGGGCTGATGGCTCAGAGCCTGGAGCCTGTTTCCGATTCTGTGTCTCCCTCTCTCTCTGCCCCTCCCCCGTTCATGCTCTGTCTCTCTCTGTGCCAAAAATAAATAAACGTTGAAAAAAAAATTTAATCTATACTCAAAGCAGCATTTAGTTTAGGATTATAAAAACGTTAAGTGTAGTTGTAGCATATTGTAAAATACTCAAAGTTTTCAAATTTCCGACTGAATTTGGACATTTGGCATATGTTACAAAAATAGATTGTAAGCCGATAAACTTTAAAGACTTTAGCATTTCTTGGTTTTGCCAGGTTGAAAGTGGCAATGATTTTACACTACAAAATGTCATCAACAT
Organism: Felis catus; assembly: GCF_018350175.1. Lineage (NCBI taxonomy): Eukaryota > Metazoa > Chordata > Mammalia > Carnivora > Felidae > Felis > Felis catus. The sequence continues at coordinate 69,591,607 of NC_058373.1, read as the reverse complement.
TATAGTAGTAATTGTTGAGTACCTATTGTATGCTAAGTGTGTTACAAATATTGGCTTATTGAATCCTGACAACAGCCAAGACAGGCAATCATTATCACCATTGTACAGGTGAGGGAATTTAGGTGCCAAGAAATTAGATAGGCTGTTAAAGTGATAGATGGAGAATTCAGACTAGAATCTCTGTGACTCTAAAGCCTTTTTTCTTTTCACCATACCACATTATCCCTCTAAACAGACACATTATTTGTTTTCTCAACTAGGCTGTTCTATTTTCTCACTAGTTCCTAATTCCTGTTAGGTTCTAAATCTTTTCTGTGTGTAGTTCTCAAAATTAATGGAAAGTTACTTGCTGCTTCTACGTTTTCATGTGCTGGATTTTTTTTTTTTTTTAATTTTGTGTAGAATATTTCTAAATGTAGAATACTCTTACAAATGATGCTAAAAATTGAGAAGTCTGAACAAGCAATGAACCTAGTTTACTCTAACAATCCTTTACTAGTCCTCTGCTCCTCAGATTTCTTTTTTTTTTTAATTTTTTTTTTAATGTTTATTTTTTTGAGACAGAGAGAGACAGCATGAACGGGGGAGAGACAGAGCATGAACGGGGGGAGGGTCAGAGAGAGAGGGAGACACAGAATCTGAAGCAGGCTCCAGGCTCTGAGCTGTCAGCACAGAGCCCGACGCAGTGCTCAAACTCACGGACCGTGAGATCATGACCTGAGCCGAAGTTGGACGCTCAACCGACTGAGCCACCCGGGCACCCCCGCTCCTCAGATTTCTAAGGAGATGTACATTTATCAGTGAGATAGGAACATTTGGTTCATTAAAAACCAAATGTTAATGGTGGGCATAGGGATTAGTGAAATAATTTTAATGTAACTTTTAAGAATACACTGAACGTATGAAAGATGTGTTTATTTTAGCATATTAGAAAAAGTTACATTTCCGAACGCTTGGGTGGCTCAGTCAGTTTAAGCTTCCAACTCATGTTCTTACGGCTCGTGAGTTCAAGCTCATGTCAGGCTCTGTACTGACAGCTCAGAGCCTGGAGTCTGCTTCCAGTTCTGTATCTCCCTCTCTCTCTGCCCCTCCCTTGCTCACACTTTGTCTGTCTCTTGCTCTCAAAAATAAATAAACATTGGGGCAGATGGGTGGCTCAGTCGGTTAAGTGTCCGACTTCAGCTCAGGTCATGATTTCATGGTTCGTGAGTTCGAGCCCCCGTATCAGGTTCTGCCTGGAGCTTGCTTCAGATTCTGTGTCTCCTTCTCTCTCTGCCTCTCCTGCACTGTGCTCTCTCTATCAAAATTGTATAAAAAAATTTTTTTTAAATAAACATTAAAAACAAAAAAAGAACAAGTTATATTTCTTTTAATGGATCTTATTCTTAGAATGAAGCCAGGTGAAAACACAATTCTATTCAGAGAAAAATACTAACATAGGTAGAACATAGTAAAGATTGACTATGGTTGCATGAATAGTGTAAATGATTTTAATCTATTCCAAGCCCTCATATAGTGAATTAGATTTCCTTTCTTTTCCCATGGGTTCTTTCCAATGTGACATCTAACCTTTTGGTGACGAGATTTTTTTTTTTTTTTTTTTTTTTTTTTAGTTATTTTGGGAGAGAGACAGAGAGAGAGGGAAAGCGAGCAAGAGTAGGGGAGATGCAGAGGGAGAGGGACAGAGGGAATCCCAAGCAGGCTCCCCACCGTCCGTGTGGAGCCTGACTCAGAGCTTGAACTCAGGAACCATGAGATCATGACCTGAGATGAAACCATAGGCTTAGCGGACTGAGCCACCCAGGAGATTTTGATGGTGATTGTGAGAATACTGAGGGGTGCCTCGGTGGTTGAGTCAGTTGAGCCTCCAACTTTGGCTCAGCTCATGATCTCACAGTTTGTGAGTTTGAGCTCCACTTCAGGCTCTGCACTACAGCACAGAGCCTGCTTAAAATTCTGTCTTCCTCTCTCTCTCCTCTCCCTGGCTTGCTCTTTCTCAAAAAATAAATAAAAATAAACTTAAAAAAAGAATGGTGAACCTATAATAAGAGTCCTTTTAAAAAGCTGCCTTTCTCTTTTCCCATCTTACTGCCTTTGTTCATATGTTTTTCATCTGAACTCTTCTCTGCCTTCTGCTCCCTGTCTACCACAAAAATTGTGCAAACCCACATCATCTCAAGACCAGGCTCATACTCATTTCCTCCAAGATGAATTGCCTGATTTTCTATCCCAACTTTGATTATTGCATCAATCCACATTGATCAGCACATCACATATACTTTGCAGTGTGGCCCAAACTTGCAATGGCTTTATAATTGTATCTTCAGCTGTATTGTGAATTATATGAGGGCTAGGGATAGTGTTTAATATATTTTGAAAGTTATATATTTTTATTTTATTATGGAAAATTTCAAACCTACAAAAGCTCAGTGACTTTCTGTTTATACCTCTTCCCTGTTGGTGTTTTACTTTACTTTTAGATGTTCTTTATATTTAGGAATATCATCTCTTTGTGATATAAATTGCAAATATTTTTCCCAGCCAATATTTCTTCTAAAGTTTTTTTTTTGTTGTTTTTGTTTTTTAATATTTATTCATTTAGAGGGAGAGAATAGAATCCCAGGCAGGTTCCATGCTCAGCACAGAACCCAACGCAGGGCTTGATCTCACAACCTGAGATCGTCACCTGGGCTGAAATCAAGAGTCAGATGCTTAACCATTTGAGGCACCCAGGCACCCCTCTTTTAAAAGTTTATTGAGGTATAATTGATGTAAAATACACTGCACATATTTAAAGTGTACATTTTGGTGAGTTTTGACATCTGTATATACCTCTGAAACAGTTATCATAACCAAGATAATAAACATTTCCGTTGCCTCCAAAAATTTCCTTGTATTCTTTTGTAAGCCACTTACCTAATTCTGTGCCTGGTCCCCAGGCAACCACTGATCTGCTTTCTGTCACTGTACATTAGTTTGCATTTCCTAGAATTTTCTATGAATGGAATCATACAGTATGTACTCTCTTTTGACTTTTACATAACAGTTACTTTTACAGTTCATCCACCTAGTCAATATCCTTCAAGTCCAAGTAACATTAAGATCTTCCTTATTTCTCAGAGCTTAACGTTAGGGCAGTAGTTGAAAATGATAGAACCCACAGATGTTTGAACTTAACAGAGTCTTTTTAAAAATTTTGACCTATTTGTCAGGATTTGAACGTTTTTAGTATTAGTCTGTAAACAGACCTTCCTTTTCAGAGTGGGTTCTGGGAAGGTGAAATCTCACTATCCCTCTGTTCCTGATTCCAGCCTGTGTCTGCCTTATTTGAGCCAAATGGCCCCTGGATCCAATGAACAGTTAGGTGCAAGTGAGGCCTGGGCTTTGTGGGAGCTCTGTCAGGGAGGGGTGGCAAAGGACTTGTTCCTCAAGGGCTGGTCAAGAGCCTTGGGGTGAGGATAACAATGGCAGCTCCAAGAAAGAGCTTGGTTTGGTAGAGATCCGTGGACTCCTGGAGGCGAGAAGAAAGGGACAGAACCAGGGGACTGATATCTCTCTGTCTCTGAGACTGGGAGATGTAAGAATACCCGAGAGCTGGGAGGCTTCCTCCTGGGCCTCCGCAAGGCTGTCATCTTGCCCGCTGGACTGTCCCCTACGGGCATAGAGCCTGCTTTGTCTGTCCATTCTCTTGAGACTGCTACCACTTACTTGTGGTCCTCCAACAATGAAACCTAAGCTCTTCTGAGATCATAAAGGAAAAGAACCCATGTAGGGAAGCCAGGCAACCAGAAAGAGAAAAATCACTTAGAATAAACAATGTGGTAGACTAGCTAAAGAGAAATGCTGGGGGAGACAGTAACTTGAATATGAAAATAATAGTATTTAAGGAAGTTCAAGTGAAATACAAAAAAAGACTTCAGAGAGCAAAATATGTGATTTCGCAGCTAAATACTTATTATCATCTGACTCTCAATCCATGCACAGATACTTTTTTATCTACTATCTTCACTAAAATGTAAGCATTGTAAGCGCAGGAACTTTTTCTCTTGCATACATTGCTAATCTGTTGTCAACACCCAATGCCTAGAACACTGTCTTGCACATAGTAAGCACACAGTGCATAATCACTGAATAAAGGACTAAGTGAATATGATCATTTATTGGCCTGGAAGATCAAATGGAAGAAATATTTCATAGCACAAAAATACAAAAGATTGAAAAAAAAGATAAGGAATTTGGAGGGTAGATTCAGAGCACCTAATGTGGTTTATATTAGTTTGAGAATAAGGAACGAATGGAGGAGAAGCACTAATTAAACAAATAGAAAAAAACTTCCTGAGTTAAAGACTTTAACATGCAGAAAGTAGTTCCAGGGAAGACGAGTGATAAAAAAACATACTTAGGGTTATCCTGATAAATTTTTTGATATCTACGGATTCATCTTAGAGGCTTCCAGATAAAAAGGATGGTATACCTATGAATTGTCAGACTGGCATCATAATTCTAATCCACAGAACTGGAAATTAGGAGACAGTGGAAGAGTATCCACAGATCACCAAGAAAAAAAGACTGTTAATCTCCAACCCCTATTTCCAGTGAAGATATCCCCACTATAAGGGGGAAATGAGTTACATAGTATGAGAAAATTTAGAGAATATGTTACCACTTTAACCCCTCTGAGAATATTTAAGAAAGGTTTTCAACCAAATAAATGAGCCGGAACAGAGATCACAGGGTGAAAGGAATAGAAATAGTAGAATGACAGACTCTCCTGGGAATGTGTTGTGTAAATGCTAACCAAAAGGGACATGCTTCAGGGAACAATAATTGCAATGTAGAAGTACTAAATGAGTCAAAGCAAAACCTCAAAATTGTGTGTGGGGGGGGCGGGGGTAAAGGGGCAAAAGCTTTCCAAAGGGAGATAAGGAGAGGAACAAATACCAGTAGGCACATGTAAAGCTGTTCAACATCATTAGTCATCGGGAAATGCACGTCAAAACCACAGTGAGATACCACTGCACATCCACAAGGATGGCTCTAATAAGAAGGTGGACAATAACAAATGTTGACAAAGATGTGAAAAAATTGAAGCGTTCATATACTTATGGTGGGAACATAAAATGGTATAACCACTTTGGAAAAGAGATTGCCAGTTCCACAAAAAGAAATAGTTACCGTATGGCCCAGTGATTCTACTCCTAAATATATACCCCCAAAGAAATGAGAGTATGTATCTACCCAGAAACTTGTATGGGAATGTTCATAGCAGCATTATTCACAATAGCCAAAAAGAGAGAAATAACCCAAATGTTCACTAATTAATAGATAAATAAATAAAATGTGGTATATCCACATAATGGAATATTATTTGGCAATAAAAATCAGGTTAAGTACTGATACATCCCATAGTATGGGTGAACCTTGAAAAGGTTATGCAAAGTGAAAGAAGCCAGTCACAAAAGACCACATTTTACATATTCCATTTATATGAGATGTCCAGAATAGGCAAATTTAGGAAACAGAAAGTAGTAGCTACCAAAGTGGTAGCTGTGGACTGAATAATGTGGGGGAATGAAGTGGAGATTACTCATGGGTATGGGGACCAAAATATGCAATTAGATTGTGATGATACTTGCACAACAATATGTGTGAACATATTAACATTGAATTGAACACTTAATGTGTGAATTTCATGGCATGTAAATCATATCTCAATACTTTTTTTTTTTAATGTTTTTAAATGTTTATTTTTGAGAGAGGAAGCAAGAGCATGAGCGGGGAGGGCCAGAGAGCAAGGGGTACACAGAATCTGAAGCAGGCTCCAGGCTCCTCACTGTCAGCACAGAGCCGGATGCAGGGCTCAACCCACAAACCGTGAGATCATGACCTGAGCTGAAGTCGACGCTTAACCAACTGAGCCACCCAGCCCCCCCCCCCACTCAATAAAACTTTTTAAATAAAAGGACGAAGTACCAATATGTGCAAAACTTGCAGGAATCTCCAAGGCCTTGTGCTGAATGAAAGAAGCCAGTCTCAAAAGGTTATATACTATAAGATTACATTTATGTACTTTTTTAATTATGGAAGATCATGACACATTTATTAATCAAAACATGTTTGTGTGCATGTGTTTATTCACATACATACTATAAAAACAATGTTTCTTAAAATTTCAATATACGACATTTACAGCAGTTGTTTCCATTTTAACTTCTCTTTATGTTTGAAAATTTAGAAAATGTTAAATTTAGCTTGCATTAAGCAGTTAGCCTTTGTGACATGAAATCAGTACAGGGTCTTAAAATACCAGAAACGTTTACTGTATCCTCTTAGTCCACATAACACGAATTTTTAGCTCCTTAGTTCTTAGCTCTTTAGCTCCTTAGAATTTGAGTGTTTGTGTCAATTTCCTACCCTCCTTGTTAAAGAGGTAGTCTATATGGATAGGCTTGGTCTTCGAATACCATCTATTAAAATGAAGGAAACATGAAATATGTTTTTCTAGAGTGAAATAATTTGGGTCACCCACATTCCAAAGAAGGATATAAGGTATCAAGAGTCTTGAATGTTCACAACAATCCCCAAATCCTAAGTAAGAATGATTTCTTGGTGAGATTTTTCTGTTTTATTAACTGTGTAAGTTCTGCCCTCTTCTTTGTGGATTTGGCTCAGGAAATCATCTTTCTATGATACTGTGGGCTTTTAGTAAATCTGCTTTCTGCTATTATGCTTGCTGTCTCCCAAATTTTACTGGGTGTTAAAATCACAACTCTCTTCTTCATAGATGAGTTCTTCAACTTTTGGTGGGTTTACTCCTATAAATATATTTCCTCAAGGGTCTCTATTAATCTAATGCTTATGCTTAGCATACACATCAGAATTTGAAGGATGTTGCTGATGAGCATCCAGCACTGGCGGCAGATGTGCCTGTCTAACCTAGTGTCTCCTGCCACATCTTCTGCCTCTTAGAGCCCATTGCCCCCCAGTGCCATCAGTTTCTCCGCTGCCAACATGCGGCTGTCCCTGTCCCTGCACCACAGCAGGCCCCTGCTCCAAGAGTTGGGCTTGCGTGGCCTCAAGTCAGGATGAGACTTGACTGGGCCTGGTTCTTGGTCTCCTCCAGCCTCAGCTACTTGCCTGCAGGCTGCTGTGGTCCTGCCACCTCTCTTTAAACCAAGTCTGATGGGTCAGAGGGAGGATTGCTAAGTGAATTATCATACATTTTTTCAGGGCTTGGGTATAGTGTTCTCTGCTCCCATTGACTCTGCACTTTTACTACTTCCCATCTTCCTTCCCTTTCTTTCCCTAGTGTCTAGATTGGTTGGGGAAGACTGCGTTACAGCATTGCAGCCATAGTTGTTTCAACGATTTTTTTTTCTCTGTTTCCTTCTTTGGTTGCACTTTGTCGTGTTCACTGTTATTTCCAGGACCTGATCTCAGTTCCTCTCTCTTTACATTGACTTTTAGGAAAACATATCCTTTATCTTCAACTCTGTGTTTTTATGATGACTTTAAAATTTTTATTTCCATCATTAACTTTTACTGAAACTAGTCCTGAATTTCTATCTCTAGATATTTTTCTTTGAAATCAGCTCATCATCAATTAACATACATTGAGTATTTTATAGCATGTACCAAGCTCTGTGTTACAAAAACCTATAATCGTCACAGCAACATCAAAACAAAGTTCTTGCCCTCAAAGCACTTAAAATGGGGTAGATAGGACCCTGCCCCTGCCCATCCCCCACCCCTCCCAGTGCTCAGCCCTCAACCCTGGATTGACTCACTGGGCCTCCTCTCATTCTCTTTTCCTTAAAAACATTTTTTTTTTCATTGAGTTTTTACTCTCAGTCTTGGCAGCTGTGTTGCTGGGGTGGGGACACGGGGATGGTTATCTCACAGCTATGAAAATTGGTGCCACCATAGGGGCGACTGGGTGGCTCAGTCGGTTAAGCATCCGACTTCGGCTCAGGTCATGATCTCACAGTTTTTGGGTTCGAACCCCACATCGGGCACTGTGCTGACAGCTCAGAGCCTGCAGCCTGCTTCAGATTCTGTGTCTCCTCTCTCTCTGCCCCTACCCCGCTCATGCTCTGTCTCTCTGTCTCTCAAATAAATGCTAAAAAAAAAAAAAAAAAAAAAGAAAATTGGTGCCACCAAACATTACCATTTCCAACTTCAACCGTACTGTTAACGCTATTCAGAATTTCTTCTAAGTAATCCTAGTTAGCCTCCTTTCTCTCAAGTTCTTTCTCAAGAAAGAAATATTTGGGAGATGCGGGGCTCAAATTCACGGACCGCAAGATCATGACCTGAGCTGAACTTGGACACTTTTAACCAACTGAGCCACCCAGACACCCCTAGAACATTCCAACTTAACGGCCTCCTTAAGACTGAGTTCAAACTTCACTTCTTCCTTAATGGCTTCTCCATTACATTCTTCAGAGAATGTAATGTATTGTATACACTCTCATATCTCTTTATACCTCTATTATATAGTGTTTTAATCGCCGTTATATAATTGTTTTACCATATGTGCTATAAATCCTTAAGGGTAGCTACTATGTTCTGTTGTTGGTGTATCCCCGGTGCCTGTCATATAGTCTTGACACTTACAAGTGCTTAGTAAATATTCTTTGAATTAATAGTTGGTTAATGAAAAGATCATACGAGACAGTATATGCCCAACAGTTCAGAAGAGAGTTAAACCTGATAGAAAATTAAACCTCAGGGTAGGCCTACCCCAAGAAGCTCTTGAGTTGGCCCTTTGAAGGATGTAGAAGTCAGGTAAGTAGAAAAGAAAGAAAAGGAAATTTTCAGTGGAAATTGGTTTAATCAGAGATGTGTATTTCTAGAATCAGGGCTCACAAAGCATTCCAGAGTGTGGAGCAGAGGGTTCATGACTAAGAACAGCAAATGATAAAGTTAGAGAGAAGTAAGACAGTGTTAGATTATAAACAGACCTGAAAGCTAGGGCGAGGTTTTTGGAGCTCATCCTGTAAGCCAAGGAATCCAAACAAGTAAACCAGTGTCTATGTATTGGTATTTAAACCAGTAGCTTCTGCCATCGCCACCCTCATGCCTGGGCTGAGAATTCACAGTAGGAATGGAGGCAGAACCTCCAAAGGCGCCCCTTTCCTTTTCTTGGAGGGACTTGAACCAGTACCGCTCACATTATGTCTCAATATAAATAAGTGAGAATGATCATTTCTTAACAGAATGGTTGGGGACACCTGGCACAGTCATTAGGAGAACTTTGAAAGTGTTTTGGTTTTAAAGCAATGAAGCAACCTGATAAAGGCAGAATTTTAGGATTATTAATATGAAGGAAAATGCAGGATTGTTTGAAGATGGGAGAATTGGTGGCAGGGGGAGTAATTGATCATCGAAATAAACTATTTCAATGGTCTGGACTGGAAAGGATGAGAATTTAAATGATGGCAGTGCAGTGGAAGAGATTGGTATAGAAGCCACAATTGACTGGATTTTTGGTTAATGAGAGAAGGGGAAGAATCAAAAGTTGGTAACACATAATGCTGACCAGTTCTTCTTACCCACTTGTGTTTTTTGGGAGGGGGGGTCAGTGACAACAGCATTCTTCTTTCCTGTCAGTTTACATGGATGTTATATATTCGGTACACTATATTTGTATGTATGATAGTATAGGCTAATATATTCTATATCATTATGTGTTCTATTATACACTTAATATTATATAAAGGTATATTATTAGATATAATAGTTCCTGTTATATCTCTAGAACTTCTCCATTATCTATGTCCTACCTAATCCCTCTGTCTAGAATGTCTCTCCTCCATTTCTCTCACCCTTTTGCTTTTTGATAAACTATCCATTCTTCAAGATTTAGCTCACGTATTTCCTTGACACCATCCCTGACTGCTTTATTTTGTTTTCTTTCCTTTTTGATTCCCACAGTATTTGTACCTACACTTGAACAATTATTTTTATTGTTTCATAATTGCATAACTCCTCTCCAAACTTCTTGAGAAGAAACGGTCATCACTCTTTTGGTATCTGTAGTGCCTAGCACAGTACCTAATATATGGTAGGCAAATTTCAGAGTATTGGTTGAATTAATAATAACAGCTATTCATTATTGCTATCCTTTTAAAAAAAAATTTAATATTTATTTACTTTTGAGAGAGAAAGAGAGCGTGTGCACACAAGTGGAGGAGGCGCAGAGAGAGGGAGACACAGAATCTGAAGCAGGCTCCAGGCTCTGAGCTGTCAGCACAGGGCCCAGTGCAGAGCTTGAACCCATGAACTGTGAGATGATGACCTGAGCTGAAGTCAGATGCTTTGCCCACTGAGCCACCCAGGCGCCCCTCCTTATGCTATCCTAGAGACCATGTTAGAGGTGGTTGTTAGCACATGGATATATTACAGTGGTCTGATAACAATTACGCCTGCCTGTCTCTAATAATTTGGCATCCATTTCATTTTGCATATTGCATTTATTTCCTTGTCTAAAACACTGCTTTCATTTTGAGACTTCTGTGTAGAGAATTTCAGTTGTTTTCCATCTGCTTTAGACTCCCAAGACTTGCTAATATGACCCAACCCAAAGCAGACCATCCCAGACATGTGCCATATTTATTCTCCTCCTGTGATTTTGAGTTCTCCATGATTGTTTTTTAAAGTTTATTTATTTATTTTGAGAGAGACAGAGACAGCATAAGTTGGGGGAGGTGCAGAGAGAGAATCTGTACTAGTAGTGCAGAGCCTGATGTGGGGCTCGAACCCACGAAACCACAAGATCATGACCTGAGCCGCGATCAAGAGTCGGATGCTTAACCAACTGAGCCACCCAGGCGCTCAGAGTTCTCCATGATTTTTAAAGGTTTTAAAAGATCTACTTAAAGCTTATACTTCCTCGATCTATGTTGCTCCTCTACTTCTTTGGAACCTTAACGGCACTAAAGGCTATACCACAGGTTATTGGCTTTACCTCCTTGGGCAAATCATTCCAGCTTTCTCTGAGCTAGTTTCTTCTGGAACATGAGAATAATTTTTCCTCAGAGGGTTGCTGTGATTTGGTGTGATGAGAGTAGAAAATGTTCCCTTAAATGGAGTCACTTAGAGATTGCCTTTATAATGTTTCCATTTTTATGTATCATCTTTGCATTTATTTAATGTTTTTTCTTAAATTGAGTGACTGATTTTCTAGTTTCCTTTACAAAAGGAACTTTATCATTAAATGAAATACCAGAGTGCTTGCCATTCTATAAATAGAGAATAAACTAAAAATAGGTATAATATAAATGGCAGTAATCTTGCTAGATACTGTTGCCACGCAGAGGCTCTCAGCCTGTCAAAAAAAGAGATCAAGGAGAGAGTTTCATCTTACTGGGATAAGTTATGTTTTTTAATGATCACTGTGCCACACATTAGATACCTATTTTTCTGATTTGTAATTATTGCATAAATACCTTGTTATAATTTCTTTTACCTTATTTTATTCCTAATATATTTTTCTGAATAATGAAGGGTTGACTATATTATTAATACTCATTCTTGTACCTACATTTTATGGCCAGTATCATGTAATAGAAAAATCAGAATCCAGGTTCAAGCCAGTCTTTGAAATGTACACTCAGTATATACCTTGGCCAAACCGTTGAGCCCAACTTAGCTTTTGCTTATTTGTTTGTTTCACAGAATCCTCATGGGAATCCAATGAAATATGGGAAGACATTTTAAAAGCTGTTAGATGTTACTAAATGTGAAGTACTACTACCATTCTTTCTTTAGTTTCTTATTTTCAACTTCACCCTTCAACTAGATTGTGAGTTGTGAGCTGCTTCATGTCAGGAAATACCGTACACTCATTCTTTTATTCCTCACAGTATCCAAACACAGTTTTAGGTGTGTTTAAAACTTACTGAGTTACATTATTTATTTGAATAGGAGTCATTTTTCTAAGTACTGCTGTACTGCAGAATGTTTAAAGTTCTAAGAAATATCCCCAGCTACCTAAATTCTAATTTAATCACAGTTATTTCTCTTAAGGGTCATTCCATGGCTCATCTCAATTTCCTTTTTTTGATTATTATTATTTTTTTTACTTTAGAGAGAGAGTGCAAGTGTGGGAGAGGAACAGAGGGAGAGAGAGACAGAATCTCAAGCAGGCTCCATGCCCAGCATAGAGCTCAATGCAGGGCTCGATCCCACAACCCTGGGATCATGACCTGAGCCAAAATCACGAGTCGGACACTCAACCAACTGAGCCACCCAGGAGTCCCATCATCTCAATTTTCTTAATAGTTACCATTTAATGAGCGTCTACAGTCTGTAGTCCTCACGGTAATTTTCTGTAGTGTAGTATTCCTGTTGCATAGATAGTAAATTACGGCTAAGGAATATTAAATCATTTTGGCAATTACATGAATAGCGTATACAGAGCTAGGATTGCACCTGAGCTTTATCTGCTTCCAGATCCTATGTTCTCTTTTCACTGTGCCTTGTTATTTGCTCCAGAATAGCTGCACAGCTGTCACAGTATGCCTTCTCTGACCCACTCCACTCAAGATCGCTCTTCTCCCAGTCTCCCACAACTCAGGAAATGGCATCTCTTTTCGTCTCCTTGCTCTTAGAAAAATCTTTGACTCCTTTCTCCCCTCTGCCCCCAGTCCCGACCATCTCCAGTCCATCAGTATGTTAACCTTGTGAAACCTTCCTTTAAAACATACCCAGCCTCTGACCACTTCTCAGCAGCTCTGATAATTCTGACCTGATCCAGGCTACCATTATCTTTCTTAGACCATTGCAAAAGCCTTCTATTTCCTCTTCCTCCCTTGCCTCCTGCAATCTGTTCTCCAGACAACAGCTAGAGTGATTGTGTTAAAGCATAAATCAAAACCTCCCAATGGTTTCCTAGCTCACACAAAGTAAAACCCAAAGTCCTTAATGTGTCCTACAAGGCCCCATGTGCCTCCTTCTCCACCACACACGTCCATCTCTTATCCCGTGTCCTATCACTTTTACCCTGCCACCTTGCTGTTCATTGAACATGCTAACATCACCTGCTTCAGGGTTTTTGCACTATTTCCTCTGCCTGGAGTGTTCTTCCTACAGATATGTGTATGCCTAGATGCCTCACTTCAAGTTTCTGGCCAAATGTGAATTTTTTATTTTTATTTTTTAATGTTTATTTGAGAGAAAGTGTGCACATGAGCGAGCACGAGTAAGGGCGGGGGGTGGGGAGAGAATCCCAAGCCAACGTGACACTGTCAGTGCAGAGTCCACCACCAGAGGGCTCAGCCTCATGAACTGTGAGACCATGACCTGAGTCAAAATCAAGAGATGGATCCTCAACCAACTGAGCCACCCAGGTGGTCCTCTATTTACTTTTTGGCTTTTGATAAATGTTATAAAGAAAATAATCTTGATTATTTTCTTTTGTTCTTTATCTTCTCATGTCTGCATGAGAACAGAAAATTTGTCTTTCTTATTTACTGCTTAATCTTCAGCACATAGAACCATGCCTAGGACTTAATTAGTCATATACTTGAAATCAGTGAATGAAGATTTGTAATGGTCATCTGGGCACTTCATAAAAATGCAGAATCTCAGGTTTTTCCCATAAGATCAAGTTATTAGGGTTACTTATGTGACCCAATTTAGCAAATAACTCCAGTTTAGCAAATAACTTCAGATGATTCTTTGGACTGGGAAAATTTGGAGGATACTGCTTTAACAGAACTATTGCTAAGTGAATGAATAAATGAGAATGATAATTCAGGGAGTTATCTTTTAACCTTAGTATATTGATATGAATGGGTTGAATGTTTCCCAAAGTGTATACAATAGAAAACTAATTACATAAGATGTTTGATGAAAAATGAGTTTTCGTTTTCTGATGTGTTTAAGAATGCCAAATATTCTTCTTTTGAAGATTAGGTAGGCAGTCATTAGCATATTGAAGCATCTGAGAAATTAAACATTATAGGAAGCTACTTGACTGTTACATATATTTGCCAAGTTATTTACCATCCCTACCCCCAATCATTTTGTCACTAAATCTGTATTAATATACTAAGAAATATACACAGTACAAGAAGTACAGTCCTTGGTTCCCTGCTACCTATAGCTTATTCTCTCCATGGCTAGCTGTCGACACAGTTCACAGTCGACTGATAGTTTGGACAAAACTGTAAGTCCTAGCAGAAATTATCTATTTTGGCAGAACTATATTCTAAATATCTTCTTAAAATTATGTTCTTATTACAATAAAAATTCAGGTAAGGATCTTTTGACTGTTGGATAGACTAGAAACATAAAGAACTAATGATTTATTAACTTTTGTATGCATTACTTTACATTTCCACCTTACAGCTAAATTATTTCAACAAGATTGCTTTATGTTTTTCACCCATCTATTTATTTAAGCCCAGTTAATCACATGTAAATATTTCTATGTCACTCTGGTCTCATTGCAGTAAGTTCAAAATGTATATAAGGAGGGTATGCTTCTTCAGATTTTACCTTATTTCAACTTGTTTTCATCCTTGGGTTCCCCACCACAATAAGTAACCATATAGACAGGCAGAATCTAAGTGTGAAATGTTAGAGTAAGTGTTCCGTTTTTAATCAGCTTTGCCTAACTGAGTCAAAATGGTTTTTCTTGGTGCTAAGAAACTTTGGTTTTTTGAAAGTTGGAGTCCAGAAAATTAAAGAATGTGTTAAGGCTGGTGCTTTCAGATATTTTGTATCCTGAAATAGGTTTTTGAAGTGTGTCTAGATAATATAGACAGTAGCATAATAAGCTAATTGTCCTCATGTGTATTCACTTGGTCATGCCCACTTCTTTTTCTAAAATAATTGGGCCTAACAGTTCCCATTATTGATTGTGTTTTTTAATGAAATTACTAATTCTATCTTTAGTAAAGACTAAAGCCTACACTGAGTTTTAGATGCAAGATACAAGCTAGCTTTTATTTGCTTCAAATTCTCTACCAAGAATGGTAGATGAAGTGATTAAAGGCTATTGCTATGGGCAAACCAAGGGAGATAATTAGGCTCTTCAGAAAAAACTATTTACAGAGGCAGTTTTGCAAGCGAGTACCACCCACAATCATTTTTCTCTCAATTATTTAAGGCATATGGTAAGAAACTAAATAAAATCTCCACTCTTTACCATTTACCCAGGATAAAATATATTGAGCAAGTGCCCATTTGTAAAACTACTATATCATTACTGTTACAAGGAAATACTTTGAGGTCATTTTTCTGATTGCATTTACTTGTGAAAAGGTACATGTTTCTATTTCAACTGCCATTTTGACTGGTAGAGTATCACAGGCTTTTGAGTATAATGTGGTGTATAACCTTTTGAGTTATAACCTATGAATAGCTTAGTTTATGAAGGCCATCAAATGTAAAAATAGTTACATTATTGGCAAGTTGTTTCTATTGCAGGAAGTAATTCAGTTTTAAAATAAATGTCATTTTGAGTAACGTATAGGACAACTCCCATTCTTCGGCAAACTTAGGTGTGCCCTCACCAGACGTAGGCAGGAAAAATATTAAATGGGAGAGTTCAAACATAAGACAATAGAAAGATGCCTAGACATATCTCAGAGCAGTGTTACCAGATTGATTACACAATTTGGATTGCACACTCAGAAACACCCCTCAACTTAAACCCATTTACTAGTTCCAATTTTTACATGCATGGCTAGTTTCATTCTAGTAGGTTCATGAACCTGTTTACTCGTAGATTTGCCCTTGTTTCAAATTTTACATGTATCAGTGAAGTATTTGCAGGTTTTTGGAGGTTAGTCTTCAAATTACCAAGTAAGTATCAAGTAAAGGTTGCCTGCATTCCTTCAATTATAAAAAATTAAAAACAAAAATCTAAGTTGAATAAAGAACTAAACAAAACACTTATTTCTATTCATCTCAAATACAAGAGGGTGTTCAAAGGAAGAGTCCTGGCTTCACTAGAAAGCGTTCATACGGCATGTGTGCACAGCTCAGAAGGCAAGGAAGTAGATAGTATAGAAGGAGGTAATGTTTAAGAAGAAAATCATTTGTTTCCCCCATCTAAAATCATACCTATTCTGCCTGAGTTATCTGAGTTGTTCTTCTATTCATAGATTCCCTGGCAATTCCAAATTACTTGTTTTAGGCTATTATGCTTCATTTTCGGACAAAAAAAGTTAGAATTACAGAGTATCAAGAAGCATGAACATAAGTTCCCAAAAGATCAAGACTGTCTCTGTGAGCTTTCTCTTTTGGCAATAGTGTGCCATGTCTTTGGCCACTTAACTAACCAACCATTCATCTTCTCGACTATAAGTATTAAGAGGTTCTCACCTTTGCTCCATCCTGGCATACATAAAAGGCATTCCCATTAATGACAGCATCTGGGAATCAGAATCTTTTTGGGGGGGGGGGGGCGCCTGGGTGGCGCAGTCGGTTAAGCGTCCGACTTCAGCCAGGTCGCGATCTCGCGGTCTGTGAGTTCGAGCCCCGCGTCGGGCTCTGAGCTGATGGCTCAGAGCCTGGAGCCTGTTTCCGATTCTGTGTCTCCCTCTCTCTCTGCCCCTCCCCCGTTCATGCTCTGTCTCTCTCTGTCCCAAAAATAAATAAATGTTGAAAAAAAAAAAAAATCTTTTTTTTTTTTTTTAAATACTCTTTTGGGGCCCCTGGGTGGCTCAGTCGGTTGGGCATCCAACTTCAGCTCAGGTCATGATCTCACAGTTTGTGAGTTCGAGCCCCACATCAGGCTGTGTGCTGACTGCTCAGAACCTGGAGCATGCTTTGGATTCTGTATCTCCGTCTCTGACCCTCCCTGGCTCACACTGTCTTTTTCTCTGTGGAAAATAAATAAACACTGAAAAAAATAATTAAATAAGTTAAATAGTTTTTGGTGATTTTGTTTTTTTATTTATTTTTTAATGTGTGTTTTGGGGGGGGGGGGGGGAGAGAGAGAAAGAAAGAGAAAGCAGGGACGAGCAGAGAGAGAGAAGGAGACAGAGGATCCAAGGTGGGCCCCAGGCTCTGAGCTGTCAGCACAGAGCCCCTGCAGGGCTTAAACCCATAAACCATGAGATCATCACCTGAGTTGAAGTCAGAGGCTTAATTGACTGAGCCAACCCAGGCACCCCTGGGAATCAGAATCTTGAGAAGGGTTGTTAGTATGGTTTTAAGGAGAAAAATAAATGATGCTGATAGCTCCTCTCCAACTTTTCCTTTGGAATCACTAGAATAGATCTAGATGATGACCATAGTTCTTCTGGTTCTAAAATTCTGTGATTCTTTCTCTGTTCTTCTTTCTTTGCTACCTATACACCTGCTTCTCTGTATTGACAGGGCCTAATTTATCAGTTATATGTGTGTGTGTTATGTGTGCATGTATGAGAGAGGGAGAAACAGGATCAATCTAATACACTAATGTACTATAGAACTGTTATTCCTGCTTTGTCTTATGTGCAAACCCATATTGTTTATGTATATGAGAAATAAGATGAGTTTAAATTTAAAAATTTTTTTTTTCAACGTTTATTTATTTTTGGGACAGAGAGAGACAGAGCATGAACGGGGGAGGGACAGAGAGAGAGGGAGACACAGAATCGGAAACAGGCTCCAGGCTCTGAGCCATCAGCCCAGAGCCTGGCGCGGGGCTCGAACTCACGGACCGCGAGATCATGACCTGGCTGAAGTCGGACGCTTAACCGACTGCGCCACCCAGGCGCCCCAAGATGAGTTTAAATTTAAAAACTTGACAACCCACTTGATGGTATGTTGGGGAAAATACCTGAGAATATCTCTTTTTCAAAATCAAATTAAGGAAGAAAATCTAAAAATATATTTTAAAATGTTCATATAGCATTTGAAACTTCAGTTGTATCAATCAGGTTTCTTTCCTCCTCGATCAGAGTATGTGCTGTTCATCAGACCAGAATTTGTTAAGGATTCTGAGTGGTTCTTTCTGTCTGGGATGCTTAAAGTGTTATATTTAATTATATGTAAAAAAACATTTATGAGCACCATTGAAAATATTACTTGAATTTTGTTTAAAACAGTAATTCTAAATCTTTTTTGTATCTGGGACCTTTTTGGCAGTCTGAAGTCTACAAATTCCTTTTCAGAGTAACCTTTTTTAATGTGTAAAGGATTATACACACATAAATATATAGGTATAGCATTAAAAAGAACCCTGTTAGGGACCCCTGGGTGGTTCAGTTGGTTGAGCATCTGCCTCTTGATTTTGTCTCAGGTCATGATATCACAGTTCAGGAGTTTGAGCCCCACATCGGGCTCTGCACTGACAGTGCGGAGCCTGCTTGGGATTCTTTCTACCCCCCTCTTTCCCTGCCCTTCCCCCATTCACACATACATTCTCTCCCTTTCTCAAGAATAGATTTTTTTTTTAAGGAACCCTATTATATTGAAATACAGTTATCAAAATATTAAATTCATGATCTAATATAAGTGCTTTTTTATCAACGCATCGAAAAAGATCTAGAAGCCATTTAATAACTACCATAATTTCAAAGTAGTATTGCACCTAAATCATATTATGAGATACATGCAACAATTATAATGTGATATGAAAATACCAGATATTTATTGTTAACAAAAATCACAGGTACTTTTATGTAGTTTGTTGCTGACATCATACTTGGAGAAAATACTAACTTTCCCCCCATAATTCACAGACACCCTCATCTAAAATTATTTCTGTTTCCCAGACACAGGGAAGCCAGATATAATCCTCATATCTCAAGACACTTAATCTTTGAGGAAACTGGAGCTCAAAGTCTTCCATATTTAGCCCTTAATGCTTTTCAAGCCTTTAAAATAAGCAAGTGGTTAGTTGTTAAATGGTGATTGTCAATACCTCTTGCATTAGGAACTTGGCTTATTGCCACTAGTTTTATTATAGATTACTGAAGAAACATATTTCTAAAAGCCTGTTTAGTTATTTTATCATTAAGTCGAATCAGGACATATCTAGTAATGAGTGCTTTATTTATGTCTTGACTTTGAGCTGCTATGGCCACTGTGTTCCTTTGTCATTAAAGAGAAAATGTAGCCCATGTCGTAAGCCCCGAATCATCCTTCTACCTTACGGAACTATTTTTGCTTGGTCAAATTTATGTGATTGTTTTGTTAGTTTACTTTTTTCTGGTTATTTCTTTTTAAATGGAATTATACAATATTTGTCCTTCTGCTTTTAGCTCATTTCCCTTAGCATATTTTCAAGGTTTGTCCATGTTGTAGCACGTATCCGAATTTCGTTTCCTCTTTATGGCTGAATAATATCCCATTGTATGATATACCACATTTTTGTTTATCCATTTATCTGTTGAAGGACACTGGGTTGTTTCCACTTTGACTAATGTAAACAATGCTCCTATACACGTTGTCATATAAATATCTGTTTGAGTCCCTGTTTTAAGTTCTTTTGAGTATATGCCTAAGAGTGGAATTGCTGGGTCTCATGGTAATTCTGTTAGTTAACTTTTCAAAGAAGCTGTGTGATTATTTTTTAAAATAGTTTATTCTGTTTTTATTATCCATTCATTAATGTATTTTGATCACTAAAAAACTTTTGGTTTTTGGTTTTTGGGGGTTTTTTTTGCTTATTTCCTTGGTTGACTTTTGTTGCTGATTTTTAAGAAATTATTTGTTTTGGTCATTCATTTTTTTCTTTTCTTTTCAATTGTTTGTTTTTCAGACCCGAGTCAGAACTCCATCACAGGGGAACACAGCCAGCTGTTAGGTATAGTATTACTATGGGATTGACTTTCTCTACAGTCACCCTTTTCCTGCTTATACTAACAGACATTACTCCCACTTCTAATTCTATTTTCTATCCCCTCTTCTGCTTTTCACTTCTCCACATTTTTTCCTGGTATTTCTGGTCCTAACTTGATAAGTTTTAGGAAACTACTTGTACAATTGATTGTTGAGCCTCAATGTAGTCACATATAAAAATAATTTACATGGTTCTGTGTTAAAAAAAAAAAAAAAAATCTGTAGGGGCACCTGGGTGGCTCAGTCAGTTAAGCGTCTGACTTCGTCTCAGGTCATGATCTCACAGTTTGTGAGTTCAAGCCCCACATCAGGCTCTGTGCTGACAGATCAGAGCCTGGAGCCTGCTTCGGATTCTGTGTCTCCTTCTCTCTCTACCCTCCTCCACTCACACTCTGTCTCTTTCTCTCAAAAATAAACAAACATTAAAAACAAAAATTTTTTTTTTAGTCTGTAAAAATTAGATCTTTTTTCCAAGATAATTTTGTCAAGAAGATAACTATAATATTCTATAAGCTTGGGCTTTGCAGCTACTTTGCCCTTTTTATTATTTTTCTTGGTCTTTAATCGCCCTCATTTTAATTGCTGAGAGTACTTCATAAACAGCATGACCTTAAGCTGTAGAAGTTGATGTTCCAGTTCTTTATCTATTAAATAAGTTTTGGAAATAAATTTATTTCTTCTAGTTATCACATATTTAAATTTCAGTAAGCTTGTAATTTAATAGGTATTTCACAGCATCACAAGACTGATAAAAAATTAAAATAAAGAAAGTAAACATACTCTGGTGAGGATTCAGACAATAAAGAGTATATGTGCAGAAAGTAGAGTCCTCTAAATTATCTCTTCTCCTCACCACCTTACCTCTATCCCCTGAGGTACTTATTCTTGGAAATTCTCTAGAAATTTTTAATTACACGTTTTCTTACCATCTATGACTATCTTTTTTCCTTTTTTCTCCATGGAATTATACTCTACAGACTATGACTTCCTTTCTTTGACTTAACATTTTACCTTGTGACATTTCAGTACATAAAGATTTGCCTTATTCCTCTGTTTTAGAATAGTATTCCATTGTATTCCTGTACTTTAATTTTACACAGCCAGTTCCCTATTCTGGACCATTTATTCCCAGGTGTTTTACTGTTAAAAATTATGTTACAGTGAACATCTTGTACATATACTCTTGCAATCTCATTGCCAGTATATTTGAAAGAAAAATTCCTAACAGTAGAATTCTTTGATCAAAAGGAATACCTGTCTTCAAAAGGATACATCAACTTAGACTTCTACCAGTTAGGAGTGTGGAAGCATACTTGGGCTCCCTATCATAAAAAGTAGATAACCAATCTTAAAAAAAATTTTTTTCACTAGATGAAGATGGCATGTCTAGTTTTTATTTGTACTTCTTTAATTATGAATGAGGTTAAGTGCTTTTTAAATACACTGACAGCCATTTTGTATATGTGTGTGTCTTTTGATTTGAGGCTTACTTTTTGTTGTTAGAATTTTTGTTTGTTTTTTGTTTTGTTTTTATTGAAGTATAATTAACATACAGTGTTACATTAATTTCAGGCGTATACCATATTGGTTGGACAATGCTATACATTGCTCAGTACTTGCCACCATAAGTGTAGTCACCATCTGTCACCATACAACGTTATTACAGTATTATTGACTATATTTCCTATGCTATACTACTGATATCCATGACTTACTTGTTTTATAACTGGAAGTTTGTATCAGTCTCTTTTTTTTTTTCCTATTGAATTTAGAGGCACCTGGGTGACTCAGTCAGTTAAGTGTCCAACTTCAGGTCAGGCCATGATCTCACGGTTCGTGAGTTCAAGCCTTCTGTCGGGCTGTCTGCTTTTAGCACAGAATCCATTTTGGATTCTCTGTCCCCTTTTCTCTCTGCCCCGCCTCCTGCCTCGCATTTGCATTCTCTCTCAAAATAAATAAATCTTTTTAAATGTCAAAAGAATTTTAAATCTTTTTTAAATTTGAATATAGTTGATATGCAATGTTACATTAGTTTCAGCTGTACAATATAGTGATTCTGCTTCTGTATACTTTATGCTATTAATCCCCTTTATCTCACCCATCCCCCCACCCACCTCCTGTGTGTCAACATTTGTTCTTTGTTTTTAAAGGTCTTTTGTTTGTTTTCTTTTTATATACAACGTGTAAGTGAAATCATGTGGTATTTGTTTTTCTTTGCTTGATTTTACTTAGCCTTAGCCTAATGTCCTGTAGGTCCACCCATGTTGTTGCACATGGCAAGATCTCATTCTTTTTTATGGCTGACTATTCCATTATATATGTATAGCATATCGTCATCCATTCACTTATCAGTAGAAACTTGGGTTGCTTCTGTAGTTTGGCTGTTATAAATAATGTTGCAATAGGGGCACCTGGGTGGCTCAGTCAGTTAAGCGTCCGACTTCAGCTCAGGTCATGATCTCACAGTCCGTGAGTTCGAGCTCCACGTCGGGCTCTGTGCTGACAGCTCCGAGCCTGGAGCCTACTTCAGATTCTGTGTCTCCCTCTCTCTCTGCCCCTCCCCTGCTCATGCTCTGTCTCTCTCTGTCTCAAAAATAAATAAAAACATTAAAAAATTTTTATAAATAATGTTGCAGTAAACACAGGGGTGAGTATATCTTTTCAAATTCATTTTCCTTGGGTAAATAGCCAGTAATAGATTTGTTTGATCATATGGTAATGCTATTTTTAATATATTGAGGAACCTCTATACTGTTTTACTCAGTGGTTGCTCCAATTTACATTCCCACTAACAGTGCATGAGGTTTGATTTGAGGCTTATTTTGATTTTTACATTGCTGAACTTTTAGCTCTTTGAATAGTGCAGAGCAGCTATGTAAAATATAAGCTATCAAAAAGTTGACAGTAAGGAAAGTACTTGTTTGCTCATTACAGGTTCAGAGTATTGAAGAAACTGGGATACTTCTTTTCTGATCTTCCTCTGTTAAGAACCTAAGTTTCTGGTGATAATTCTCATTTGTTTGAGAGAGTTTATGTGTGGGAAGAGTAACTGACACCCTAAGCACTCCATAAATATTTTTTAGGTAAATGGTTTGACATAAACATATAGCTAGAAATCTGATCACAAGGGTCCTAGCCTTGTGATATTGGGGTTGTCACTATTCTCTTTTTTTTAGACTTTTATATTGGATAGTTTATTTAGACTGTTCAAAATTATTCTTCCCTGTACAAAAATTTCATATTTGGATCAGGAATGGTTAAGATTTCATTGAAATATTTAGGCAGACCATGAAAAGTAAATTTTCCCCCTAAACTATTAAAACAATTCTGTCTCTGATACGTGCCGACAGGTAGAGGAGTTTGAGGATAGTTTATCTTCTGGCCAGGAACATGTATGTAATAGAGGTAGGGAAGGACTTAGCTAATGAAGTGGACACTCAGGGGAGTTGGTATCATTCCAGTGCAAGCTGGATTTTGTTTCCAATGAAGCACTTTAAGTAAAAGATAGTAAACAAATTGTGGGCAAAAAGAAATAGTATATGATTGTGAAAAAGACTTCTCTTAGTATTATTAGCTGAAAACCCTAATATCTGCTAAGAGACTACTACAGACATTACTCTCATTTGGCAACCTACATTTGCATTCACTTTTAAACAAACCTGGGAATGTGTCCAGAGTCTTTTGGCTAGATTCTCAGGTGAGTTCATCCTGCTACCCTGGGTTCTCCCTCCGAGGTTCATTAGATGAGATTATGTTCTTCCTTCTCATGCTGTTAATAACTATATCTTGTGTGCCCCATCCTGAGTTAGTTTCTTTGTTTTCTTTTTTTCCTTTCCTTTTCCTTTTCCTTTTCCTTTTCCTTTTCCTTTTCCTTTTTTCCTTTTTTCCTTTTTTCCTTTTTTCCTTTTTTCCTTTCCGTAAGCTCTATACCTAATGTGAGGCTTGAACTTATGACTCTGAGATCAGGAGTCACATGCTGTACTGATTGAGCCAGCCAGGTGCCCCTTTGAGTATCTTTGTTTAAGCTACAGCCTCAAAATCCCTCAAAGCCTGGTTTATTTTAAAAAAAGAAGACGTTGGCGTGCCTGAGTGGCTCAGTCGGTTAAGCAGCTGACTTCAGCTTGGGTCACGATCTCACAGTGTGTGGGTTCGAGCCCTGCGTCGGGCTCTGTGCTGACAGCTCAGAGCCTGGAGCCTGCTTCAGATTCTGTGTCTCCCTCTGTCTCTGACCCTCCCCTACTCACACTCTGTGTGTGTGTGTCTCTCTCTCTCAAAAGTAAATAAACATTAAAAAAAAATTTTTAAAGAAGCTTGCAGAAGACGGAAAGGTGATTTTTTTGGGTTATATTTTCTAACCATCTTATAGTTCCTCAGAGAGGGCATTGGTAGTTTGAATTAAAATCTTGCCAGCTCTCTATAAAAATCTTGGTTAGGGGCACCGGGAGGGCTCAGTGGAGCATGTAACTCTTGATCTCAGGGTCGTCAGTTTGAGCTCCACCATATATGTAGAAATTACGTGGGGCGCCTGGGTGGCGCAGTCGGTTAAGCGTCCGACTTCAGCCAGGTCACGATCTCGCGGTCCGTGAGTTCGAGCCCCGCGTCAGGCTCTGGGCTGATGGCTCAGAGCCTGGAGCCTGTTTCCGATTCTGTGTCTCCCTCTCTCTCTGCCCCTCCCCCGTTCAAGCTCTGTCTCTCTCTGTCCCAAAAATAAATAAACATTGAAAAAAAAAATGAAAAAAAAAAAAGAAATTACTTAAAAACTTAAAAAAAATAATCTTGCTTAGGATAATTAGGCCTAGTACGTTAAAAACTACAATTACTTTGCCTGCTGAGTAGAATTTATAATAGTATCTTTCAGACCTTTTAAGTTTCTTCCTGTCAGTAGGGGGCAGTTATTTTAATGTATCTGTTGTTGGCACTGACTCATCAGATCTCTAACAAAACTTAGGGTTAGGCTGAGGAGATGGATGGAAGAGTGAAACTGCTGTTGTGAGAAATAATTAAGCTGTAATGAATTTTGCTGTGTATATGTGTGTGTAATTTTTAATTTAAAACTTTTTTTTTTTCAACGTTTATTTATTTTTGGGACAGAGAGAGAGCATGAACGGGGGAGGGGCAGAGAGATAGGGAGACACAGAATTGGAAACAGGCTCCAGGCTCTGAACCATCAGCCCAGAGCCTGACGCGGGGCTCGAACTCACGGACCGTGAGATCGTGACCTGGTTGAAGTCGGACGCTTAACTGACTGCGCCACCCAGGTGCCCCTTAAAACATTTTAGTAAGCAAGTAAGCAAATGAGCAGTGGGCCCTGGCATTTTTACAACAATTTTTACCAAACACCCAAGGAACAGTAATTCCTCCTCTACAGTTTCTCCCAAGGAATAGAAAAACAAGTAAATACTCCCCAACTCAGTTTGAGGATTGCATAACTTTGATTCCAAAACTTAATGCCAGTGTGAGACAAGTATGGGCCAGTTTTACTTATGAATACAGATACAGATGTCCTAAATGAAATATTTGCAATCTAAATCAAGCAATATATTTTTCTAAGTTACTCCTGACCAGATTGGGTTTCTGCTAGAAATACATTGTTGGTTTACCATTAAAGATCAATTTATATAATTCAGTGTATTAACAAAAGGAGATTAAAGGATTAATCATCTTAACTGACGCAGAAAAAGAATTTCATTTGAAATATATCCAATATTTAAATTCATGAGTTCATATTGAGACTTTAAAAAGCTAATTAGTCACCATTGGAGTATTCTGGTGAACGAAGTTGGTTAATAAAGGGAAAGAATGAAGTATTTGCCATGCTTTTAACTGTATTAATGGGTAACCAAACAGTATATTAGAGGAAATATTTCTTTATAAAAGTATTTCGGCTAGTAAGTTAAGGAAGAATAATAGAAAAGAATATCACCATTTTGTAAGCCCTCATAAATTAATGGATCTAGGCATTCATCACCAACAGTTGCTAGTATCTCAGAAAGAAAACCTCCTGACAGAAGATCAAAATACCACTGTGAAGGAGTTTTCCTACCTCTTCCTTAAAAATACTGGATGTGGTTAAGCCTCTAGACCTAATTAGCAATTTATAGGAACTACAAAAACCGAACAACATTTAAACATCATATGGATGTCATCATCAAAATCAGAAACCCTACTGAACACCGGACATGGTTTCTTCAACAAGTAAATAGTGAAGAAAAAGAGAGTAGACGCTTGACTTAGGAGATACAGCAGTCAGTCATACTGCATGCCTCTTATTTGGCTACTGATTGAAGCAAACTATAAAATCAAAAACATAATTTGTAACATTTGAGACAACTTTCATGTTCACACAGTGCATAGTTCAGACCCAAGCCTGTGCCAGAGGAAATTAAATCCATTTACTGCTCTTGTTCTGCCTAGCTCAGACTAGCAAACATCATTTGACGAGATCAGGAGACTGAGGGAGGAATGTGAGATTTATTTATCTTAGCCCCCAATTGTAGTATAGTGGCAAATTATAAAAGCAGCAATATGGAGGTAATTGCACCACAAGAATAAAGGTTTTATTAAGAGCAAGCCATTTGCTATACCATTTTATGTTTACCAAAAAAAGTATGCCATAAAAAATGGAAATTTGAAATTTGTAGTAGAATCAATGGCACTTATCAGTTTCTGTTTGACTTGTGCAGTGAAACACCAGTAAGTTCCCAGTAATCTTAGCATTATCTGGATAGTAAAATGAGGAAAAACAAAACATAGTGATCTGTTGGGCTGTTTAATTGATAGTGTCAGTAGGTATCCTTCAAAGGAATCCTCTTAGGATTCTGGATAATCATAAAACAGCCCTACGACATGCATTTGGTTCTTAGTTCCTGCAGAGTAAAACTTACTTGTTATTCAGAAACTCTAGAATTTCCATTCCATTTGGGATTTCCTGAGGTTACAGTAATGACCCAGACTTCTGAAGGCTGTACTTTTGAAACAGCATGATTTCCCACCAAGAAACTGAGATTGAGAATTGATCCATGCCTTTCAGTTAACCACTCCTGATGAGAACTTTGTTCCTTGCCTGGAAGGCCTTGATCTTTCATGATTGACCAGGATCTCTACGGGACCCTCCCACTCCTACCACCACCACAGGTAGACCCTAATAAGATATAATCTTGGAGGCATCATTGGTCTTGTAAATGTAGGCAGTGTCTCCAGGGATATTTCTTCCATCTCGAAATAAACAAGCAAATGGAAGTTGGACCAGAAACATCCACAACCAGAGTGTCTAAAAGTTAAGGTGGTTGCACCTGAAACTTGAGAATACAGAGGCCCTGAAAGAGGTGCCATGGCTGCAGCAAGGGGAGCCAGAGCTTTTAGGATGTGGCTTGGACCAGTAGGCAGCAGGATGGGGCAGGATTATTCTGAAGCCAGATTTTTATAGCAACAGTATTGTGAGACTCTTGAACCAGCAGGAAAGTAGGATGTTGGATCTAGGATTCCTAGTCACATAACCCTTAAGAGGGATAAAGTGGTTCTGAGTCTGGGATACAAAACTATCAAATGTTTTCATCAGTAAAAGGTGCAGTTAGATGAGCGTATTACCCAGAAATGAAGGACTGTTTAGAGAGGAGAACAAATGGAACTTGTAGAAAAAAAAAATAGTTATTGATACAAAAAATAAAATTAACGGGTTATAAACAGGTAAAAGGGGTTTGTGAACAGAACAAAAGGAAAATTACACCTAGACACATCTTTAATGATGCTGCAGAACACCTAAGAAAAGATCTTGAGATCCACCAGAGGTACAGATCCTCCCCGGAATGGCAGAATGACAGAATTCTCCATAGCGAAACATATAGCAAATGATGTCTTAAAGTGTTTGCAAAGCTTTTATTATCTTAGAATTGTGCTTGGCAAGATACTGAGTAATAATTAGGACAAAATACAGGCAACTGTTGCTAAATAAAAGCCAAGAACGTTTCTCACCACAAGACTTGCTCCAAGCTAGTGGTTTACAACTGAGGACAATTTTGTCCCCCAGGGGACATTTGGAAATGTTTGAAGACTTTCATGATTGTCACTGCGGGAGATGCTACTGGCCTCTAGTGACTAGCAGCTAGGGATGCTCTTAAACGTCCTATGATGTAACTGTATGATGTACTACAACAAATACTTATGTGGCCTTGAAATTTCATGGTGCTGAGTTTGAGAAACTCTAAAGGAATTGTGAAGAAGGGACCTCAAGTAAAAGGGAAATGATCCCAGAAGAACAGTGACCTTGACCTTGACCCAAGTCAGTGTTTTGTCTCTGAAATATTTTTAGTGTCTTATTGTGTAGTAAAATTAACTACTAGAAATATTGGACAGAACAGTAATATTATGTGAATCAGAGGACAGTTGAAACTGAAGTGTTCAAGTGTGTTGTTTGTGAGGATGACAGATTATTGATTAAACTCACTTAACAGTTTAAGTAACATATGTGGTAAAATTTCAAAAGTAATTACTGAAAAAAATAGAATGTGGAAACTCCAAAAGAGGAAAGAGAACAAATGGAATAAGGGAAAAACAAACCAAAAAAAATCCAGGGAGAGGGGCATCTGGGTGGCTCAGTCGGTTAAGCGTCTGATTTTGGCTCAAGTCATGATCTCACAGTTCATGAGTTCGAGCCCTGAGTAGGGCTCTGCGCTGACAGTTCACAGCCTGGAGCCCGCTTCGCATTCTGTTTCTGTCTCTCCCTCTGCCCCTCCCCAGCTTATGCAGGCACGCGCTCTCTCTCTCTCTCTCTCTCTCTCTCTCTAAAAAATAAATAAATGAACATTAAAAGAGAGAGAAATCCCAGAGAGAGAAAATGAGAATGAATCATAAAAAAAAACCAAATAGAAATTTTAAAATCCTATCTTTCCAGTTGCTCTCTCCTTTCCTCTCTCTGTTTCAGCCATGTTACTCATTCTGTTTTATGACTGCATTAAGATTGTTTCTGCTTTAGGATTTTTTAAAATTACTGTTCCCTCCGCTTGAAATGCAGGCTTTTCCTGAACATTCTATGTTAAGGGTGTGCTACAGCCAGCTCATACCAACTCCTGAGAACCAATTGTATGCATCTCTTCCCAAAACCATTCTCAGTGACTTCGCATTAGTAGTTTATTTTATTTTATTTTTTTATTTGAGAGAGCACGCGGGCAGGAGAGAGGGGCAGAGGGAGAGAAAGAGGGAGATTTTTTTTTTTTTGAGAGGGAGAGAGAGAATTTTAAGCTGGCTCCACTGCCAGCATGGAGCTCTTTCTCACAACAGCGAGATCATGACCTGAGCTGATATCAAGAGTCAGATGCTCAACCAACTGAGCCACCCAGACGCCCCAACACGTTAGTAGTTTACAATTGGCATGTGTGAGTATTTACACTATAGAAATGGACAACCACTATAAATCAGTTTTATGTGTGTGTGTATATGTTTTTAACTGTCTTCTGTGACTTCATATACACACAATGAAAGCAACATCTTTAACTGCTCTGTCTATTGCTGTATCACCAAGACCTAGAACAGTGCCCAGCACATCATAAAAACTTAATAAATGTGGGGTGCCTGGGTGGTACAAGTCAGTTGAACGTCCAACTCTTGATTTCGGCTCAGGTCATGATCTCAGGCTTCATGAGTTCGAACCCCACATCAGGCTATGCCCTCAGCGCAAAACCTACTTGGGATTCTCTCCCTCTCTGTCTGCGCCTTCCCCACTCATGCACACTATCTCTCTCCCAAAATAAATATTTTTTAAAAAATCTAATAAATGCTTACTGAATTAACTGAATAAATGGATTACTTAAAAGCGGTGATAATTTTAAGCTGCGTCATTCTCTCTTTAGAATTTTCCGGAACCATTAGAGGAAAAGAATTACATTTTCTTTTTTTTTTTTCCTTAATGTTTATTTTGAGAGAGAAAAAAAACCGTGTGCACAACAGAGAAGGAATGGAGAGAGAGGGAGACAGAGAATCCGAAGCAGGCTCCTCCACGCTATCATTTTCCTGTTTTGTTTTGTTGTTTTTTTAGTAACTTTTTATTGTGGAAATTTCCAACGATACAGAAAAGTAAATAGAATAGGATAGTGAACCTCCATGAAGCCATCACTCAGTTTCAACAATGTTGAGAATCTGTTTTCAATCCCCACTTAATTTTTTCCTGGAATATCTTAAAATTCCAGACATCACATGATTTTATTTACTTTAAAAAAAAAAAAGTTTAAATTTATCTGTTTCAAAGGTGGGGTTTTTTGGGGTTTTTTGTTGTTTTTGTTTTTGTTTTCTACATTTGATTAGAGTCAGGATTCTAACAAGTTTCACACCTTGTACTTGGTTGGTATGTCATTTTAAGTCTCAAATTATGAATTCTGCTTTCTTAGTTTATGCCATTTATTTATTGAATAAGTCAGATTATTTGTCATGTAGAATTTCTCACATTCTGAATTTGGTGATTGCCTCATCTTTGTGGTGATGTTTAGCGTGTTCCTCCTCTGCTTTGTTTTGTTTGTTTTGTTTGTTTTGTTTTTGTGAACTGATAGATTTAAGAAGCTTGATTAGATTCAACTTCCATTCTTTTGGTAAGAATACATCATAGGTTGCACAGGGTACTTTTTATTGTATTACAGTAGGGGTTTGTGTCGTCCACTTTTAACAAGCAATGTTAATATTGATCATTGAGTTCCAGATCACCCTGATCCATCCATTATAAAGTTATGTCTTAGCCTTTCATCTAATGGTTTTAGCAACCATTGATGATGATTGCCTAGATCCATTATTTCATTAGGGGTTGAAAATGGGTGGGTTTTTTTTCCTAATCCATCTGCATTAAAAAATTTTTTTTAATTTAAATTTCAGTTAACATACAGTGTTATATTAGATTCAGGTGAATCAGTATAGTGATTCAGCAATTCTGTGCATTACTCAATTCTCATCATGATGAGTGTACTTTTTTTTTTAAATTGTTAAGTTTATTTATTTATTTTGAGAGAGAGAAAGACTCTGAACGCAGAGCCCAGTGCAGGGCTTGATCTCACAAACCATGAGATCATGACCTGAGCTGAGATCAAGAGTTGAACCCTTAATGACTGAGCCACTGAGGCACCCCATGATGAGTGTACTCTTAATCCCCTTCGTCTGTTTTCACCCATCCCCCTACCCAGCTCCCCTGTGGTAACCACCAATTCTCTGTAGTTAAGAGTCTGTTTCTTGGTTTGTCTGTCTCTTTTTTCCCTATGCTTGTTTGTTTTGTTTTTTAAATTCCACATTGATTAGCTAGAATGTTTCTATAATGAAGAAATTTTCTTTAACTTTTCATTACCTAGAAATATAGTTGGTACAGGAAAGGCAAGATAATTGCTTGATTCTTTCCATTTATTGTTTTTCATATATGTTGTTTTCTTAGTAACTTGCAAAGGTGACTAGTTGTTTTTTTTTTTAATATATTGGATATTTCACATACTTACTTTTCAATTCATTGCATTATTTATTTTTAGTGCTCATATTATCCCATTTTTGGCCATTAGGGATCCCATCAGGTTGGCTTTTCTGTCCTTTGACATGATCCAGTTATTTTCATAGCTTGTTGACTGTTTCCCAAACTTACATTTAAGGTTATGGGACTTTAAATTAATTTCTTTAAATTTTATATTAGTGTCTATTTTATCAATAAAGTCTTAGTTCTTAATGACATTTATATATTTTTTTATTTTCTCTCTCTCCTACAAGGTGATTATAATTATATAACTCTTACACAATACAGAACCAAAGCTAAGGATACAACACAAACTTTACTGTGTTAGGGAACCCAGTCTCTTTATCTCTCTCTCTCTTTTTTTTTTTCTTTATAGCTGGTTCACCAAATGCTTGTGGGATGAAAAAAAATATGTGGCAGGAGTTTGTACAAAAATAATTCTTGGTTACATGACCTAATGTCATTTTTTTGTTGTTTTTTTGTTTTTTTACCTAATATAATTTATAAAAGGTTGGACATCTGTAAGTAGAGGCCTTTTGCTGCCATTGTTCAACAGCAATAGGGTATAAAGGTATTATATACTAAGGACTCAATAAGTACTTTTTAAAAAAATTTTATTCTAGATTTGGGTGACTTTAAGTGTAGGGTCTCTGTAGGTTAGAATCCTAAAAGAATAGTGTGTCCAGAGGCCTTTGTATTAAGAAAAGCAATGACCTATGTTTACCTCTTAGAAATTTATTTTTGCTCCTTTTCTAGAGGGAGCCACATTCTCCAAGCAACGCTAATTGAGTTCTCCCACTCTCAGATTAAAGTTTGAATATGAGGGGTGCTTGGGTGGCTCAGTCAGTTGAACGTCTCACTTTGGCTTAGGTCATGATCTCACAGTTTGTGAGTTTAAGCCCTGCACTGGGCTCTCCGCTGTCAGCACAGAGCCCTCTTCATATCCTTTGTCCCACCCCCACCCTCGCCCCTGCTCCTTCCCTGCTCTACTTACGCTGTCTCTCAAAATAAAAAAATAAAGTAGTTTGAATATGAAAATGGGTTCTGTTAATACAGAGGCAACATGAAGTTATTTGGTGCTGATACTTCTTTAATACCACTGAGAAACTGACTTGGTTTACTTTTTTTTTTTTTTTCCAGATGATGGGCATAATAAGAAAGCTCGAAATGCTTATCTCAATAATTCCAATTATGAAGAAGGAGATGAATATTTTGATAAAAACCTGGCACTCTTTGAGGTAATATTTGGGAGAAGACTAGGGCAGAGATTTCAGGAATAGAGATTTCAAGATCGCTGTTTTCTATCCCATTTAGTTTTAAAACAGTACAGCCTGGATACTTTTAAGAATTGATTGTTAAAGTATAATACTTATGATAACTTGTCATTATAGTTGATTTATTTATAATCTAATGATCACTAATAAGTACCATTAAATCAAATTTCTGAGTATTGAGGAAGAATGTTGACATTCTTCCTCAATATGGGGGACCTTGCTATCTAATTCAGCTAGGATGTGAATATTTGCATTATCTACAAAGTGTAAAATAGTGAGTTTTTCAATCTGTGTTTGGGAGGACTATCACTTACCTTAGAACTACTAAATCAAAAATCAGTGTAGGAAGTAGGCTGCTAGATTAAGAGGACCTTGTAGGTCTTAACCTGAGACCCTACGGACTCTGACGGCGTCTGCAGGCAGGTTCTTGAAAGGAACCTACTTTAGTCCCGCACTGCCTTTGTTTCTGGCTTTGGACAGTGATGTGAATTTAGTTCTCTCAGCATACTTATCTTGTAAATGATATTTTCTTTCAGCTTACTTGAAGAAAAGATCTGTGGTGAATATTTACTTCAGTCACAAAAGGTTTTTTTCTTTTAATGTTTGTTTATTTTTGAGAGAGAACACAGCTGTGTGCACGAGACAGGGAGGGGCAGAGAGAGAGGGAGAGAGAATCTCAAGCAGGTTCGATGTAGGGCTCGATCTCGCAAACCACGAGATTATGACCTGAGCTGAAATCAAGAGTCGGACCCTTAACTCACTGAGCCACCCAGGTGCCCCTCAGTCACAAAAGTTTTTAATGAGCTATCCGTATGTGCTGCAATCAATAATAGCCATAAATTTTGTTAGAATGTTGGTAGCCTAAAGAAAGGGCACTGTAGTTAAAGATAATATTACCAACATTTTTTACAAGGTTACAGCTGTCTGTAGGGGCCAGTGTGATTTTGTTTTTACTGTAAAGTTAAGCTATTAGAAAGAATCCTAAAGCTTTTCACTTAAGAATCTTATAAGGATTCACGTAGCCCTGATTAAGTGATATTTTACCTTGGGAGGAAAATAAAGCCTCACTGATGAATTGTCTTAAAATATTTATCTGTGAAATATTTTCTTATTTAATTTGCAATTTTCTGATACATGGGCCATTTTGATGCTTATGCTTCCAGTGCTCTTCATTACTCATTTCTTCCATGTTTACGACTTTATAGGAAGAAATGGACACAAGACCAAAGGTATCTTCTCTCCTCAACCGTATGGCCAATTATACTAATCTGACACAAGGAGCGAAGGAACATGAAGAGGCAGAGAACATCACTGAGGGGAAAAAGAAGCCCACCAAGGTGAGGCCTTAGGATAACAATGATAAATAAAAAGAGTCCCATATATAAGAAAGGAGGAACTATCCAGGGCATCACTCTGTGCTCCGTAACTATTGAATGCTTGCTTTAAGCCAGGCACTGTTCTGGGCACCAGGGTCATAGCAAAAAGAGAACCTACAACATCCTGCTCTCATGCAGCCTGAATTCTGGTATGAAGAGATAGTTGTTAAACTGTATATTACATGTTGATAAATGCTCTAACAAAAATATAAGCAGGGACAGATAGTAGCTACACTTGTGACATATCATAGGCAGAGACTTGTCAGATCACTATGTTGTACACCTGAACCAGTGTAACATTGTGTGTCAACTATACTTCAGTAATTAATTTTTTTTAAGGCAGGCTAAAGAGACTGCAACTGGCCAGCAAGAAAGCCAGGGCAGAAGGGGTTACTGTTGGAGAGAGATTAGTCAGGGAAAGCCCTTCTGACGGTGATATTTGAGCAGAGACCTAACCAATGTGAGACAGTGAGCCTGGTTGGGAGAAGACCGTTGCAGGGAGAGGAAATAGCACTTCAGAAGAAGAGTGTCCACGCCCATCTGCTGATGCCATCTCTCTGTGGTGAAGTGGTTGGGTTTTTCAAAGACTACATTTCAGTTTTTCTCAAAATGAAAATACGGAACAAGGTAGCTTCCTGGTTGTTCAGGAATGAAATGACCCTCAGATCTTCATTTTACCAACTGTATTTACCAGCTACTATGAAAGATTTATACCACATTCTAAAGGAATTCCATCAAGTCATTATTCAGTTTAGATGAAAAGGGAAAGCTGATAGTTTCAAACTACAGAACATTTTAAAAGGGGGGGATTGTGGTCAAATACTTATGTAAAAACATATGGGGACCTGTGTAAAGTAAAAATGTATAGTTCTAGGACTATTAAAAAGTATGGTGATGGACATTTATTAGATGGAGATTTTATATGTGCCTCTTCTAGGATATTCTGATTATCTCTGCCTAATAATTAATATGGTAGTTGGGAGCAAGTTTTTATACACAAGTAAAGGGATAAAAGCATGGCTTCTAGATGACTATATAATTTTTCTTTTGTCAACTTTCTTTCCAGACCCCTCAAATGGGTACTTTCATGGGTGTCTACCTCCCCTGTCTACAAAATATTTTTGGAGTGATCTTGTTTCTACGCCTTACATGGGTTGTGGGCACGGCTGGCGTTCTTCAGGCCTTCGCAATCGTCCTTATCTGCTGCTGCTGTGTAAGTCCTGAGTTGGCTCTTAGAAATCACCTGGAACGTTGCAAGAGCTCAAGATTATATGCACTTGACTTGTTTGAGAATAAAACAAAGGCTAGTAGGGGAAGACTCATGATCTCAAAAGGAGAGATTATTTTGATATTAAAACCTGAAGGATTTTCAGTTATTTACGGCCCACTCTTCACTGCTTAGATCTATAATATGATGTACTAGAAATTACAAAGGAAGACTTCTTTCTGGAGGGAGTAGGAGATGTAGTCCTTGACTTCAAAGAATTCAGCATACAAACCACTTGTATTGATGGCACCAAAGTTGTGATAGAAAATGATGCCGCACTACTCCAGTATAGTATGGAGGAACAAAATGGATTGTTGTTTAGGGTGAGGGGCGTTTGTTTTGTTTTCAAGTCTCATCTGTTCTCCCTTCCCTAGAAATTCAGGTGTGTTTTCCAGGTCCTCTCCCCACTGTACTGAGAACATTCTGATCTTCCTTGAATTTAAACTCCTCTTATGCATTATAAGTTGATTATTATAAAAAATGTATTTTTTTGTTCTGTTACCTGCTGACCTCTTTCATTACTATCATTATTATACCCTCCTTGTGCATTAGGCTCACTGAGTACATACAAAGCAGGATAAGCAGAGATAGTTCCTATCATTAATAAATTAAAATTAATAGTACTTCCCCCCCCCCCCCCGCTTTTTGTTTTCTTAGTCTTAAAACTTCAAGGTCATGTTTGGCTCCTTGGTTACCTCTCACATCTAATCAGCTACCAGTGTCAGTCAAGTCTCCCTCTGAAATCTCTTACCTACAACCCTTCCTTTATATTCCTGTTTTTTCACTGAACTGTAATAGCATATTAACAAGTCACTCTGTCTTCATCTGCTCCCTGTCTGCAGTCCATTCTATACTCTGTTGCTCCCAGGCAATGTTTTCAAAATATAGTTTTTATTAGTTCAGAAGTCTTCAGTGGTTCCCTTCCTTACTGAATATTGTTCTTGTAATATCTAGTCCTTAGTCAGTTTCCAGTCTGTTTTCCAAGTTAACTAGGAGACCAGGGTGAGATCAGGGGTTTCTACTAGCCCCTAACCTACTGATTATGACATAGAACCATTTTAACAGAATACTCAAGATGATAGTAATTTGACTAGTGCAATGAGTTGAACCACATCATATTTCCATGCTATTAGGTATGACATCCAACTCCATCCATAAAGTATGTAGAGTTAATTATTCAAACAGTGCTCTGAATTCCACAGATGGGAAGATAGTACAGAAATGTCATCTTTATAACAGTAACAGTCTTCTCCTTTCACTTCCTTTACAGACAATGTTGACTGCTATCTCCATGAGTGCCATTGCCACTAATGGAGTGGTGCCAGGTCAGTTGGCTAAGATTGCATTTCAGGGATTGTCAACAATTACTGTATGTTTATGCTGTGAAGCCAGAGGTGCAAACTTCCAAGGAACAGAATACTATTTAGTCTGTTGGTCATAGGCATTCACACTCTTTGACTTTAGAATACATTCTTTAAGTCTCTTTATGTCCTAAACTAGGGGAACCTCACTCACTGTTGGTGGGAATAGAATCTGATCCAGCCACTTTGGAAAACAGTATGGAAGTTCTTCAAAAAAATGAAAGTAGAAATACCATATAATCCAGTAATTTCATTTCTGGGTGTTTACCCAAAGAAAATGAAAACACTAGATCAAAAAGATATAGGTGCCCTTATGTATAGTCTGTATTATTTACAATAACCAAGATATGGAAGCAACCTAAGTGTTCATCAATAGATGAATGAATACAGAAGTTGTGGACACATACACACAAAATAGAATATTACTCATCCATCAAAAAGAATGAAATCTTGCCATTTGCAACAACACAGGTGAACCTAGAGATCCACTCATGCAAATGAAATAAGTCCGAGAAAGACAGATGCCATATGATTTTACTTATATGTGAAATCCAAATAAATAAACAGACAAACAAAAACAGAGACTCATAAATACAAAGAACAAACTAGTGGTTGTCCAGGAAAAGAAGAGTAGAGGGATGAGCAAAATAAATGAGAGGGAGGGAATAAGAGTTACAAACTTCCGGTTATAAAATAAATAAGTCATGGGGATGAAAAATACAGCATAGGGAATACACTCAATAATATTGCAGTAACATTGTATGGTGACAGATGGTAACTGCACTTACTATGGTGTGCTTAATGTACAGAATTGTCGAACCACTATGATGTTGTACTGTACCATTTATTAAAGTCAACCATACTTCAATTAAAATAAAAAGGAAAAAAATCTCATCGTGTTCTAAGCTAGAAGTCTTAATTTGTGTCACATTCCTATCTTCTTTTAGTTAGGATATATATTATGGGGCTATCTCATGCCTGTAGTAAATATTCCTTGATACTTATCTAAGTAATACTGACAAGTTGAACTAGTTGGTGTGGAGCATTAGCTATGCAGTATATTAGAAAGGTTTTATCCTTTATTTCCCGTTAGCAAATATACCTTTTATGAAAACATTGAGAGTTTTCAAAAGCTTGAAGCATTTATTCTTCTTATTTATGACTTTGCTTACATTCTTCTTACCGGTGTACTTTCTTTATCCTGCTTACATTCTGTTTTGTCTTTTAGCTGGAGGCTCATACTTTATGATTTCCCGGGCCCTGGGCCCAGAGTTTGGTGGGGCTGTTGGCCTCTGCTTTTATCTTGGTACCACATTTGCAGCAGCCATGTATATCCTTGGTGCCATTGAAATTTTTCTGGTGAGTAATGGCTTAATTGTGGTCTACAGTGTAGAAAAGATAGAGATTTGGATTTATTTTGTTGTTTGGTAGCAAAACTTCTGAGAGATCTGCTGTAGAATCAAACAAGTGATTCACTGTTAACTTGTCATTGACTTCCTGTTGTGAGTATAAGTCAGAATGGTTGAAAGTATCCAGTGCCTGCCTACTGCTTCCCTTCCACCCGTTTATTAACACCCTACCCACCTCACCAAGAAGTGGAAGTCATGAGGCAAGACACACTAACAGGGAAAAAGTAAAGTTTATCTTGTGTCATATCTTTATCCCCCCAAAATAAAATGTTTTTCATTTCTTTATTCACTGGATTATTATTATTATTATTTTTTTTTTTTTTACCGTTTAAAATGAGAGGTAAGTAGGAATAATAAGGTAGGACCTAAGGTAATCATTATAATTATTTTACATAACCCTTCGAATAAATTACTAATGCATTCTTTGCTGTTTCCTTTGGGAAATGCAGATATTCAGAACAACATGTAGCCTTAAAAAAAAAAAAAAAAAAAGATCAATGCTATCCAGTTTTTGCAGGAATAGGTTAAGTCTCCAGTCATTTTCTATCTTAGCTTTTCTTTACTTTGTGAAAATAAATGCAAATTACAACAGCCCTTTTACTTGATGACTATAAAATGACCTCGTTTTCTACTTCTTTCACTTAACAGGTATATATTGTCCCCCGAGCTGCCATCTTTCGTAGCGATGATGCGCTCAAGGAATCAGCAGCCATGCTAAATAACATGCGTGTCTATGGCACCGCGTTCTTGGTTCTCATGGTATTGGTGGTATTCATCGGTGTGCGCTATGTGAACAAGTTTGCCTCACTTTTCCTGGCCTGTGTCATTGTGTCCATCTTGGCCATCTATGCTGGAGCCATCAAGTCTTCTTTTGCCCCTCCACACTTCCCGTACGTGTCTGCCTCTTACCGGCCATCATTACTGGGTAGTCATTGACAATATCTGGTGATGTGACCACTTCAAGTACAATTTCACAGTGTCCCTGAGATTTCACTTGTGGATAAGCTCAGTTAGCATCTAGGCAGGAAGCCTCCCCGCAAACAATGTCATGTCAATCCTCTTCCTTATGTCCCAGGCATAGAACTGGCAGCTGTAACCATCATTTGGATGTAGATACTGAGTTTTGTTTTAAAACCTCCTTATAATGGTTGTGCTTGCTTAAACTATTCATGAAGAGCTTTGCAAATAATATAGTTATTACTGGCAAGCTTTGTAAAGTATTCAAAAGTTGGATTCCTGTTATTAATGAAATATCAAGAGAGTCAAAGAAACCTTAGCTCCTATTTAAATATTTGTAATTACCCTTTTTATTTTGCTGTTAATATCATAGCAGACTTTCTACTTATAAAATAAAGAGGAATACATATCATATTTGCATATATATCTCTCTAGAGAGATTGTATTCCTTACCATAAGTAGTACAAGTACATTAAAGTATATTTTTTGAAGTAGCAATGGATTTGTGCAGATAGGTGACTCCCAGGTCACCTGTTCTCTGTTTGACTAGTGGCATAGGGACTAACCAGCACTGAGTGTTTGTAATCTTGCTACAGAGATTGTCTTTAAGAAGCATCTGGATTATCAGGTATCAAATTTATCAGTCCTATGTTCATTAAACCTGATTACAGAAAAGTAGTTTTTTCAAGATGAAAAGACAGATCCATAGAGATTAAATGACTTGCCCAAAAGTTAGTTAATGGCAGAGCACAAACATGAACACTTTGATTTCCTAACTCCTGGTGCAGTATTTCTTCTACTATGCTAAATGATGTCAGTGATAAATTCCATCATCAGTTTTTAGTCTGCTCATTTATGGGCTACAACTAGCCGAAAGTACTGAAGGCTACTGGATGTCTTCACTTGAGAAATTCCACTTTGCCTTAAGTTCTTCTTTGATTCTTCTCTCTTTTGGTGGGTAAAAGGTCATGATGTGTGGTATTTTCTTTAAAATATTCCAGCAAAACAAGACAGAATTCCCTAGAGGAACACTAAACCAGACTGTGCAGTGTTGAGTTATCGAAGCTGAGTAATGGGTACATGGCTCATTATGCATGTATGCTGTCATTTTGCAGATTTGAAAAGTTGCTTTGTTCCTCTTGAGAGTTACTTTAACTGTGGGTGTATTGTTCTTTTGTTCATATTTATAGCTCCGGGTTAAAGAAAAAAATAAAATCAGCAGTTATTATTTGTAATATCCTTAAATACCCTCACTCCCACTGGGTCTAGGCTTACGTTCAAAAATAGTTTTCTCTTAGGCCATAGTGGGATGTGCCTTCTATTTCAGCCAAGCTGTTTTTCTCAAAACGGTAGCCAGAAAGTTTGACCTTTAGCAGAACATTTTCAAAGGGGTTTTTAGGAACATAAGGCTTTTCTAGGCCAAAAAAATAGGGGAAAATTTTTTTTGTCAGAAGAACAAAAGGACTCTGGGATTCTTTTAGGCCTAACAATTGGTTAATAACCTAGAAAATTTGGAAGATGAGTAAGTACTGTGTCTTCAGATAGTTTTTGTATTTGAATTCTGTCACTGCCACTCGAGTAGACTGCGTTATCTCCCTAAACTTCAGTTCCTCCATCCACAGCATGGAAATACTCATGCATATTTTGTGAGGTGCCTGTGAGGATTAAATTGCAGAAAATTTAAATCCCCATTTACAGAATGAGTCAATAAATGTTAGTTCTTTTCCCATCCATGACAGTAAAAGCTCTTAGAGATATGAGGTGTTTTGTTTTGTTTTGTTTTTTAACTTTGCTAATCTAATTTACTAACCTATTTCTAACCTATCTTCTTTTCTTAAACGTTTTTACCCCCTTGCTTCATCTTTCTCTCTCTTTTCACTTAGGGTCTGCATGCTGGGTAACCGCACCCTTTCATCAAGACACATTGATATTTGCTCTAAGACCAAGGAAATTAACAACATGACAGTACCATCAAGGTTATGGGGCTTCTTCTGTAACTCAAGTCAGTTTTTCAATGCCACCTGTGATGAATACTTTGTTCACAATAATGTCACTTCAATCCAGGGCATTCCTGGATTGGCTAGTGGTGTCATTACAGGTAAGTTAGGAGGTATTTGAACAAGTTTTTTATTTGTTTCTGAGGAAAGTGGGCCTTTCAATCTTAGACTCTTATATTGTCCATGACGCCTCACTGCCATTGTATCACTTCCCTGCTTAAGCTCAGCACACAGTTCGTAATTCAGCTTCTTTCTGCTTTTCTGTTAGTGAACTTCTCCTTTTTCAGGACTCCTTGCGGTGTTTTCTGTTAAAATTTCCCACCTTTAGAGAGCAGAGCTAAGCCAATCGCTTTTTGAACTGGGATAAAGTAATAAAATATTCTGTGTTACTGTAAAGTTGCCAATGTTCTTCCCACAGTGACAGCTAGAATGGAACTATTTCAGTGTCCCCACATGCACATGTGTGTTTTCCTAACTCAGCCCGATTTCTGAAGCTCTTTGCTTAAGTGACTTCTGTCTTAAATGTTTGGCACAATTTCTTTGCATGTAAGCAGGTTTATACTAAGGTGTTAGAAATAGCATTGATTACTAATTTTTAGAAAATAGGCTTTGCGGGGCACCCATCTTTAGTCTGATTAACTTTTACTAATTTGCATTTGTAAATTTAACTGTATTTGTATGTACCAAAGCCTTTTGTCATATTACATTTGAACCATTTGAGAAAGAGCATTAGGTTTTTATTTGTGTTTTATTATGTAATATATACACGTGTTCATGTAGAAACAAACATACCTTCAAACACTAGAAATGAGGAATCTGATTTAGAATGTTGTTTAGGTAGAAAATGAATTACCTTCTTTCCATACTTCTGTTGCTTATATACCTTTTTCTTCCCTCTACAGAGAATCTTTGGAGTAATTACCTACCAAAGGGAGAGATCATTGAAAAGCCCTCAGCCAAATCTTCTGATGTCTTGGGCAGCTTAAACCATGAGTATGTCCTTGTTGACATCACCACCTCTTTTACTCTTCTGGTGGGGATCTTCTTTCCTTCTGTCACAGGTAAGCAGAAGGGCTGTTATCTATTTTAGAAGTTATCAGACCCAGAGAGTGATTTTCCTTAAGACACAGGCTTCTCAGGGGCGCCTGGGTGGCGCAGTCGGTTAAGCGTCCGACTTCAGCCAGGTCACGATCTCGCGGTCCGTGAGTTCGAGCCCCGCGTCGGGCTCTGGGCTGATGGCTCAGAGCCTGGAGCCTGTTTCCGATTCTGTGTCTCCCTCTCTCTCTGCCCCTCCCCCGTTCATGCTCTGTCTCTCTCTGTCCCAAAAATAAATAAAAAACGTTGAAAAAAAAAATTAAAAAAAAAAAAAAAAAGACACAGGCTTCTCAGATACCAGTCTTTGGTATCAGTATGAATATCAAAGTGTCCAGGAACTAAGAAATTAATTTGTTCTTTTTTCCTTCTCTAAAGGTATCATGGCTGGATCAAACAGATCTGGAGATCTGAAAGATGCTCAAAAGTCTATTCCCATTGGCACTATTCTCGCCATCCTGACCACCTCCTTTGTCTGTATCCTTGTCTTGAATCCAATTTGAGTTTTAGTCATAGGCGCATCTGTGGAATGAGGGCCATCAATATTTTTATCCTAGTAATAAAGATGTCTGCTTTCTATCAGCTCACTTCTCACTAGGTAATCTACCCACCTCATCTCTAAAATTCAAGGAAAAATTTACAATAGTGAATCTACCAACTAATTTTATTGATAGAAGAAATATCCTGTGTGTCTGCTTACTATTTCAGAGGGTTAGAGGTCAGTTTCCTTGACTCTCAGTATGGTAGATTTAAGCAATGTTGTCCTTTTTGGTGCCTGTATTGAAGGTGTTGTTCTCAGAGACAAGTGAGTAGTTGATTTCTTTGTAATATTTGTGTGTCTGTCTTCCAGTATATCAGATCACTGCCCCCAAGATGGTCATAAACTCAAAACCTAACCTGAGGTTTATATCGTGACTAACAATTAGAAAATATATGTATATAGTTCCCAAAAAGGTTAGTGAATAATAAGTACTAGTTACATTGTTATAAATAAGTGAGATGCCATGAATATAGCTCTTTCATGAAGTAGTGAATTTGTCTGAATAACAAGGACTTGTGTGTAGTACATTAAAAGCTGTTGGAAAACTAAGACCAAAAGTAGAGGAAAGCACGTTAAAAAAACAAACAGAACAAAAACTTTGAAGTGTCTCTAGCATCTCTTTCTAGCATCTCTTCTATGAGATATAAGTATGTGTCTGTTTAGCATTCTAAATAAAATCTTGGAATTTTCTTCATTTCGTTCATGAAGGCTGCTGGGTGTTTTTCCTTTCCTCACACCTATGAGCAAAAAACAAGTTTTTGTAAGAGATTCTTAGAAAAATCTTTCCCCTAAATCTGCTAGATCTCTTCCCATTTTCCCCGTCTGGAGGAATTACAAGCCTCACCATTCACCCTTTCTCAAAACAGAAATGTAGGTGCCATCCTAGACTTTCCCCAGTTCCCTCATCCAGTTGGTTTCTAAGCCCTGTGAATTCCACCTTTCATCTTAATAGATCTCCTTTTCGCTCTTTATCCCCATCCCTTTGCACAGACCTTCAGGATCTTTTTCCTGGATTATTGTAATTACCTCTCTTTCAGTTTTATCACCTTCTAATCCTTCTTCCATGCTGCCACCAGAATGATTTTTCTACAACACAAAATGAGATCATACAAACCTTCCTGCTTCACAGCCTGCCAAGCCCATTAC
Source organism: Felis catus (assembly GCF_018350175.1). Taxonomy (NCBI): domain Eukaryota; kingdom Metazoa; phylum Chordata; class Mammalia; order Carnivora; family Felidae; genus Felis; species Felis catus. The sequence continues at coordinate 69,547,929 of NC_058373.1, read as the reverse complement.
TTCAGTCCGGCCCTGTTTACCTTTTTCTTATGTCATCTCCCATCATTCCCTCATAAAGTCCACGTGCTCTAGCCATAACTTGAAGTTAAATATGCCTTGTTTCAGATTCCCATCCAGCCACACATTTGTCTGTGCGGTTTCCTTTGCTTAGAATGGGTAACTCCCGCCTGGCAGCCACATGAATCCTTGAAGACTAGACTAAATGTCTTCTGTCCTGTGAAGCTTTCCCATACTTACCCAGCAGAGATACCCACTCCCCTCCTTGTTTAGCCACTACAGTATTACACTTACCATATATATGTATTGTAGCTTTTCATATCACTCTCCCTGACTAGATTGAGTTCTTTTAGGACAGGAACCCCAGTAAATAATATATACATATTGCTGACAAAAATAAGTAGCACAGTTTACTATTACTATACTATTGTCACTGAAAATATATGGGTTCGTAGAGGTTTGGTAAATTACACCATAATATAAAAAGTATTGAAAGTATAAGCTGGAATACCACTTTGGAAAACTGTTGGTCATTGTCTCCTAAAGTTGAACATGCATGTACCTTATGACCTGGCACTTCCACTGCTAGGTAGATCCAACAGAAATTCATGCACGTGTGCGTTAAGAATCACGCACAAGAATTCTCACAGCAGTATTGTTACTAATAGTCAAAATCTGGATATAGTTCACACGTCATCAGTAGTAGAATGGATAAGTTATGTATTCATGCAATGGGAAATCAGAGCAATGAAAATAAATAAGCCACAGCTATATATACACCCACACAAAAGGATGAATTTCAGAAAGTTAAGTGAAAGAAACCAAGCACAAAACACATATATTGTGTTTCATTTATTTAAAGTTTAAAAACAGGTAAAACTACATAGTATTAACAGGATAGTGATGGGGGAAGGGCTAGTGATAGCAAGTGGGCATAAGAGAGACTGGGGTTCTGGCAGTTTTCTATTTCTTGACTAGATAGTAGCTACATAGATGGTTTGTGAAAATTTATTGAAATGTACATTTGTTTTTTGCACATTACTTTTTGTGTGTGATTCTTAATAAAAATGGTTGAAACCAAAAATAAACAGATGAGATGCCATGTTTCACCCATCAAGTTAGCATTGACTTTTAAAATTTTAATATAAGGCTGGTGTGAAATAGATACATGCTTTAAAACTTAAACCTTCATATACTTCCAGTGGGAATAAAATTTATTATAACCTTTCTGGAAAGCAGTTAGATAGTGATTTTGAAATATTTTAAGATATTGAAATGCGATTTCATCCTTTTTATTGCAATGACTACCTCTTAGAAATCTGCCATAAGGAAAAAAAAACCTGAAGTGCGAATGTAGATATGTGCACAAAGATGTTAATCACAGTATTTTCTATAATACAAAATAACCACTAGAGGAATGGACTATGTAAATTATGATGCAATATTATTAAAACCACTAAGATTTTCATTCATAAAGAGCTTTTCATGACATAGGAAAATGTAAGTTTAAAAAGAATATGGAATTATAGGTATAGTGTGATCTCCTCTATATTTTAAAAAACATAGTAAAGAGACTACAATGTACAAAGTGTGCTAAATATTACCAGTTATGTTATCATGATGGATTTCCTCCCTGCTTTTTATTTTTTGTATTTTCCCAACTTTTCTGCAAAGAGCAGATATTTTGATATTTTGAAGGGAAAAGCTATAATTGAAGCTTAGCTTATTTTCTGGCTCTTCAGGTTATTTTCTTAATATAGGTTAATAATTAGCCTTTTGATCAAATCTACCCACCTTTACATTTCTTAATTTTCATGTCTATCTCCATTCAGTTCTCTAAAAATTATAAATAGAAAAAAATTGGGTGATACTTTTCTAGGCTTTCAGTCTGTAGTTACTTCCCAGTTAAATTTCCCCACTCTTATTTCTCTCCCAGGTTTGGGGATGCTGTGAAAGGTAATCTGGTGGTGGGTACCTTATCTTGGCCATCCCCATGGGTGATTGTTATTGGCTCCTTCTTCTCCACATGTGGGGCTGGACTTCAGAGTCTCACAGGTGCACCAAGGCTGCTCCAGGCTATAGCCAAGGATAACATCATACCCTTTCTGAGGGTGAGTGATCTTTCCCATGCCCTCTTCTTTTTTTCTCAGATTTTATGAGAAACTGTCATCTTCATATGCTTACGAATTATTAGAGCATATAATACGAAGACCTGGGTTTTTAGTACAAAACACTCTAAACCTCTATGAGGGATGAGTTTATATGTGAGTGGGTAAACGTATTTTTAAAAATATCACAGTTGGGAGTTTGGGTTTGGGGTTTTTTTGTTTTTTGTTTTTTTTGAGAGAGCGTAAGCAGGAGAGGGACAGGGAGAGGGGAGGGGGGAACAGAGGATCCAAATCAGGCTCTGCGTGCTGACAGCAGCAAGCCACAGTAGGATGCTCAACCGACTGAGCCACCCAGGCACCCCGAAATATCAACAGTCGTTAACACCATCATCTTTCATATATCTGAAACTGTAACATGGAGGAATCAGGGAGCATTGACTCAAACACTTCCCACATTCCTGTGTCTGATATTTCCCTTCTCTGTACAGGTTTTTGGTCACAGCAAAGCCAATGGGGAACCTACCTGGGCTTTACTTCTAACTGCCGCCATTGCAGAGCTGGGAATCCTTATCGCCTCCCTGGATCTTGTGGCCCCAATTCTTTCTATGTAAGAGCCAGTTCCTCTCTTCACTTTTTCTTGCTTAAATGATACATAATACATGTTGATTTCCATCAGGTGTATAACAGTTGTGGTAAAAGAGTGAGCCAAGTACTGGTATAACTGCACCTAAATAGTATATATTGCTAAGAAGTTTCGTGTAAGGCTTTTATAAATTGTCATGGTTTCTTCCTACCTGTATAACTTGAAAAGTTCTTTTCCTTCCTTTGTGATTCATCATCACCTAGTTGTAGTTTTTACTGCTACTGTTAGGTTGGATCCTTTAGCTGGGACTTAGTGTTGACTTAATACCTACCTGGCACTGGGCAGCATGGTAGGAATACAGAGGCGAATGACACAATCCTAAGAAACTGATGATAGATAAAGAGACCAGTGATCTTTGTACAGTGTGATGAGAACTGTGGTAAAGGTGAACAGCGTCATAAGAACTCTAAAGGGAGGCACCTAAGTGGACTGAGACTCAAGAAAGGTTTACTACTTGCATCTTGAAGGAGGACTGGTGATTAACTCAGCAACTGAATAGTGAGATGTCCCAGGCATGGAATGTGTGTGAAGGAACTGAGGAATGAGATAATGTAGCACATCTGAGGATTGAAAGTAGTTTGGCTTAATAGAATGGCGGGTGCCTGTTGTGAGCTAGCTGAGCAGAGAAGTAGGTAGAGCCAGGTCACAAAAGACCCAGAACTTTTACCTGGAGGGAGGGAATGATCCTTTGAGAAGAGAATGGCCATATTTATGGTTTAGAATGATCAATTTGGTATAAAAGATAAGTGTGAAGGAGGCTAAAATTGAGCTGGGAATGAATGCTAACTGGAAGCTTATTTAACTAATCCAGCAAGGAATAAATGAGAGCCTGAACAAAGATAATAGTAATAGAGATGGGAAGGAGGGAAAAGGTTTAGAAATGTGTAAATAGGTAGAATCCACAGGACTTGATAAGTCAATTTGGAACAAGGATGCGTAACAAAGAGGACACTGGGATTTTTCCAAGAACAACTGGGTAAAGAGTGGTTGTGTCTTCACTGAAGGAGAACACAGGAAAATGAGCAAGTTTGTGGGGAGAAGTTTGAGTTTCTCTACATCCTAGTCTTAATCAGGGGCTAGTGGGCTAGAACAGAGGCTTAAATACAACAAAGGTCTCCATTTAAAATAATGCCCGGTGGCTTAGTCAGTTGAGCATCTGACTCTTGATTTTGGCTTAGGGTCTGATCTCACAGTTCATAGGTTCCAGCCCCACATTGAGCTTCATGCTGACAGCATGGAGCCTTCTTGGGATTCTCTTGTCTGCCTCTCTCTCTCAAAAATTAATAAATAAACTCAAAAAAATAAAATAACCCTTGAAGAATCATTTTACAGTAATATTCATGCCTCTTACTTTGTTTAATCTGCCAGGTTTTTCCTCATGTGTTACCTCTTTGTGAACTTGGCATGTGCCTTGCAAACATTACTTCGAACACCCAACTGGAGACCCCGGTTTCGCTACTACCACTGGTAAGTCTGCTCTTTTTCTTCTTCTTTCCCACATTGGGAGAGAACCCATCATTGAACTAGGAAACTAGGAGATTCTGGGTTGTCAATATAATTTTTCTTGGTCAGCCATTCCATACTGTTGCGACTTGCAGTGCTTACCTGAATTTCCATCATCGTACCATGTTTTCTTCATAGGTCACTTTATAACTTCTAACACCCACTTGAGGATAAAGATCAAAACTATGAAATAAATATTTCCAGCCTGCTGCATTCTTCAGGTTAAACCAACCTACCCTTTGCAGATCTGTTTTCTGTTTACCTCTTAGCTAAGCACTGGACTTCATCCCTTTCTATCTTTATTCTCATACTGTCATCCGTTTTCATTCTTGAACTCTCTTTTGACAGTTTCATTTAGCAGGTAAGAGCATGAGCTATAGCTTCAGATGACCTTAGCTTAATGTCAGCTCTACTGTTTCATAGCTTTGTAACTTTTAACAAAGCACATAACCACACAGAATTCAAGTTTATTCATTTGATACTGAATAGTATCACGTAATACTGATAGTATTACGTATCCCACAGGGTTGCTTTGAGATGATCTGAAGTGCTCAGCACAGTGCCTGCTACGTGGTGAAACTCTCAGTGGAAACGTCACTACAGCCGCTGCTGCTGTGTTGGCATCTCCTCAGTCCTAAAGGAGTCATTACGCTTTTCACTGCCATCCCATCTCTTCCTCATTTCTTTTCTGTCATGGCTAAAGGTTCTCTAATAGGTCCCATATGGACCTGTTGCTATATTCCTCTTTGCTTTTTCTTTGACCCTTTCCTGGCTTTACTTACCAGTGATGAGCAGTAATGTGACCTTTATCTGGCAGAAAATTAGATCCTCACTGATCTTATCGCCTCTAATCCAATTTCTAGCTTTAACCTTAATCAGAAGTTCACTGTGAACTTTTTTGTGTTACTATTTTGCTTTTGTTTTCTCTTTATCCTGTTTTTACTGGAGCCTAATCTTTCCAGATTGAGCTCTCCTGCTCATTCTTTGAGATTCATCATAGAGCTAAGAAGTTCATTCTGTACACAGAAGAACTGCAATAAACATGATTGTTCACCTAATCTATTTGCTTAAAACAAGCATTTTATCATTCTCTGCCATGTTTCTCTTATGTAAAGTAAGAAAACTAACACCAGCTTTCCTTCAGTGGGTTCTACACATATGCTAATAAACATTCATAAGGTAAAGATCAATATCTACATGAAATATCTACATGAAATACTTTTGTTAGAGATCATCACGTTAATAATTCTGACTATATGCCCCATCCCTGTTTCACCTAGTAGGTATTAATTATTCTCACAACTACAGATAACTTTTGTTGAATCATGGTTATTTATATGTTTTTCCAGCAATGGGACACATCAGCACAAAGGATGGTTTGGGCCTCAGCGCAGGCCACGATAAAACAACTATAAAAATTGAGAAAAATCATTTAGAAACTTTTATAGCAATTTGACATTGTCATAGCATCCAGGCATATAGTAATTTTTCTAACAAATCCTTTTTATTGCATTTTACAAAAGTTCACTCTGCAATATATTAGAATTAAAAAATTAATAACAATTTCTCACCAGTTTGAGAAGCACCTCTAGCATAGGCTTCTTTTTTTAGTTGCTTAGGAAAGCACTTTTTTCGTTTGTGTTTTTGTTTTTAATTTTCTAGGGCCCTCTCTTTCATGGGAATGAGTATCTGTCTGGCTCTGATGTTCATTTCTTCCTGGTATTACGCTATTGTAGCTATGGTGATAGCTGGTATGATCTACAAGTACATCGAGTACCAAGGGTGAGTTTGTGGATGTGACCTTGATTACTGATAAAAGTATCCACACCAACTAGTTTGGTTAGAGCCAGCCCAATGGAAATTGCATTGAGGATCCAGATAACCTCATTCATCTGTAACTAAATTTTGTATCCCCGACTCTCCTAGCCGTCTTACAAGACACAAGCTTACAGATACAACAAGGGGAACCTATTGAGAAAATATGAACAGATCAGTGAAAAAAAATAACTAAAAGGACATGTCGAAATAATAATGATAGGTATGAAAGTATAACACAAATATAAATACTTTTGCTTATCGCCTCAGTCAAGGTATTGTTTTTGAAATGAAAAAGAATTCTGAAAAACTGTAACAACTAAGACTTCAGTAACAGTTTCCAAAAATTAGGAGTAAATAACACTCTGGTTCAGAAGATTACATTGAGTTTCGCTTTCTCTCCATTATTTTCAGAGTAAATTGAACTTTGGGTCTGCAGTCATTTTATTCTCCAAATTGCTATTTTACATTATTGCTTTTAACAGGTCCATAGAAGGACAAATGAGTGATCCTTCCAGCCTTTATTTTGAACTATTTATTGTGCAGTGCAGTCCATCACTGAATGGCAGTACGGATCTGCTTATAGCGGGTTCATTATGTTAATAAAGAGCATTTAGTTATTATGAGTTTTAATTTTCTGTCTTGTGCATATGTTACTTTTAGATAAAAAAAAAATAAACTTTATGTTTTGAAATTGTACTTCCTGTAGTTTAAATCTGTCTCTACTCTTTTCTTTTTTTCTCCCAGAGCGGAGAAAGAATGGGGTGATGGAATCCGTGGGCTGTCCCTCAGTGCAGCCCGATTTGCTTTGCTTCGGCTGGAGGAAGGACCTCCACACACTAAAAACTGGAGGTAAAGAAATCAACAGAGCCTAGTGGTGTGGTGTTTGGCACATGGTTAACACACCCAACCGTGTGCTTCAGGATGACAGGATAAGGAATTGAGGCGGCTCAAAGAACTGGTGTAATATATCTGTTTTGAACAATTCCAAATCCTTCATCTTGATTCCCTTTTCTTCTTGTGGTGTCTGATCTAGACTTCTACCATTTTTATTGTTTGTTGCAGATTGATCAATCTGCAGTGATACTGCAGTGATACAGGATTCAAAATCACTATACCCTCATCCTGTCCTTTCCTTTCCTTTAATCTCTCCCTTCTGCCCAGTTACATGTTTTATCCAGATCTCCTCAAGTAAATGCTAGAATCCTCATTCTGTTCCCCAAACCGAAAGTCTTTTCTCCTTCCCCACCCCCCCTCCTGCCAACCTCTTTACAGGCCTCAGTTGCTTGTATTGCTGAAACTAGATGAAGACTTACACGTCAAGCATCCTCGCCTCCTCACCTTTGCTTCACAGCTTAAAGCAGGAAAGGGCCTCACTATTGTGGGCTCTGTTATCGTGGGGAACTTCCTGGAGAACTACGGGGAAGCTCTAGCTGCTGAGCAGGTAAGAAAGAGTCAAGCCTACTGACTTAGTGGAATGCAGCTTATGGTTTTGTGATGTAAAGTTATAAGATGTTGTATTTCTAAATTAATCCCTTTCTTGAGTGATCCAGGTTGTTTCCTTCTTGGTGCTTGCTTTCAAACAATCATATTCTCCCAAATAATAAGATGAACCAGAAAACAGTAATTTATTCTTTCCATTTAGAGAGCACTACTGGGGCACCCGGTGGTTCAGTCAGTTAAGCATCCAGCTCTTGATTTTGGCTCAGGTTGTGATCTCAGGGTTCAAGAGATCATCGGGCTCTGTGCTGACAGCATGGAGCCTGCTTAGGATTCTCTCTCTCCCTCTCTCTCTCTCTCTCTGCCCCTCCCCCTTCAAAATAAACAAACATTTAAAAATAAATAAATAAAAATAAAAAGCACTACTAAACTCTTAAGATTATTAAGGCTGAGCACTATTTCCAAACATTGGTTGAGTCAGGCCTCAGAGAGGTCCTTTAAATAAGTCTGTCCCTTGAACTGTGGAGATGGTTCTGCTCAATCTGGTGACAACGAAGAGCGGTAAACAACTTTTTTTCCTCCTTAGCAGTCTACATGGTATTGTGAGCAAGATTCCTTTGCTTTACTTCTGGTTAACTTGCCAAGTATAAGCTCTCCTTAAAGAAGAAAGCAGTTTTCACTCTAATGCTTATTATAATTGATAGAACCAACCCTGTTGTTCGGACAGATGTTCAATTACATTTCAAAAATTTTACTGGGTTGCATTTTGGAACACTCTGAAACCCTAAAAACTAGAAATAATGAAGAAGCATTAGTGCAGGATGATAAATATAAATAAAAAGCACAGGATTGGAAATCAAGAGACTTGCTTATATTACCCTAGCTACACCACTGATACAATCTGTGCCTTTGGGAAAATCATTTCTTCTTTCTGCACCATTATTCCCTTCACCTTTCCACCAGGAGAGCAGAGTAAAAGTAAATGAAATATTATCTCCAAATTGGCCTGAATAAATAATAGTAAAGCAGAGACAAGTGTCATCAATAATCATTTTTAAAATATCAAAAAAGATACAGAAATAAGAGAAACCAAAAATAAAACATACCTGAAAAGAAAACAAAATTCTTAAGTGAAACTGAATCATCAGATTGAATTTCTAGTAATATGAGTCAGGGTATCACGGCAATTGAGGAAAGAAGGAGATCATGTTTACACTCACCCTAGTCGGTTAAGAAAGAGTATTGAATATTCGCTTTGTGAAACCCCTGTTCTTGATTTGTCTTGTACGTTACAGAGAAGGAAAAGGTAGAAACTCCCTATAGTCAACCAGCAGTATATGTAGTAAGCACTTAGAGAAAAAGGCAAAGGATAATGAAATTCCATCGGATTAATTTTAACTTTTTGGACGTTTCTGTAGGAGGTATGGTCTTACGCAGAGTTTGTTAAAGAGGAGGAGAATATAATAAGGAGAAGAGTAATAAATAAAAAGGTTCAGTGTGAAGCAATTCAGTGTTGAGGTTCTCTTTTCCAGACCATAAAGCATCTAATGGAGGCAGAGAAGGTGAAAGGGTTCTGCCAGCTGGTGGTGGCGGCCAAGCTGAGAGAGGGCATTTCCCACCTCATCCAGTCATGTGGCCTTGGGGGCATGAAGCACAACACCGTGGTGATGGGATGGCCTAATGGCTGGCGCCAGAGTGAAGATGCTCGAGCTTGGAAGACTTTTATTGGTACAGAACACTTTTCATTTTATCCTGAGGGCCCAAAGAGGGGATAGACCTATATCCCTGTTACCTTAACCCCACCCCATAGTGGAGACTGTGCCATTGTTGAAGCAGAGTATTATAAGGGCACCTAAATGACTGCTAACAGTAATAACCTTACTCTACTCACCCCTCCACCTTTACCTTATGTTCATGAATTATTTATCTCTGTCATGTATTATGTTGGGAGTTATTACTGAAATTGCCATATTTTCACTTACGATCTCCTATCATTGACATTCTCACAGGAATTGGAAGGATCATCTTTAATCAAAATCTCCAAAATTCACATATCCTGCCTCCTCCCCAGAAATGTAGTGATCAGAATATATCTAGTAACATAAATCATGGTTCTGAATCTAATTGTGTTATTCAGGTTTTTCTCAATGATTGTTGTTGCTCGATGAGGTATAACCTACTATGTAAACAGAACACCTTGCTTAAAGAAGTGTAAAAAAAAAAAAAAGGGCACCTGCTTGGCTTAGTTAAGTGTCCACCTCTTGGTTGCGGTTCAGGTCATGATCTCACGGTTCGTGGGACCAAGCCCCATGTCGGGCTTTGTGCTGAGAGTGCGGAGCCTGCTTGGGATTCTCTCTCTCCCTCTCTCTCTGCCCCTCCCCCACTCATGCTCGCTCGCTCTCTCTCTCTCTCTCTCTCTCTCTCTCTCAAAATAAATAAACTTAAAAAAAAGTGTAAAAAAAAGCATTATCCTTGGGGCACTTGGGTGGCTCAGTCAGTTAAGCAGCTGACTCTTGATTTTGGCTCAGGTCATGATCTCATAGTTCATTAGATCAGGCCCCATGTCAGGCTCTGCACTGGTAGCTCAAAGCCTGCTTAGGATTCTCTCTCTGTCCCTCTCTGCCCCTCCCCTGTGCTCTCTCTCTTGCTCTCTCTCTCTCTCTCTCTCTCTCAAAATAAATAAACAATCTGACATGGTGGGAAGCAAGGCAGGACTCTCTGTTGATCCTGATTCTGTTTTCTCCCTAGGCACAGTTCGAGTGACAACTGCTGCCCATCTGGCCCTGCTGGTGGCTAAAAACATCTCCTTCTTTCCCAGCAACGTGGAGCAGTTTTCTGAGGGCAACATTGATGTGTGGTGGATTGTGCATGATGGGGGGATGCTCATGCTCTTACCATTCCTACTTAAACAGCACAAGGTATTTTAGACACTTTTTGAAAAAAGTCTATCTCCCTTAATTAAGTTTTGTCCTGGTTCACTAGACAGATCCTTCCTCTTTGATTCTATAGTGTTGGGGCTTAGGATCAGAAGAGTTGGGGATTATTCTTAGCTTTCCCATGATCCCAGTTTCAACCTTATGAGAAATGGTTTTGTAGTTGGTACCTACCTATTTCCACATGAAATTCAGCAAATTAATAAAGTTCCATATGAGCTGCTGGAAAAACATTAACAAATGAACACATCTGTTAAAAAAAAAAATACCAATGGGGCGCCTGGGTGGCGCAGTCGGTTAAGCGTCCGACTTCAGCTAGGTCACGATCTCGCGGTCCGTGAGTTCGAGCCCCACGTCAGGCTCTGGGCTGACGGCTCAGAGCCTGGAGCCTGTTTCCGATTCTGTGTCTCCCTCTCTCTCTGCCCCTCCCCCGTTCATGCTCTGTCTCTCTCTGTCTCAAAAATAAATAAAAACGTAGAAAAAAAAATTTTTTTAAATAAATAAATAAAAATAAATAAACATTCAAAAAAAGAAACTTAAAAAAAAATAGCTATTATAGTCTCTGTGGTACCATCAGTATTCTACCTGAATACACCACCCTCTTAAGGTATCATATCATCTTTTGCCAGTTTTTTTCTTGTTAGGAAATTAAGAACTTCTTTAAAATGTTTTAAATGTGTTTCTTAGTCAAGCTTTTGCCCCAGTACCATAATTTAGCAAGTAAGAAACTGGAAACAAATACCCTGATACTACAGCAAGGTTGTCTAAAACAAAAAATGGCTTGCGTTTTAGGAAATAATTCTTTTTTTTTGCCTTCTTGCCTCTCACTTTCCATTTCTGTATGGTAATTTCTCAGGTGTGGCGAAAATGCAGCATACGGATCTTCACAGTAGCCCAGTTAGAAGACAATAGTATTCAGATGAAGAAGGACCTGGCCACCTTCCTCTATCACCTGCGCATTGAGGCAGAGGTGGAGGTGGTGGAGATGGTGAGAAAGAGTTTGAGATCACAAAGACTACCCTTCCCCCACTTCCTACCCTGTCTTCCTAGAGCTGTTTCTGGTTTGGAACTTGTTCAGCTGCAAATGTGAATTAATCCCTTAGTTCCAACAAACCCCTAATATAGTGATCGAGAGAAGTAGACTATGTATGTGATGTGTAGTTGGTGTTTTTAATTTTTGCTTTCTTGGTTGTGACACATTCTTTGTATTTTGGCCAGATTCTTGTCTGCTTAATACAGGTTTTTTTTTTTAATTTTAATTTATATACGTGTGGTAAAGTCACACATAGCTTTTTGTTTTGTTTTGTTTTGCTTTAGTAACCTGGCAGTAAAAAAAAAATGTTTTTAAAGTAGAGTTTGTGCTTTGGAAACATATGTAATGGTTAGCTTATGGAAGACTCTCAGGGCTTCTATATTTGATCTACAGTCCGCAAAATTACATAGCTCAGTGCCTGGACAAAACAGGGGTGAAACTTAGGTTGATGTTGTGATACTTTCTCTGGTTTAGTGAGTGGAAAAGAAAACGTATGGCTGATCCTTGTTTCCCCTTTGTGCTTATTGCCCATGCTGCGTGTGATCGGCGGCAGCATGACAGTGACATTTCAGCTTATACTTATGAGCGCACCCTGATGATGGAGCAGAGATCCCAGATGCTCCGGCACATGCGACTGTCCAAAACCGAGCGGGACAGAGAGGTGAGACCTTCCTGTATTCATTGAATCCTGGCCCTGTGAAGTCTGTCACTGAAAGGGATGATCCTCTATTGCTCTCCTAGGATGACAGATTCTTTCTTTCCCACTTTATCAGTTCTTCCACTGTAACCCTACATTATTGTTTGAAAATAATTGAAGCTGAAGCATGAGAGAGATTTGGGTATAGAGGTCATAGCTGTGTTGGGCCCTCCTCAGGCACAGTTGGTGAAAGACCGGAACTCAATGCTGCGATTGACCAGCATTGGGTCTGATGAGGATGAAGAGACAGAAACCTATCAGGAGAAGGTGCACATGACTTGGACAAAAGACAAGTACATGGCATCCCGGGGACAAAAGGCCAAGTCGATGGAAGGATTCCAGGACCTGCTTAACATGCGTCCGTAAGTTTTCCAACTCACAAGCTTTTCACATAACATGGTATCCCAGTCAGTGGCATACATGTGACTTTGCCTGGATACACAGGATAAAGTCTGTTCATTCCACACCAAATCCAGCCATCTCTGTTATTTCCCTGTGCATACCAGCTACCAGTTAACATTGTACACAAGCTAACCACCCTTCTTCCTCACCATGTTCTGTTCCCGGCATAAAACAAGCAAACGTCGAATGAGAAAACCCAGGCCACAATATTAAAATAAAGAAATCATTTGTTCATTGCATTATTCATAGTCATTGCAAAAAAGCTCTGTATCTCAAGGTTTTTAAAGTTAACTGTATGTCTAGCTTTCTCTTTGCCTTAACCACCTCTATTTTTCCCTTCCACCTGCCCAGGGACCAGTCCAATGTGAGGAGGATGCATACAGCAGTGAAACTCAATGAGGTTATAGTTAACAAGTCCCATGAAGCAAAGCTTGTTTTGTTGAATATGCCAGGGCCACCTCGAAACCCTGAGGGTGATGAAAACTGTATCCTTTCCAAGAGTGGGGTTATCAGTAAGGAAAATCTTAGCCTGTTTCTTAGATGAGACCACTAGGTAACCTTAAAAGTCATTGTCTGTGCCCACATTTCCCTCTTGAGGAGGGAAGGCTGTTAAAAGTCTTAGGCAAGAATTCTTACAAAGTAGTGAGAGTAATCTCCTTTTGGGGAGGTGGGTGTATATGTTCTCTCTGAACCCTAAAAAGACTTTATAGGTGGTAAATTTGCATCATGACTTCTAATATTTCATGGTATAGAACCCTTTCTGACAGTCCTAGAGACAGAGTACCCACATCCTTTCTCCTTTTCAAGCTCTACCCGCTTTGCAAAGCTCCTGCGGATGGAGTTAGGGGAGAAGCAGTGGAGTGGAACCTCCTCCAAAGGGAAAAAAGAGATAAGGGTTTTTCCTCAGACCCTCATCCCAGGATTGTTTTCAGGGGGCCCCTTCAGAACGGCAATGGTGTAGACTGGCCCATTTGCACCAGTACCACTAAGCAAAAAAAGATTAAGAAAAAAAGAATTGGCAGAAAAATCTGACTTGAGCAGCTTCACTTAGAAATTACTTGGGTTCTCTCTAGCAGTCTTCTAAGCTGCCCTGTTGTGACGTTTTCTTCTTTTTTGGCTTATTTTGCTATGTGGTATGAACATGTTATTTGTGGTTTTCCTCCACTTTTTTAAGTAATGTTTAGAAAAAAATCTAATAGAGATCTTGTATTATATATGCAAAGGGACTAGATTCCTGGATTATTTCACAGGGTTAAATGGACTCCAGAGTTCAGATCTCTTCAATTCTTAGTATATAGTAAGTAAAACAAGCATGTTGATTTTGCAAGTTTGTAGTCAGATAAACCCAGATTATCATGTCAGGTTATAAAAATATGCTTTTCTCCCACCTGTTTGTCTCCTTGACAAATTCTGAAGACATGGAGTTCCTAGAAGTGCTTACCGAGGGACTAGAGCGAGTCCTCCTTGTCCGAGGTGGTGGCAGTGAAGTGATCACCATTTATTCATAATCTACTCCTGAGTGACTCTGCTTGGCCTCACCTTTCCTAAAAGGCTTCCATCCTTCGTGGAAGTGCCAGCTCTTTACTACTACTCCCATCAAGTAGGCCTGGGTTCTGTACACATCACACTGAACTCTTGACAGGCTGAGCCTCAAGTACTTGTGCAAAAAAAGTACAAATAGTTCTGCTCTTTGCTGTCATATGATCTGCCATCCTTACAGAAGAAGCAAATATTCCCTCAACATTGGAACACTGGTCAAGTCCTAAAAGCCATGTCTGTCCCAGTTGAAGTCAAGTTAGAATTAACAAGCTAAACCAATAAAAATGAATTGGCAAAAGGGATGCTAGAAATTCAACTGAAGACCGAAAGCAAGTACAGGTCCAACATTAAAGGGAAGTCTCAGAAGTCATGGTCCAGTGATGACACCATGGTGGTAACAGCCAGAGGACACAGCTTCATCATACTAAAGAAATCACAGCCAAGTGTATGGGGACCTAACATCCTTGTGGAGATAACCTGTGGCAAACCAGGATGAAAACCTTTTTTAGCTAATTTTCTTTAATGAATCCACTGTTCTCCAGGACTCTGATTTTCTGTTAGGGTACTAATATACAAAAACTGACACATGGCTGCAGCCTTTACTTCTTCCTCCAAAATAAGATTCTCCCCAAATACCAGGTTTAAGTACATATACTATGTTGGTGTGTATATATATATATATATATATATATATGTGTGTGTGTGTGTGTGTGTATTTATACACACACACACACACGTAGGTGTGTATATATATGTATATATGTGTGTATACATATACATGCACATACATGTATATATACATGTATATATACATGTGTATACACATATATGTACATGTATATATACATATATGTACATGTATATGTATACACACACACATATATATATATATATCAGCTGGTTCTCAAAATCGATTGTGGTTAAGATTGTAATACAGGCATTATTATCCTGGAAATTGTTTTTTAAAGTTGGAGTGGAAAATTTTCTTTCAGGCTGTGTTCAAATGGCCAAATTAAGGTAACTCCAAATGGTAGCTGTTAAGATCTACTGAAACACAGTCTGTGGTTACCTATGCGACAAGGGCAAACATTAAAGTTGTTATCTAGGAAACCTAGATGATGATGCATAGTGCCCAACAGTTTCTCCTCTCCCTTTTTTTTATGCCCTCTGGGTTGGTAGGCAGGCATAGGTCAAAAATCAGGAACAAACACTAGGAAGACTGGCTGAAATCCTTCCCCAAAAGCGTTGGACTGTCTTTTAAAGGGGGAATCTAGCAATGGGATTTGAAGTTCCAGAGCCATACTCCTTCCATAGTGCCAAAGATTGAGCTGCTGCTCCTCTCCCTACCTGCTTCACTAAAGTGGCATATGATTGGCATTGGCCTGATTCAAGGAATTTCTTTCACTAAGAATCCTGTGGACTCATTTCCAAAGCCATAGCAAAGACTTGAGGCACTCACCTAAATGCCCACAGTATGAGCAGTTTTCTTTTCTCAATTCTATTCTTGTGACTGCAGAAACTTTGCTTTGAACTAAGAGTATCCAAGCCAACAGTCTTCTGCTATAACAGTTGTTTTCAGAAAGCTCTAAATGTGTCAAGGAAATACTTGTGCAAGCTTAGCTTTTTATTTGCTCATTTACTGGTCATTAAAACACCTGGCTTTCAAGCATAGGGAAACCACCTGGAGTAGTAATTGCAAATATGTGAAATGTTCATTTCTTTTATAGGATAAGTATTTAGAGAAACTATCTTAACTGTATTCATGACTGATTTTGAATCACTTTATTAATGATAAATAGTGCCACTCTTTTTTGATTACCCAATAGGATTTGGAGGAAGCAAACCTAGGTATCAGCAGACTATTCATTTGACTGTTACGGGGCAGAGGAGAAAACTCTTCAGTATGGCTTCAGAAATTGAGTCATTTTGTTCCCTTTGCTCTTTTTTCAACCTCAAGACCCAGTCAGGGTAGCAAAGCAGACACAATCTTTAAGTCTTTTTCCTGCTCCTTCCTGCAGAGGGTAGAAGCATTGTTTACAATTTCCACCGTAATACTCCATTGTTGAATTGAGTCCACAGTAGTGGAATAGGTTCCTTAGGACCCAAGATATTGACACCCCAGTCTTTAAAGGTCAGCCTACCCAGGAATTCCTCTACATTTACACACATCCTCTGGCCAAAGTAGTTGATCTTTTTTTTTTTCCATATAGAAAAAATATGGGCAGAAAACAAGGTTTTAGAAGAGCTTTTTGTGGTTGGAGCTCTATAAGAATCTTTTAAAAGGGATAACGGAGTTAGTGGCTACTAATAACAGCCGCTACTTCAGCCCTTAAAACATACAATCACCATTATGTGGGAAAATGGTTATTAGGCCAGATTTAAACTCATCTCCGTCTAGAGCATTTCATGTCCGTGTGTTGCTTATGTTGTTTGTCTGCAAAGTGTCTTGTCTCTTCTAATCACTGCAAATAAAGCAATACTGAAAACTTGATAAGAGAATGCACCTTAGGGGAAGGGGCTTTTATGTTTCAAGAAGGAAGAGAAAGGAAAGACCTCTTCCTGCCTTTTGAGTAAGATTCAGCTTTTAAGTCTCAGCTATGATTTACCAGGGCAGATTATGACAATATCCATTCTCCAGATGCTGGCCCTCTGCCTTCTAAAGCTATCTTAAAAGCTGAGGTTTGAATTGCAGCATCTGCTTGACAGATGCCAGGTTCCTCTTGGCAGGGGAAAGATCATTACTGTGTATCTTCCTTTGCCTCAGATGGCTGTGGCCCCGACTATCCCGCCAATCCTCACGCCCCCTACATGTGTTAAAAATCCATTATTGTGGATATTAAAGTAGCGATTACACTGTAAGCATATTTACGTGCCCTTTTTGTCTGGTTTATTTTTCTTTTCATCATGTATAATCTGAATCCAGCATTAGTTTCTTACATCTTCCACAAGTGTCTCCAACAGAATTTTTATGTTCCAGCTTGTGTTAAATAGAAGTGAAATATTAAGGAAAATAGATTTAAGGGAAACTTGTGCAACTTTTTTTTAAGCATTGTTCTCGACCATTTAATTTATTGAAAGGAGCTGCTGCTGTGGTTCTCGATTTAGCAGCGGCCATTCTTTTGTTTACATAGAGTTACAGTTTTATTTGTTGTTTTGCTCTGTACTGGAAACATAAATAAAGTTTTCTACATTATTTTCAGTCAAGGGCTGTAGTATGGTTTGTGTGTGTAGTGATACATACTTGTCTTTCTGGGCCTCACCATGGAGAAAAGAGAGCTTTGGGTTCTTGTTGGCATGAGTGATCATGTGAAGATCATGTGAAGGAGGAACCACTGGACATGAAAAGGTTGTAAATGGGATCCTGATACAAAGGCACCAGGTACTTCTTTCTCAGGTTCACAGAAGCAGTCCTCCACCACTGAACTCCATCCTCTGAAACAAGAAAAGGTGAAGGGGTGTTGAACTAACTCCTGGAATCAAGTACATTACTTTATTTAATCACAGGCTCTATTTCACTTTATCCTTAAAAAATAACAACTTCCAAACTCCCAAGGAATCTTATTTCTTAAAAAATAAGCTCTAGTACCAACTCAAATCCTCCACCCTCAAATGGGTCAACTATTTACAACTGCCCCAAATTTAACTTTTCTTTTGGCTTACCTCAGGGGGCTCAATGAAGGCTAACCAATCTGATGCATGTGTAGGCAACAGTCCCATTGACTGGCACTTATAAACAGCCAGTGCCAAACCCATGAGGTTTCCAATGAGATATACCAAACCCTGCAGAAACTTCTGACTTGAACTTTCTAGCATCTTGAAAGCTGTTGAGAGAACAAACCAAGTTTTTTTTTTCCCCAATATGAATCAGGTCATTTATTAAAACAATATAGACCCAAAGAAAGAGAGCAAATAGGACCACTGAAGGTGAATAAAAAACCATGATAAGTCCCTCCCCTCCATGCTGCCGCCATTATCATCACCTCCCTGTACACCCCTCTCCACCCCACTGGCAACTAGCCTACAGCAGTACTAAAGATTTTCATGAGTTTCACCTAAGAATATGTCTTCAATTCTTAAAACTTAAGGAAGGGTTGTTATATCAAGAATACTTACTGGCTGAAATGGCCATAAGTGCCTGAATGGGCCGCCAAGCCATCATACACACCATCATAGTAGGGAAGATGGAGATAGTATTGCCTGCCATGTACATGATGAAGAGGTTCATGGGAATCTGTTTGAGGGGACCCAAGGCGATATCCCAGCAGCGCTAAAACAAACACAGTTTTAACTGATGATCTGTATCCTCCGTCCCACATTTGTCAGATCACTGATGTTAAGGTGAAGTGAACACAATTCCCAATTCTGTGCTTCTGAACCGACTCCTCAGTTCCACCACTTTTGCCCTTCATGTTGCCACAAGAAGCTTTGTCTTCCACTAAAGATAAGGCAACCTCAACATTTGTAATATTTTTCCCCATTGGTTTTCCAGATGTTATTTTCCCCCCATGATCTAACTAAAAAGAAAGACTTCCCTACTTTGGTTCTTGTACTTCTGCATCTATCATTGTCCCATCTACAACTGAAGAAATAGGTAAATCCACAAGATGGGAGTTAGCACATCACAGTCAATAACTAAAAAAACAAACTGACAAATCAAGATATTGAAGTCCTGGGGGTGCCTAAGTGGCTCAGTTAGTTGAGCGTCCAGCTTTGGCTTGGGTCATGATCTCACGGTTCATGGGTTCAAGCCTCGCACTAGGCTCTCTACTGTCAGTGCGGAGCCCGCTTCAGATCCTCTGTCCCCCGCTCCCTCAGCCCCTCCCCTGCTCACAAGCTCTCTCTCTCAAAAATAAACATAAAAAAAGGAAAAAACAGATACAGAAGACCTGAATGACATTAACTTAACCCAACTGACATATACAGAACATTACACCCAACACCTGTAGAATTCACTTTCTTTTCAAACATACTTGAGACACTTAGAAAAGCTGACCACTTGCAGAGCCATGAAGAAAGTGTCAGCTCACAAGAACCCAAATCCTACAAAGCATGTTCTTTGCTTATGATGCAATTAAGCTAAAAATCAGTAACAAAAAGAAAACAAGACTCCCTACATGTTAGAATTAACAAATGTTTTCTAAATAATCAACAAATCAAAGAAGAAATTAAATACATATTAGAAAACTATTTCTCTTTTAAAAATTTTAAAAAGCTTTTATTTTAAATTCCAGTGAACATACAGTGTAACATTAGTTTCAGATGTACATTATAGTGATTCAACACTTCATACAAGGTGCTCATCACAAGTGCACCCAAATCCCCATCACCTATTTAACCCATGCCTCCACCCACCTCCCCTCTGAGTCTGTTTCTTGGTTTGCACCTCTCTCTCCCCGCCTTTTGCTCATTTGCTTCTTAAATTTCATATATGAGTGAAATCATATGAAATCATAGATGAGTGAAATCATCTAACATTTCTCTTAGGATAATACTCCTTAGCTCCATCCACATTGTGCTCGGCATCTATTTCAAGAAGTTAGAGAAAGGAATAAAGCCCACAGAAATGAGAAGGAAATAAAAATGAGAAAAGAAATTAATGAAATTTTCTTTAAGTAAACAAAGCTGAAGGCATTTTTTTTTTGAAGATTAATAAAATCAATACTGGAGAGCCTGACGAAGGAAAAAGAAGAGATATTTTACATTGTGAATAAAAGAGGAACATCTCTATAGTTCTTGCAGTGTATTAAAGTGATCATATTATGAATTTTGGGAAATGGATAAATTCCTAGAAGAACTACCTAACAGCATAATATATTAGATTGAAATTTTAAATAGTCCTCAAATTGTTTAAGAAACTGAATCTTTAATTAAGCCCAGATGGTTTTCCTTGGCAAATGCTAAACATTTTAGGAAAAAATTAAGCCAATGTTATACACACTCTCAGAAAATAAAAAATGATCATTCTGCAACTCATTAAATGGGGCCCCATAAATACCAAAACCTGACAAGGACATTATGAGAAAAGCTTATAGATTGACATTACTCCTGAAACTAAATGCAAAAATCCTAAACAAAATATTAAGTAAATCTAGTAACAGAATATATCACTATGCATTGAGCTTATTCGTGTTAAAAGAATAAATGGCCATATTTGTAAGCAGTTCCTGATGTGTCACTTCCATAAAAGATCACTTATCTTGGAGTTTAAAGATCAAACCATCCATACAACAGAAGTGTTCTATAGTATAATAATCTACCTGCAAAATCAGGCCATTTTAATACTTTCATGTTATTCATAATACTACAATTTGATGTACCAAGATGAAAAGTGATATACTTATCAAGAAAGGCACTGATACCAGCTGTCATTTTCATGTTGTAAAAATCACTGCAATTCATGAAATGAAGATCATTTGGTATTGAACAATATTAAGGCTGAGATGAAAAAAAGTGCCAGGTTGTGTTCTAGCTGTCAGGAAACAAAAATCTGCTCTCCTGGAGCTTACCAACGTAAAAAAGACAGTTGATAAAGTAACTATATCATATACATGAATGATATGGGAAAAATATAGGAATTAGGAAAGGATAAGTGGGAAAACAGGATAGGGAGTGCCATGAGTAGGCTTCACTAAGAAGGTAATTTTTTTTTAATTTTTTTTTAACGTTTTTATTTTTGAGACAGGGAGAGACAGAGCATGAACAGGGGAGGGTCAGAGAGAGGGAGACACAGAATCTGAAACAGGCTCCAGGCTCCGAGCTGTCAGCACAGAGCCCGACGCGGGGCTCGAACTCACGGACCATGAGATCATGACCTGAGCCGAAGTCGGCCGTCCAACCGACTGAGCCACCCAGGCACCCCTACTAAGAAGGTAATATTTGAGAGACCTAAAGGAGATGGGAGAGCAAGTCATAAAAGTATCTGGGGGAAGAGTATTACAGGAAGAGGTAAAGAACATGTAGGAAAGTGTGAGAGGGAAGCCTGCCAGGTATATTCAAGAAGCAGCAAGGAGGCCATTCTGACTAGAATGGAATGAAGAACAAAGGGGAAAGTGACAGAAGATGAAGTCGCTCAGACTCGAATGATAGGTAAGGTAATAAATAGTAATAAGTAACAAACTTTCTCATCTGTTGTGAGGATAAAGCCAAAAGGATATCTGACACATTGGTTGTGTCAGGGAACTAGAGCTGTGGTTGTAAGGGAACTAGAGTAAAAGGAGGACTTCAGCTTTTAGGCACAGGCACCAGTAGATAATTTCCACCTACTTTCTTACGTCGTTCAAACGCCTTTTGTTTTTCCAACTATTAAGCACTTTTACTACTGTAAGTTAATCTCAATCGGCTTATCTACCAATATTGGGGTTAAGACTCCTACAGTAAGTCAGTCATATGCTGCCTGGGAGAGGAGGGTGCGTGTGTAGGTCAGGATTGGCCTAAGAACTACTGTGACATCTATACCTCTGTACCTTCTCCACCAGAATCCGGTCTGTCTCCTGCACGCTGGTATCAGGCACTTGCTTGTCCAAGTAGCCAACAGGGTACAGCGAGTCTCCCTGGCCACCGCCCCGGTCACTTCGGCTCCTAAAGAACCAAAGCAGGAAACTAAGGCTGCAGCCTTCCACACTTCAAATCCCACATTTCCTGTTCTATTAATCATAGGAACAAAGAGCCTCAGATACACCTACCCAGATTAGACCAAGCCCTCTCGTGGGTTCGTCAGACCTCTGTCTATTGGGAGGAATAAAATAAACATCCTTTGAACATTAGAAACTTCCGCGGCAGAGAAGCCACTAGCTCCCCAGGAGTCGTCTTTATGCCACCCGTCCTTTTCAGAGAGTTGTGCCTCAGAGATCAGTTCTTATTCCTCTGCGGCAGTACTGGGGTGAAGGCTCTGTTACCTAGCTTGGCCCCTGCTCCTCACCTGCTGCCTCCTCCAGGCCCGCTCAGTTCAATGGCCCACTTGAAGCGCCGGCCTCGGTTAGCCACCAGGCTCCCCTGGGCCGTCATGGCAACGGCCACCTACCAAAGCTGCAAAGCTCCTCACTGTAAAGCGGGCCGGGACCCAGGCCCACTGACACCCGCTACTTCTCTGTCTTACTCTTCAAGCCCGCTTCCGGCGCGTAACGTAAACGTCACTTCCACCCGGAAATTGGCGGACGGAGGGTGGAAGAGAGAGTCCTTGGAAGTGCGGAAGGTGGGTGTCGTGAAGGTCAGACCGTACTTAGCTCCGTAAAACGACCCCCGAGCGCTTCCTCCTCTCTGAAGAGGCCTGTTGTGTGTTCCCTGACCTCTGAGGTGCGCTTTGCAGAGGGAAAGTCCTTACTGACCCTGTTAGGAATTGAAGCCTAGAAATCCTTCTGAGCTC
This sequence comes from Felis catus, assembly GCF_018350175.1. Taxonomy (NCBI): domain Eukaryota; kingdom Metazoa; phylum Chordata; class Mammalia; order Carnivora; family Felidae; genus Felis; species Felis catus. Next base: position 69,525,457 of record NC_058373.1, on the reverse strand, counting down.
CTACGCTCTCCCGGGAAGACAAGATTCAAATCTGCGTTAAAACCTGTATTCACCACGGGTTGAGTGACCTTGAGCAAGTTATTTAGTAGCTTTCGAGTATTGAAAATGCCCTCCATGTCCCAGGAGCTTTGTGTTTAAGAAGTCACGTTAACCCTGCGCGGTAAATAGTCCTATGCTCATTCCGCCCAATGCTAGGAGGCAGTTTAGAAGTGGGAAGGCTCGTGGGCCTGAGATACAGATGGCCTTCTTTTGAATCCTGGCTTCTTTACTTACGTGACTTTGGACAAGTTAAATCTTTTGTGTTTCAACCTTTTCATATGTAGAAGTTGGATAATCTGCCTACTTTCCAGGGTTTTGAGGTTAAATAGAGTGCCCGCTACGTATGCATCATTTTTTTTAATTAAAAAAAAAAAAAAAAAGCACAATAGTGATTGGATTTTGTGTTCAGTTGTATACTTATATAATTTAACCTGATGTTCGATATTTAAGTTGTTTCCCGTTTCTACCCCTTTTATAACCATTGAATGTGAACATTCTTGTGTGTGTTGTATTTCCTTAAATTGAATGCCTAGAAGCGCAGTTGCTGGATCAAAGACTATGCACATTTTTAAGGAATTTTCATTTTAAATGCTCACTAGCAAAATCGCACCCATTTGCATTCCACCAGCTTTATAATGTGTTTTAATTGGCGGTTTGAAAAATGGTACTGTATTTTTAAACTTTTTTTTTTTTCTTTGACTCCCAAGTTACTTGATATGATAGGCTTAGGGGTGAGGGAGGAGGAGGAATGAGGTGAGAATATAATCAAGAGCTAAGATTGAAAAGGGCCAGTTAAAGAGTTTGGGCCCTTGAAGATGATGCTGATCTGGAGACGCTGAAGATTTCCATCCCCACTTTGTTTTCTGATTTTAAAAGTATCGTGTGTTCATAGACTATTTGAATAAGGTAGTAACAAGAAACACTTTTCCCCTTCCAATTCATTCTAAAATATTTATCTGATCTTAGGAAGACTCAGCTTGTGGATTGCTTTCCTGCTTTTTTTCTACTTTTCTGCCTTTATCTCTTATCTCTGATAAACCTTTGAGATTCATCTCAGACTTCACAAGGGTCTTGGCCCTATTGGGCAATCTTCTTTGTCCTCACTGTAATCTGCGTAACAGCACTTACTGCATTGCATTTATGTTTGTTGACATCCCCTGAGCACATATCTACCCCCTCTCTTGCTGCACCCTGCCCTAAATTCCTTAAAGGTAGGAGGTATGTGTTAATTATATTTGATTCCATTGCCTAGAACATGATGTATTGAATAACTGTTTAGTGAATGTGAGTAAATTAATTGAAAGTAAATATAATACAGAACTGAATATACTATAATTACATTTATGTGAAAAAATGTAAAAACTAGAAGGGAATACGTTTTAGAACGTTATCTATTGTATCCAATTAATGGTTTTCATGGATTTTTTTTTCTTTTTTTGAGTTCAAGTTTCTTTAATAAATTGTAAAGGAGCACTTTTGAAAACATTGTTAGTCATTCGAATCATATATTCTGTTCCTTTTAAAGTACTCCCCCACTTACTATAAAAATGTTTAAACTGGAACCCAAATCGAGGTTGCTTTGGCCTCAGTAGGTTAGTCCAGGTCATTTATTCCTTTATCCTAGGAATCCTCATAGTGTAATTTGCTAAAACATGTTCCAAAGAACTTGAAGACTGAGGTGAACAATGAGACTGAACTGAGAAAGTGTTCCAAGGTCAAACACACTTGAGGAAAACTGTAGATGATATTCTACACACACACCCTAGAGGGTCTTAGTGTGATTAATATAACATATTAAAACCATGAGAAGTGATTCCGTAATGAATCTTCATTTCCCATCCACCTAAATAAGAAGCCCCCCCCCCCTTTTTTTTCCTTATCACACCTATTAACTTCCTATGGAGTCATTGTTCCATAGAATACTTTAGAAGTCTTGAGAAAGATGAAGGTGCTCCCTGGCAAGCTCTGCTTGTTGTTGTTGTTTTTTAAGATTATTAGAATACCATGAGAAATAATAGATCCTTTATAGAAATGGAATTTCAAGTTGAATTTAAACTTGAGGACTCAGGGGTTTTTTGTTTGTTTGTTTGTTTTTACTAATTATGTTTTGCAAGAAAAGTCAAGGGAAAGCTAAATTCTGATCCTGACTCCAAATGAACTCCACTTTGAGTTAGGAACTCTTGGCTTTAATTTCTTCATCTCTA